>NC_045794.1:81145175-81485207 GCF_009873245.2 Balaenoptera musculus
TTGAAGGAGAAAAAACATATGATCATCTCAATAGATGCAGAGAAAGCTTTTGACAAAATTCAACACCTATTTATGACAAAAACCCTCCAGAAAGTAGGCATAGACAGAACTTACCTCAACATAATAAAGGCCATATGTGACAAACCCACAGCCAACATCATCCTCAGTGGTGAAAAACTGAAACCATTTCCACTAAGATCAGGAACAAGATAAGGTTGCCCACTGTCACCACTATTATTCAACCTAGTTTTGGAATTTTTAGCGACAGCAATCAGAGAAGAAAAAGAAATAAAAGGAATCCAAATCGGAAAAGAAGAAGTAAAGCTGTCACTGTTTGCAGATGACATGATACTAAACATAGAGAATACTAAAGATGCTACCAGAAAACTACTAGAGCTAATCAATGAATTTGGTAAAGTAGCAGGATACAAAATTAATGCACAGAAATCTCTTGCATTCCTATACACTAGTGATGAAAAATCTGCAAGTGAAATTAAGAAAACACTCCAATTTACCATTGCAACAAAAACAATAAAATATCTAGGAATAAACCTACCTAAGGAGACAAAAGACCTGTATGCAGAAAATTATAACACAGATGAAAGAAATTAAAGATGATACAAATAAATGGAGAGACATACCATGTTCGTGGATTGGAAGAATCAACATTGTGAAAATGACTCTACTACCCAAAGCAATCTACAGATTCAATGCAATCCCTATCAAACTACCACTGGCATTTTTCACAGAACTAGAAAAAAAGTTTCACAATTTGTATGGAAACACAAAAGACCCCGAGTAGCCAAAGCAATCTTGAGAAAGAAAAACGGAGCTGGAGGAATCAGGCTCCCTGACTTCAGACTATACTACAAAGCTACAGTAATCAAGACAGTATGGTACTGGCACAAAAACAGAAATATAGATCAATGGAACAGGATAGAAAGCCCAGAGATAAACCCACACACATATGGTCACCTTGTCTTTGATAAAGGAGGCAAGAATATACAGTGGAGAAAACACAGTCTCTTCAATAAGTGGTGCTGGGAAAACTGGACAGCTACATGTAAAAGAATGAAATTTGAACACTCCCTAACACCATACACAAAAGTAAACTCAAAATGGATTAAAGACCTAAATGTAAGGCCAGACACCATCAAACTCTTAGAGGAAAACATAGGCAGAACACTCTATGACATAAATCACAGCAAGATCCTTTTTGACCCACCTCCTAGAGAAATGGAAATAAAGACAAAAATAAACAAATGGGACCTAATGAAATTTAAAAGTTTTTGCACAGCAAAGGAAATCATAAACAAGACGAAAAGACAACCCTCAGAATGGGAGAAAATATTTGCAAATGAAGCAACTGACAAAGGATTAATCTCCAAGATTTACAAGCAGCTCATGCAGCTCAATAACAAAAAAACAAACAACCCAATCCAAAAATGGGCAGAAGACCTAAATAGACATTTCTCCAAAGAAGACATACAGATTGCCAACAAACACATGAAAGAATGCTCAACATCAAAATCATTAGAGAAATGCAAATCAAAACTACAATGATATATCATCTCACACCGGTCAGAATGGCCATCATCAGAAAATCTACAAACAATAAATGCTGGAGAGGGTGTGGAGAAAAGGGAACCCTCTTGCACTGCTGGTGGGAATGTAAATTGATACAGCCACTATGGAGAACAGTATGGAGGTTCCTTAAAAAAACTAAAAATAGGACTACCATACAACCCAGCAATCCCACTACTGGGCATATACCCTTAGAAAACCATAATTCAAAAAGAGTCATGTACCAAAATGTTCATTGCAGCTCTATTTACAATAGCCAGGACATGGAAGCAACCTAAGTGTCCATCAACAGATGAATGGATAAAGAAGGTGTGGCATATATATACAATGGAATATTACTCAGCCATACAAAGAAATGAAACTGAGTTATTTGTAGTGAGGTGGATGGACCTAGAGACTGTTATACAGAGTGAAGTAAGTTAGAAAGAGAGAAACAAATAACGTATGCTAACACATATATATGGAATCTAAAAAAAAAAAAGAAAGAAAGAAAATGGTCAGAAGAACCTAGGGGCAAGATGTGAATAAATATGCAGACCTACTAGAGAATGGACTTGAGGATATGGGGAGGGTGAAGGGTAAGCTGGGACAAAGTGAGAGAGTGGCATGGACATATATACACTACCAAATGTAAAATAGATAACTAGTGGGAAGCAGCCACATAGCACAGGGAGATCAGCTCGGTGCTTTGTGACCGCCTAGAGGGGTGGGATAGGGAGGGTGGGGTGGAGGGAGATGCAAGAGGGAAGAGATATGGGGACATATGTATATGTATAACTGATTCACTTTGTTATAAAGCAGAAACTGACAAACCATTTAAAGCAATTATACTGTAATAAAGATGTTAAAAAAAAGAATCAATTGTAATGTAATCAATAAGCTGTAGTGTATATTTAAAACAAAAAACAAACAAACAAAAAGAAGTGGGGGGAAACTGAAGTCACAGAGTTCCCTTTCCAAGCCAGCAAAATGGTGAGTCTCTTGAAAGAAGCTCTGTTTGATGCATAGCCTCAAACTGCCCCCTTACCAACCACCCTGCTCAAAATCAAGCTATTCTATTTATTTTTAAGATTGTAATGACATTTATTATGTGTTTTTTAGTTACAAAAGTTACCTATTTTTTATCATAGAAAGCACTTAAAAACAGAAAACGTACTCCCACCACCCAGAGGAAAATAGCATTAAACACTTTAACATGCTCCCCGATTTTTTAATGCATATACAACTTTTAAAATTATCCTTCTCCCTTTTAACTTTAACTTACTACTACATGAACATTTTCCACATGAATCATTATTTTTTTTAACATCTTTATTGGAGTATAATTGCTTTACAATGGTGTGTTAGTTTCTGCTGTAAAACAAAGTGAATCAGCTATACATTTCCATACAACCCCATATCTCCTCCCTCTCGCATCTCCCTCCCACCCTCTCTATCCCACCAATCTAGGTGGACACAAAGCACTGAGCTGATTTCCCTTAGCTATGCGGCTGCTCCCAATAGCTATGTATTTTACATTTGGTAGCGTATGTATATCCATACCACTCTCTCACTTCATCCCAGCTTACCCTTCCCACTCTCCAAGTACTCAAGTCCATTCTCTATGTCTGCGTCTTTACTCCTGTCCTGCCCCTAGGTACTTCAGAACCACTTTTTTTTTTTTTTAGATTGCATATATATGTGTTAGCATATGGTATTTGTTTTTCTCTTTCTGACGTACTTCACTCTGTATGACACTCTCCAGGTCCATCCACCTCACTACAAATAACTCAGTTTCGTTTCTTCTTATGGCTGAGTAATATTCCATTGAATATGTGTGCCACATCTTCTTTATCCATTCATCTGTTGATGGATATTTAGGTTGCTTCCATGTCCTGGCTATTGTAAATAGAGCTGCAATGAACATTGTGGTACATGACTCTTTTTTTTTTTTTTTTAAAGATTTTATTGATTGATTGATTGCTATGTTGGGTCTTCATTTCTGTGCTAGGGCTTTCTCTAGTTGTGGCAAGCGGGGGCCACTCTTCATCGCGGTGCGCGGGCCTCTCACTATCGTGGCCTCTCTTGTTGCGGAGCACAGGCTCAGACGCGCAGGCTCAGTAGTTGTGGCTCACGGGCCCAGTTGTTCCGCGGCATGTGGGATCCTCCCAGACCAGGGCTCGAACCCGTGTCCCCTGCATTAGCAGGCAGACTCTCAACCACTGCACCACCAGGGAAGCCCCACATGATTCTTTTTGAATTATGGTTTTCTCAGGGTATATGCCAAGTAGTGGGATTGCTGGGTCGTATGGTAATTCTATTTTTAGTTTTTTAAGGAACCTCCATACTGTTCTCCATAGTGGCTGTATCGATTTACATTCCCACCAACAGTGAAAGAGGGTTCCCTTTTCTCCACACCCTCTCCAGCATTTACTGTTTGTAGATTTTTTAATGATGGCCATTCTGATTGGTGTGAGGTGATACCTCATTGTAGTTTTGATTTGCATTTCTCAAATGATTAGTGATGTTGAGCATCCTTTCATGTGTTTGCTGGCAATCTGTATATCTTCTTTGGAGAAATGTCTACTTAGGTCTTCTGCCCATTTTTGGATTGGATTGTTTGTTTTTTTCATATTGAGCTGCATGAGCTGCTTGTATATTTTGGAGATTAATCCTTTGTCAGTTGGTTCGTTTGCAAATATTTTCTCCGATTCTGAGGGTTGTCTTTTCGTCTTGTTCATGGTTTCCTTTGCTATGCAAAAGCTTTTAAGTTTCATTAGGTCCCAATTGTTTATTTTTGTTTTTATTTCCATTTCTCTAGGAGGTGGGTCAAAAAGGATCTTGCTGTGATTTATGTCATACAGTGTTCTGCCTATGTTTCCCTCTAAGAGTTTTATAGTGTCTGGCCTTATATTTAGGTCTTTAATCCATTTTGAGTTTACTTTTGTGTATGGTGTTAGGGAGTGTTCAAATTTCATTCTTTTACATGTAGCTGTTCAGTTTTCCCAGCACCACTTACTGAAGAGGCTGTCTTTTCTCCATTGTATATTCTTGCCTCCTTTGTCAAACATAAGATGACCATATGTGCGTGGGTTTATCTCTGGGCTTTCTATCCTTTTCCATTGATCTATTTTTCTGTTTTTGTGCCAGTACCAAACTGTCTTGATTACTGTAGCTTTGTAATATAGTCTGAAGTCAGGGAGCCTGATTCCTCCAGCTCCATTTTTCTTTATCAAGATTGCTTTGGCTACTCGGGGTCTTTTGTGTTTCCATACAAAATGTGAAAATTTTTGTTCTAGCTCTGTGAAAAATGTCATTGGTAGTTTGACAGGGATTGCATTGAATCTGTAGATTGCTTTGGGTAGTAGAGTCATTTTCACAATATTGAATCCTCCAATCCAAGAACATGGTATATCTCTCCATCTGTTTGTATCACCTTTAATTTCTTTCATCAGTGTCTTATAGATTTCTGCATACAGATCTTTTGTCTCCTTAGGTAGGTTTATTCCTAGGTATTTTATTCTTTTTGTTGCAATGATAAATGGGAGTGTTTCCTTAATTTCTCTGTCAGATTTTTCACCATTAGTGTATAGGACTGCAAGAGATTTCTGTGCATTAATTTTGTATCCTGATACTTTACCAAATTCATTGATTAGCTCTAGTAGTTTTCTGGTAGTATCTTTAGGATTCTCTAGGTATAGTATCATGTCATCAGCAAACAGTGACAGTTTTACTTCTTCTTTTCTGATTTGGATTCCTTTTATTTCTTTTTCTTCTCTGATCACTGTCACTAAAACTTCTAAAACTCTGTTGAACAATAGTGGTGAGAGTGGGCAACCTTATCTTGTTCCTGATCTTAGTGTAAATGGTTTCAGTTTTTTGCCATTGAGAAGGAAATTGGCTGTGGGTTTGTCATATATGGCCTTTATTATGTTGAGGTAAGTTCCCTCAATGCCTACTTTCTGGAGAATTTTTATCATAAATATGTGCTGAATTTTGTTGAAACCTTTATCTGCATCTAGAGATGACCATATGGTTTTTATCCTTTGATTTGTTAATATGGTTTATCACACTGATTGATTTGCATATATTGAAGAATCTTTGCATTCCATGATCAACCCCACTTGATCATGGTGTATGATCCTTTTAATGTGCTGTTGGATTCTGTTTGCTAATATTTTGTTGAGGATTTTTGCATCTATGTTCATCAGTGATATTGGCCTGTAGTTTTCTTTTTTTGTGGCATCTTTGTCTGGTTTTGGTATCAGGGCGATGGTGGTCTCAGAGAATGCGTTTGGGAGTGTACCTCCCTTTGCTATATTTTGGAACAGTTTGAGAAGGATAGGTCTTAGCTCTTCTCTAAATGTTTGATAGAATTCGCCTGTGAAGCCATCTGTTCCTGGGCTTTTGTTTGTTGGAAGGTTCTTTATCACAGTTTCAATTTCAGTGCTTGTGATTGGTCTGTTTATATTTTCTTTTTCTTCGTGGTTCAGTCTCGGAAGGTTGTGGTTTTCTAAGAATTGGTCCATTTCTTCCAGGTTGTCCATTTTATTGGCATATAGTTGCTTGTAGTAATCTCTCATGATCCTTTGTATTTCTGCAGTGTTAGTTGTTACTTCTCCTTTTTCAATTCTAATTCTATTGATTTGAGTCTTCTCCCTTTTTTTCCTGACGAGTCTGGCTAATGGTTTATCAATTTTGTTTATCTTCTCAAAGAACCAGCTTTTAGTTTTATTGATCTTTGCTATTGTTTTCTTTGTTTCTATTTCATTTATTTCTGATTTGATCTTTATGATTTCTGTCCTTCGGCTAACTTTGCCGGTTTTTTGTTCTTCTTTCTCTAATTGCTTTAGCTGTAAGGTTAGGTTGTTTGAGATGTTTCTTCTTTCTTGAGGTAGGATTGTATTGCTGTAAACGTCCCTCTTAGAACTGCTTTTGCTGCATCCCATAGGTTTTGGTTCATCATGTTTTCATTGTCATTTGTTTCTAGGTGTTTTTTGATTTCCTCTTTGATTTCTTTAGTGATCTCTTGGTTATTTAGCAGTGTATTATTTAGCCTCCATGTGTTTGTATTTTTTACAGATTTTTTTCCTGTCATTGATATCTAGTCTCATAGCGTTGTGGTCGGAAAAGATACTTGATACGATTTCAATTTTCTTAAATTTACCAAGGCTTGAATTGTGACCCAAGCTATGATCTATCCTGGAGAATGTTCCATTAGCACTTGAGAAGAAAGTGTAATCTGCTGTTTTTGGATAGAATGTCCTATAAATAACAATTAAGTCCATCTGGTTTAATGTATTATTTAAAGCTTGTGTTTCCTTATTTATTTTCATTTTGGTTGATCTGTCCATTGGTGAAAGTGGTGTGTTAAAGTCCCCTACTATGATTGTGTTACCGTCAATTTCCCCTTTTATGGCTGTTAGCATTTGCCTTATGTATTTAGGTGCTCCTATGTTGGGTGCATAAATATTTACAATTGTTATATCTTCTTCTTGGTTGATCCCTTGATCATCAAGTAGTGTCTCTTCTTTGTTTCTTGTAATAGTCTTTACTTTAAAGTTTATTTTGTCTGATATGAGAATTGCTACTCCAGCTTTCTTTTGATTTCCATTTGCATGAAATATCTTTTTCCATCCCCTCACTTTCAGTCTGTATGTGTCCCTAGGTCTGAAGTGGGTCTCTTGTAGACAGCATATGTACAGGTCTTTTTTTTGTATCCATTCAGCCACCCTTGTCTTTTGGTTTGAGCACTTAATTCATTCACGTTTAAGGTAGTTATATGTATGTTCCTATTACCATTTTCTTAATTGTTTTGGGTTTGTGTTTGTAAGCCTTTTCCTTCTCTTGTGATGCCTTCCTAGAGAAGTTCCTTTAGCATTTGTTGTAGAGGTGGGTTGGTGGTGCTGAATTCTCTTAGCCTTTGCTAGTCTGTAAAGGTTTTAATTTCTCCATTGAATCTGAATGAGATCCTTGCTGGGTAGAGTAATCTTGCCTGTAGGTTTTTCCCTTTCATCACTTTAAATATGTCCTGCCACTCCCTTCTGGCTTGCAGAGCTCCTGCTGAAAGATCAGCTGTTAACCTTATGGGGATTCCCCTGTATGTTAATTGTTGCTTTTCCCTTGCTGCTTTTAATATTTTTTCTTTGTTTTTAATTTTTGATAGTTTGATTAATATGTGTCTTGGCATCTTTCTCCTTGGATTTATCCTGTATGGGACTCTCTGCACATCCTGGACTTGATTGACTATTTCCTTTCCCATATTAGGGAAGTTTTCAACTATAATCTCTTCAAATATTTTCTCAGTCCCTTTCTTTTTATCTTCTTCTTCTGGGACCCCTATAATTCGAATGTTGGTGCATTTAATGTTGTCTCAGAGGTCTCTGAGATTGTCCTCAATTCTTTTCATTCTTTCTTCTTTATTCTGCTCTGGGTAGTTATTTCCACTATTTTATCTTCCAGGTCACTTATCCGTTCTTCTGCCTCAGTTATTCTGCTATTGATTCCTTCTAGAGAATTTTTAATTTCATTTATTGTGTTGTTCATCATTGTCTGTTTGCCCTTTAGTTCTTCTAGGTCCTTGTTAAACGTTTCTTATATTTTCTCCATTCTATTTCCAAGATTTTGAATCATCTTTACTATCATTACCATGAATTCTTTTTCAGGTAGACTGCCTATTTCCTCTTCATTTGTTTGGTCTGGTGGGTTTTTACCTTGCTCCTTCATCCACTGTGTATTTCTCTGTGTTCTCATTTTGCTTAACTTTCTGTGTTTGGGGTCTCCGTTTCACAGGCTGCAGGTTCGTAGTTCCCATTGTTTTTGGTGTCTGCTCCCAGTGGGTAATGTTGATTCAGTGGGTTGTGTAGGCTTCTTGGTGCAGGGGACTGGTGCCTGTGTTCTGGTGCAGGAGGCTGGATCTTGTCTTTCTGGTGGGCAGGGCCGCGTCTTGTGGTGTGTTTTGGGGTGTCTGTGAACTTATGATTTTAGGTAGCCTCTCTGTTAATGGGTGGGGTTGTGTTCCTGTCTTGCTAGTTGTTTGGCATGGGGTGTCCAGCACTGTAGCTTGCTGGTCATTGAGTGGAGCTGGGTCTTAGCATTGAGATGGAGATCTCTGGGAGAGCTCTCGTCGTTTGATATTACGTGGGGCCGGGAGGTCTCTGGTGGACCAATGTCCTGAACTCAGCTCTCCCACCTCAGAGGCTCAGGCCTGACACCCGGCCAGAGCCCCAAGACCCTGTCAGCCAGACGGCTGCCCCAGGGCATAGCGTGGAAGTGGCTGGAGGGAGAAGCGCCCAATCAATATTTTTATGCAGCATAACTTTAATGAAGCATAATATTCTATCAAACACATGTTCCATAATTTATTTAACCAGAATTTTATGTTACTTCCAATATTGTGCTGGTTTGCATAACATTATTACACATTATAAACTTTTACATATATCTTCATCCTTGAGATATGCTCCTAGAAGTTAATCACTTGCTAACGGGTATTAAGTCTTCAAAATTTTTGATAAATGACAATGGGATTTTTAAAACACCAAAAGAACTTCTTTCTTGGCCCTTTTTGCACCAGTGGAAAAGAAGATTCACTAACAAGCTACATTCTTAACACAAACGTTCTGGGATATGTATTAACATATAGTAGTAACATATTGCTGCACCATGTTACTACATGCTGTGGTAACATATTGCTACAAACTTCACAGTTATGGCATCCATTCATTGTCTCACCATTCTCTAGGTCAGAAGTCCAGGGGGCTTGGCTGGCTGCTCTGTTTAGGTGTCAGTCAGCCTGCGTTCTTATCTGGAGGCTCTGGGGGTACCTCTTGTTTCCACACTTGTTTCAGGCTCATTCAGTTGTTGGCAGAATTCATTTCCTTCTCACAGTTTCCACATGACTCCTTCCATCTTGAAACCAACTACTGGAGTCCTTCTCATGCCTGGTATGTCTCTGACTTCTTCTGCTACATCTCTCTGACTCCAGCCAAGAAAGTTCTCTGCTTTTAAGGGCTCATGTGATTAGAATGGGCTCACCCAATAATCCAGAATAATCTCCCTATTTTAAGGTCCATACCTTAATTACCTCTGCAAAGTCCCTTTAGGCATGTAATGGAACATATTACAGCTTTCAGGGATTAGAGTGTGTTAAGTTTTGGGGGTGGCTATCCTGCCTACCACAGGGTAGAATCACAAAGCTGCACTAAATAACTTTACCATCTACAGTCACCTGACTAGACATCTTTCCCCCCACGGCAATGTTTGGGGGACTAGTTCAGTCTTTTCAAGCATTTATGGAGAGATGTTCTCTTCGCACCTACTGCACACACCCCAGCAAGTTCCCAATTGGTCAAAAGGATTGTCTTGTGAAACTTTCCAACATCTTTTGTTGCTAGGAAACCATGGTCCCCATTCCCTGAGGAGCAGGCTTCCCTTTAGATTTACATGCAGTGCTGTACCATTGTAATAAACTATATTGTGTCATGTGCTCAGGCTGTTGCCAGTCAAAAAGAATGTAAAAATTCAAGTGATTTTACATACAAATATAGACCTATGGGTGGCAACTCTGTCCTGAACATATGTATAGGTGTCTACATACATATAAATGTTATTGTGAGCTACTAAGTTTGTTCTTTTTCCCCCCTTGAATCTAACTCATTTATTCCTTATTAGTTTTCTGCAAAGGTTTTCTTTTCTATGGCTAATTTCGAAGGAAATAATGTGAGAGTTTCCAGCAAAAGCAGTTTCCATGGTTACACTGAAGTCTTGCTAAAAATAGCATATGATGTAATCAGTAAAACTTAGCTGCTAAAGTAACTAGACAAAATGGATCTGCATTTCTGTAGGAAGTTTGTTCTGTCGTTCAAACTGTGTCTATGACACATGAAGAGAATAGTCTGAATTATTTTTGATGCCTGAGATTCCAGCTCCGCAAACACTTCTGTGGGCAGCTCCCAAGCTGTTCACGCTCTGGAATTATTTCTAACACTGTGTGAAGCAGAGAAGCAGAGAGAGACAGGGAAGAAGGGGCAGGAGGGAGAGAAGGGAATGGAAAGAGGTAAGTACTCCTGCTTCCTTTCTCCCCATGAGATAACCTCTCCCTTTTCTCAAACAGTCCCTTTAAACTCACTACCATGTGGCATAACATAAGGAAGAGGTGTTACTCAAATTTGATTCATCTACACCCTCTAAATTCTACAGCGAGCTACCTACTCCGTCTTCCTCACTTTGTCTCGTGCGCTTTCTCTTGAGTGACTGATTCAAGGTTCGGTTCGGTACCAGAAGGAACTACAAGAGGGGAACCAATTCATGTTATTATTTCTCTTCCATTATTGCTGCTTGCTCCTTTTATACGACACTGGAAAAGTGCAGACACCTGAGATTAAAACATCTTTCCTCTTGCACTTGCTGTTCTTTGTCCTCATTACGTTTGAACTGTCACTCTGCCCAGCTGGGTCTCTGTTTCTAATATCCTTTTTCCCCACACTTTATATAATTGGAAAAGACAGTCAAGAATGGCAGCCCCACCTGCTTCCAAGGCCATTTTCCCCCCAAATCTTTGAAGCCGTAGGTCAGAAGAGGTACCTGCATCTTCCCTGCTCGAGCACCACACTCAGCATCACCCCTTCTCTGACCACAGAGCCGACTCTTGCCTCCAAGGCTGCCATTTTGTTATTTCTGCCACAGTGTCTTCCTCAGACACCATTCCCTCCCTCTTCTCCCTCAGCTGTTCAAAAGGACTCTCTCAAATAAAAATTCAATCTCCGAACCAAGTTTTTTTCACTGGGTCTCCATCTAGAAAAGCCCTAGAAATATTTCTGGTTTCCTTTTGGAGCCAGAACAGCAATGCTTGTTTCTTGTCAGTTTGGGGACTCAGGGGAACACCATCATTTTATTTAGAGTCGATAGCCCTGGAGAGAGAAGGCTGGAAATGATTTTTAAAAGGCCATGGCCATTGCATATGTTGGCAATTTCTGAAGTGCATTTTGATATCAGGGACATTGGTAACAACTGTATGGCCAAAGCAACTTAAAAGTCTATAAATTATGCTGGACCAAACTAGCATGACAGTGTTCCTTTAAAAAACAGTCTTCTTAAGTAACTGGCTTTAGAAGGGTACTTGGAGCCAACATTTTTAAGTGACTTTTTATGGCACACCTTTAAGATTCATTTGCTTCTCATTACTTTCTATGGAATACTAACTCCTGAATATAGTCTCAGGGATAGTATCGGACCTGGTCCAGGAATTCTCAAAGTAATATGCATAGACAGTGTAATGCAAATGTAGAATACATCAGGTTGGAAGCAGATGCTGTGAGTTGAATGCAATTAAATTCCTACAGTTTTATTTATTGAGCTACTTGAATGGAGACATTCAGTGAAGGGTTCTCATTTCAAGGCCTAATTAAAGAAATCCACTTCACAGAGAGATGGAGGTGAGAGGAGAAAAAGATATATGAGGGCTGAAGGCCAATGTTACACAGTGATGGTAGCCCAGGTGTTCCAAGTGGGGGGTTCGGGAGATGCAAAGGGCTTCTTCATGCAGGAGATATTTGTATTGAGGGCAGGTGTTCACTAGGCATTGTGCCAGAAATCTTTTCTGAGTTACTGATCCCTCCAGATGCACTCTAAATCCTCCTCCCTGCTCCCTACTCCCTGCCCAGAGAGTGCTAGCCCTGGGGGGCACACCTCATCAGTGGCTCCTATACTCTCTGGCTTCCAGCTGGGTCAGTCAATGCAGAGTCCTGACAAGACATGTGGGGAGTAGGGGTGGGAAGAGAGTGAGGTCAGGATATTTATTTCCTTGGTTCCTTGACTTTAGGGTCTTCATGAGGTGAATCCAATCATTGATCTTTCCCCTGATCTCTTCAAACCTGGAGATCTTAACAGAGTCTCTGCTAGTAGCCCTGGGTTACTGCACTGTTTTTTGTGGTTCACACACCCTATCCAACTTTTTGTTTAAAAAAAAAACCCTCCTCAAATTAATATAATTTGCTAATTCGTGTCGTCTATTTTTGGTACTCTAATTTCAGAATCTTTAGTAAATGAACATTTGTCTTAGTCCATTCAGGCTGCTGTAACAGAATGCCATAGACTGAGTGGCATATATGTAACCACTGTTTATTTCTCACAGTTCTGGGGGTTGAGAAGTCCAAGATCAAGGCACTGGCAGTCTGGTGAGACTCTGTTTCCTATTTCATAGAGGGACATCATTTTGCTGTGTCCTCACATGGCAGAAGGAGTGAGGGGGTTTCTCTGGGACCTTTTTTGCCCCCAGCTTTATTGATAAACAAAATTATAAGCTATTTATGATAATTTGATATATATTGTGAAAGGAGTCCTGCCATTGAGTTAATTAACACCTCCATCCCTCCTATACTTACACCCTTTGGTGGGGGGTAGGGGGTACCTTTAAGTTCTACTTTCCTAGCAAATTTAAATTATACAATACAGCATTATCAACTATAGTCACCATGTTTTACATTAGATCCCCAGACCTTATTCATGTTATAACTAAAACTTTGTAACTTTTATCAACCTCTCCGTTTCCTTCATCATTCAGCCCCCAGCAACTACTTTTCTAGTCTCCATTTCTATGAGTTTGACTTGTTTTTTTAGATTTCACATGTAAGTGATACCATGCAGTATTTGTCCTTCTCTGTCTGGCTCATTTCACTCAGCATAATGTCCTCCAGGTTCATCCACGTTGTTGCAAATAACAGGATTTCCTTCTTTTTTAAGATTGAATAATATTCCACTGTATGTATATATCACATTTTCTTGATCCTTCATCCACTGACTGACACTTAGGTTGTTTCCTTACTTTGGCTTTCGTGAATAATGCTGCAATGAACATGGGAGTACAGATATCCCTTTGAGATAATGGTTTCATTTCCTTTGGAGATATACCCGTAAGTGAAATTGCTGGATCATATGACAGTCTTATTTTTAATTTACGGAGAAACTTCCATTCTGTTTTCCACAGTGACAATACCAGTTTACATTCCTACCAACAGTGCACAAGAGTTCCCTTTTATCCACATCCTCGCCAGCACTTCTCTTTTTTTTTATAATGGCCATGGGATCTCTTTTATAAGGACACTAATCCCATTCAGGAGGGTTCCACCCTTAAGACCTAATAACCTCCTAAAGGCCTTCACTTCCTAGTACCATCACATTGGGGATTAGGTTTTAACACATGAATTTGGGAGGAAACAAACATTTAGTCTATGGCAACTCTTGACCCTTGATTATCTCATTTCTTCAGAGTGTCTTCTATGAGAGCTGGATATACATATATATCCTATATAAACTGCTTCAGAATGAGGAGTCATATGGGAGATCTAAAAGTGATCTAGAGAAAGGGACACTGAGTGTAACTAAAAGCACCTAGAAATAAACAGAGAAGATGGGGAGAGGGTAGAAATCACTAGGATTCACTGGAACTAGCTACAAAATACAAAGAATTGGTTAAAGCACAGGGAAAGTAGAGTGAGGTCATCTCAATGTTTAAAAAATATTATTTCGTGAGTAATTTACTATCAATATGAAGCCAAATTACTCACTTCACATTACTGTTTGTCACTTTTAGAGACATATTCCCAACACGTTATTCTTTAAAAATAAGTTCAGGGACTTCCCTGGTGGCGCCAGTGGTTAAGAATCTGCCTGCCAATGCAGGGGACACGGGTTCGAGCCCTGGTCCAGGAAGATCTCACATGCTGCAGAGCAACTAAGCCCATGCGCCACAACTACTGAGCCTGTGCTCTAGAGACTGCGAGCCACAGCTATTGAGCCTGCGTGCCACAACTACTGAAGCCCGCGTGCCTCGAGCCCGTGCTCCACAACAAAGAGAAGCCACTGCAATGAGAAGCCTGCACACTGCAATGAAGAGTAGCCCCCGCTCGCTGCAACTAGAGAAAGCCCGCACGCAGCAATGAAGACTCAACATAGCCAAAATAAATAAGTAAATAAATAAATAAAATTTATTTTAAAAATAAAATAAGTTTAAACAATAAGTTCAATTCTTTGGGACATTCTGACGCAGTGTTAATCATCCCGATGACGGTGATGATGATAAATACCATCATTGTGATCCCAGCTGCCAACCATTTAGCTCATTCTGCTCAAGACGCTGGGTTAAGCCCTTTGCATCCTTCATCCTCACAGCAGTCCCTAAAAATGGGTGTTGCTATTCTCCCCATTGTCAGAAAAAACAGAGCTGAGAAAAGCTGCAGGCTATAACATGGAAATAAAGAACTGGAATTCCAATCAGAGCTCCTAAGTCTTTGTTGCAGTCATCTTCCAACCTCCTCTTTCACTACCCAAGTGCATGTGGCTAGAGGAAAACACACAACTGTGCTAACATGTATTACCTTAAATGACCCCAAAGCTCAAAGGCACCTCAGCATCACTCAGCAAGAAATTCACTCTCCCAATGTCCAGTACTCACACCCAGTCTCCACGCATAAACCATCCATAAGCTGATTACTTCCGAATTTATATCTCTAGGCCTAACCTCTTCCTAAAATTCCAGTCTCAGGTATCCAGCTGTCTTCAGAACATCTCCACTTAGATCTCTAATAGACAACTCCAACATGTCCAAAATTTCTTAGAATTTCATCACTCCCCAGAATCTGTTCCTGCCTAGCTTTTCCCATCTCTATGTCAGAATGCAGGCACATTTATCTCATTGCTCAAGCTGAAAACATAAGGCCACTCTTGATCCCTCTTTCCTCTGTCCCCCACTACAACCCATAGCAAGCCCTGTCCTGAGCCTGATATCGTACCAGCTCCATTACTCACCACCAGAGTCCAAGGCATCATAACCTTTTGTTAGATTATTGCAGGAGTGTTTTGACTGGTCGCCCTGCTTCCATTTTTACCTTCTCAAAGGCATTTAACCATACACTAGGCAGAATGATCTTTTCAAAATGCAAATCAGTTCACAGCCATTCCTTTGATCAAAACCTCTGTACCTCCCACAATCGGCTCCATGGCCTACAAGGCACTAGAGGGCCTGACTGCTGCCCCCTTGCTGTCCTCATCTCTACAAAGTTCTGTGCCATTCGTTTCATCCTAGACACACTGACCATATTGCTCTTTCTCAAAAATGCCAGTCCTCCTCACATCATGACCTTTGCACTTGCCATTCTTTCTGCCTGGAATGCTCCTCTCTTAGATCTCTCGTTTCATGTAGGCTTTTGCTCAACAGTCAGCTTTCCCTACCACTCTCAAAAATCACCCCATATTCCCTGCCCCCCATTACTCTTTATTGTCTCTCCTTATTCTCCTTCTTTTTGGGATGCTTTCTACTACCCGACATTTTGTCGCAGGGGTATTCATGCCTTTATCTTTCATTTCCTTCAAATGTAAGCTCCATGAGAGCAAGGACTTGATTGGTCAAGCTCTCTGCTGTATACCCAGAACCTAGAATCATGATTCAATCATAGAGGAATGCATAAGTATTGGTTTAATTAATGAAAGAAGAGAGAAGGAAGGAAGGAAGGGAGGAAGGGAAGGAAGGGAGGGAGGGAGAGGGTGAGGGAGGGAGGGAGGGAGGAAGGAAGGAAGGAAGGAAGGAAGGAAAGGGTAATCTGGAGCCTATTGTGGTAAGCAGAATTACTGCCCCTCAAAGATATCCACATCCTATTCCTGTGACTATGTTACAGATGAAGTTACAGTTGCTAGTAAGATGATTTTAAAGTAGGCATCTCATCCTGGATAATGCAGGTGGGCCCAATGCAATCACAAAGTTCCTTCAACATAGAAGAAGGAGGCAGAAAGGGAGGTGAGAGTGATGCGATTGATGTAGAAGGACTGGATGCACCATTGCTGGCTTTGACAATGAAGAAAGGGGGACATGAGCCAAGGAAGGCAGGCAGCCTCTAGAAGCTGCAAAAAGTAAGGAAACAGATTCTCCCCTCAAGCCTCCAGAAGGAAACACAACACTGCCAAAACTTTGATTTTAGCCAGTAAAACCCATGGCAGACTTCTAACCAACAGAACTGGAAAGATGATAATTTGTGTTGTTTCAAGCCTGTGATAGTCTGTTACAGCAACGATGGAAAACCAATACACCTATACACATGTTCTAGGCTATACCACCTCTCCTGATTTTCCCTATTACTCTCTTAGCGATTTGGGGCTATTCTTCTGTCAGTATAATTATATAGTTGTATTTCCCTCTTTCCCAACACACAAAAGGCATATTCTCCATCTCCTGTCTATATGTTAGCTATTAAACATGCATGATAAGCATATTTTTGAATCAAAAATAGGACACTGAAATGAAAAATGTAGGTAAGTTTCCCAGCTATGTGACTTTGGGCAAGGTACTCTACCTTTCTATGCCTCAGGTTCTTCACTTGTAAAATGTATATTATAATAATAGTTCACTGTTCCCCAGACACTTAGAAGTAGACAACAAATGCTCAATAAATATTAGCTACTATTATTATTAATGCATCCAGTAGGAGAGATTATTGATGTCAAGCCTGTTTTAGAAAACTGAAGAAGCATAGACCCTACGTCATTAAGCCATGTTACCACCAAATTCCATACTTTCCAGTATTTTTGCAGTCGACGGCTTTCTCATGCTGTCAAGAATGATTTAATCCATCACCTGAGCAAAGACTTTAAGTCTGACACTGCTCAGTGTGGTCAAAGATACGGAGAAATGGGCCCTCTCACACTCATTTGTAAGTAATTTGTAATTTGGCCTGAGTGTTAGATGTAAGCCAGCTGACCTATGTTACTTTTGCTTTTCTGTGTTGCTCAAAATTTGTATAATAAGTATAAATTATATTTAACCTAAAAAATTTAAAAGCTGTTTTTATTTTGAACAAAAAAACCGATTTAGCCTCACTAAGTTTAGTAATTGTCTCTCAGTCTTCTCTGGAGTGTATTTGTGGCAGAGAATATATGACCATGGCATATTCAATGCTCTTGTCCTCTACCCAGACCAAGGACTAGTACTTAGAATTTCCAAGGAGCACAATAACAAAAAAAGAACAAAACCCTGACAGCTCAAGGCTGTAAATACGTATAGAGAAGTAATAATCTCTATTTTTTCCCACATGTTTTCCACACAGAATAAGATTGTTGTAAAACTTAGTAACATGGTTCTTTCTTGAGTGGTACAAAGAGTCCATGGGTTACACTGTAACAGTGAAGAAATAGAGCAATAAAAAGGAGTTAGACATTTGGTCCAATTGTTGGAGTCAACTCGCCTCTTTTGAGTAAACCAAATTCATTAGCATGTATTATGAGGATATGTGCATTCTACAGCTGCTTCCCACATTTCAAATTTGACACTAGATAATGCTTCTGACAGGTTTCTGATGAGTTTTTCCAAATTTTGGAAATTAAAAAATCACTTTCCACGGCTAGTTTAATATTGCTAAGGGGAATGGACTGGGGTATTGAATTGGTCAGCAGGAAGATTTTAAATACTGCATTCTGAACTGAAAGGTAAAGTGATCCTTTTCTATTTATTGATTTATTATTTTATTCACTCACTCATTCATTCACTCAGCCATTTATTCATTCAACAGTTATTTGAGGTCCAAACATGGTGCTAGGTGCTGGCAATGCAGCAATGGACAAGACAGACATGGTAGTGCCTTACTCTTCATGTAAAAATGAAAAGGAAGAATCAAAACTAAAATTTCCCTAGAAATCCATTGACAAGGACTAGTAAAAATTCCCACTCCATATTCTTTGATTCTGCATATTCCTTCACCTTTATTAGAGAGAAAAGGAGACCTACACATGTCTCCCAAAAGGACATTATGGATATGTGACAAAGTGCAGTAAAAAGAGACCAAGGGCAGGCATTTTGTCCATTCATTAATTCATTCACTCTTTCAACAAAAATTTGGGGGGCATCTACTATGTTCCAGGTACTTTTCTAGGTGGTAGTGATACAACAGTAAACAAAACATATAACATGTCCATTCTACTGGAGCTTAACATTCTAAGGAAGAATATTAACTACTTACATTTAGGAAGATTTAACATTAACATTTACCAAGAGAAAAAAAAATTAGGAAAATAGGTCTCTGAGTACCCTTCCTTCCTCCATTCTAGCCTGTTGAAATATTGCCTTTACATGAATACTCAGCTCAAATACCAAGCTGGCTATTTTTCCTCCTCTATATCCCTTTTATATCTTGCTGACTCAGAGCTCTTTATGCCTTGTGTTGTGTTCGTGTTTGATACGCATTATAGATGAGAAACCTCTTGTCCATCTCCTAACAGCACCTAGTATATGGCACAACCTTAATAAATTCTCCTCCAATTAAGCACATATAAATAAAAGGATAAATGAATATTAAAATGGTTAATCATATTCCTTTCCTAGAAGAACGCTGAATTAGATTAATACTCCTCCAGTCCATAAATAAAATTATTTTGATAGAAGATTCAATTAGCTTGCTATATAGTAATATTAATGTCAATTATATTTGACGAGTTTTCCCAAATTCAACAGTCAAAATTAAACTTTTTACTTTGTCTCTAAAACCTACTTCTCCTGTTGTTTTCCTTATATCATTTAATGACACTGAAATCCTCTTGGTTGCTCAAGTTAAAAACTCTGGTCCCTCTTGATTCACCAAGCTCTTTTTTTGTTTATTCACTCTCCAATCTTCACCAATTTCTTTTCATTTTCCCTCATGAATATTAATCCATTGAATCCACTTGAATTTTTCTCTTCCCCTTGGTCTCAATTGCCATGGCAATAGCAAGTCTAATTATCCCTTGCTTGAACCACTGAAGTTGCTTCCAATAATCTCCCTGTCAACATTCTTTACCATCTTCAATTTCATCTTTCACACATTTTAGGTCACTCTCATAAAAATCTTTAATGACTCTCAAATTACATTGTTAGAAGATGTTTCATTGAGAAAGTGTCCTATGGTGAAATAATTTGGGGCAATATTGTCTTAAATGCATTTAAACAGGTTTCTTTGTTGCAGGACTTCTTAGAGTTTGTGATACCCTACCCTGTATGATGAGTCTCCAAGAGGAAGTAAGCATTTCCCAACATATTTGATTTGAGACTTTTTTCATGAGAAACTAGGTCTGATATTGTAGGTTGGCTCACTCATTAACCATGCCAACACCTTAATTCTCTATATTCTTCTATTACAGAAGTTAGAATAATAATAAAAAAAACTCATTTCCTAAACTTCCTGGCTGCCAGGGTGCCTGAGTGACAGTTCTGATCAGTGGGATATAGACAGAAGCCATGGAGAGCCCTTCCTATTACCTGTTTCCCGTCTTCTCTTCCTGAGGAATGGCACTATCTAGGGAAGAGCAGGAACATGGGAGAAGCGTGTTTCCCTAATGACGTCATTAACCCATGAACCAACCCTGGACTTCCCGTAAGAAAATTAAACTCCTTTATCATTTAAGCTACTCTGTTTTGGATGTTCTGTTACTTGTAGCTGAATGCAATCCTAATCAATACAAACAACTCACAGACACTGAGCACTGTTTGGCAAATAACAAAATACAAAATAAAGTTTAGATTTCTAAGCACTGCATACAACCCATTATTTTCCATACCTCTCCCTCACTGCTAACCCTTCGACAGCGCTAAAATTCTTAATAGTCCCAAATATCTCTTGCTATGAGTTTATGTGATGTATATAATATGTATACAATACATATAATATGTATGTCGCTTACCAGTTCTGTCCATTATGGCACCAGAATCTTAACCACAACCGTTAGTTGTATTCTTCCGCTTCAGATGCCTCTCTTAGGTAACACCTGTAAGTACTGTTTATTGAACTAACCATAGCCAGGTCTACTGCTGTTAGTAACTCTACAGATCTTTGCACATTTGGGAACTTCTGGAAATACATCTTTCCTTTACTGCTTACTCTGAAAACTATGCCTGCTACAAATGCAGAGCAACATCTTCTAGTCTCTCCCGAGTTAGAAGTTTTGTTGCTGACTCAGACTCCGTGGCAATAGACCCTTCTGTGCTGAGCGCTGCCTCAAAGTGTTTTTCTGCCATTACCCTCACAGACACAATCCCTTAGCTGCATCAGCAACACACTCCACTGGTTATAGCTTTTGCTTTTCAGTTATTTTATACCCACTATCTTTCTCCTTTGGTATGACCTGCCCTTTTCTTCATTCACCTGGTAAATGACTCCTCATCTTGGAAGACACTGAGCTGAAATTTCACCTCCCCTGTGAAGTCTTTTCCACGATATCCAGAGCTTCTAGAGCCTGTTTCCTTCCTTAGCATGTTGAACACACCTCTAATGAAGCACTGACTACAAGGGAATGTAATTTCTATTCATGTGGCTCTCCATCCTAATAATCTGTAAATTCTTTATGAAAAGACATCATGTCATCTCTACATTTGAAACTCCAGCATCCTATATTGTGCTTGATATATGCTAGATGCTGAATAAATATTTAATCAATGAACGAATAAATGACTCAACCAGTCAATGATATATAGTTGGTAAGAATATGGTGCTTGCAAAGGCTTCAATTTAGCCAAGGTTGAATTTCTTCTCTTAGCAAAACTGTGTTAATCACCAAGAAGACTGGTGAAAGGACAGAATCCAATTCTAAACTGACTACATAGTCATAGCTTTATCATTACATATTAGGTACTACATATTGTTTTATCAAATACAGTTGACCCTTGAACAACATGGGCTTGAACTATGAGGGTACACTTATATGAGGGTTTTTTTCAATAAATACGCACAGTACTATACGATTAGCATTCAGTCGAATCTGTGGATGTAGAACCGCAGGTATGGAGAGCTGACTATGGGACTTGAGCAGTCTCCAGTTTTGGTATCCCTGGGGGCTTTTGGAACCAATCTCCTGCATATACCAAGGGATGACTGTACTTAAAATATATATGAATTATAGTATAATTGTTATCAAGATATAAAACATTTTTACCTACTTGTGATAACATGTAAGTTACTCGTTGAAATATAATTGCTAACTATTAAATGTACTGATAAGATATGCTCCAAAAAATACCAGTACAAGTAAAGTCACATCTCTTTCATTGTTGCCAATAATCAGTTAAGTTCCCACCTGCCATAGAAGCAGGAAGTCCAATATTATCCTGTGTCCCTGCCAATTATCCAAGAACTCCTGGGAGCTTCCAAAGGTAAATCCCTTCTCTTCCTTTTCCAGGTGTACAGAGAATTCTGCAGATCACCACCATCACTGCTCCTCACCATCATATGGTGTCAAAATTAAAGCTCATCCCTACACAGTCCCACAGTCCCTGAGCTCATGTTCACTCTGGTTATGCCATGTCCAGGTTCTGTGGTCTCATTTCCTCAGTGCTCCAAGATTGTAATTCTAGTGGACATCTTTTCAGTCCACATAATTCCCAACTGTTAGGGCATAAGTTGGCATAAGGGCACCTAAATTCATCCCCTCCCCTCAAGGATATGATGTCTAAATTATCCTTACACCTAAAACCATTCTTACATCTCCCAAAGGATGAGTCCTCTTCCCTGCCACCCAAAATATAAAAAGTCTCTTGTTACCCTGTTTTCCTGATCATTCATGTCACTTTTCCTATATAACTCTACCAAGAGAAACTATTAGTGTTTCTATAGTGCATTTTATGGACTGAATGTGTCTCCCTGCCTCCCCAGATTCATTTGTTGAAATCCTAACCCCCATTTGATGGTATTAAGAGGTGGGGCCTTTGAGAAGTGATTAAGTTATGAGGATGGATCCCTCATCAATGCGATTAGTGCCATTATAAAGAGACCCTCAGAGAGCTCCCTCACCCCTTATGCCACGTGAGGACACAGAGAAAAGACTGCCCTCTATGAGGAAGCTGGCTCTCATCAGACACCAGATCTGCCAGTGCCTTAATCTTGGACTTCCCAGCCTCCAGAACTTTGAGAAATAAATTTTTATTGTTTATAAGCCACCTCGTCTACAGTATCGTGGTATAGCAGCCTGAACAGATGAAGACAGTGCCAAAAGCTACTTTTTTGAGAAAAGCTAAAATTAGTGGTTACCATGCTGAGTTAACCCTTGCATGGTCTGAGCCCTAACAGGTAACTTCTGTAGGTAAAGAAGTGAGGATCAGGGGGCCTCAAGCATGACATTCCCCAGATAAGACACTCAGCTACATAAAAAGGAACATCAGGCCTTTGAGGCAACTGTCCTTTATTTCCATGGAAGACAAGAGAAACAGAAAGAAGCATATCAAGAGAAGGTAACCAGGCTAAGAAGAGTATCTCCAACAGTGCAGAATACAAAGGTATACACACATGAAGCAACGTAGTGGCTTTGGGCAATGTTCCTGTCTAATTGTGCTTTAAGGGCTATGCATCTTTAGAGAGAGGAGGTCAAGCTCATTGTTTAAAAACACTGGCTAATATGCTTATCAGCATCTAGTTTTCCCTGCTCAATTCTGATTTAAATTGTCTAGAAGCAGAGATTGTACAGTGAGATCCTGATATATGTCATTATGTGATTTGCTTGTCAGACATTTTTGCTTGAAAAATAGAAGTTTTTTCAGATAGTAAGATACAGAATGGACCTGCCAATATTTCACCCCCTGATAAACACTGATAATTTTACTATCTACAAATAGAGTCATCAAGATAGATGCCTCTGGGTGACTGAAATCCCTCTGTATGAAATGTTATTTACTGGCTAAAGAGTCTTGAAACTAATTCTATTTTTCAAGTCTCTCACAGGTGAGCCATCATCCAGAAGCTACAGGCTATGAATTGGGGGGTGGGGGGAGGCATTTTTCATTCTTCTAAAAATGCTCTTCACAGTTGACAAGATGTATTGTGGTATTGTGCCAGAGGGAGCCTTTTTCTACAAATCTTCACAAAATAATTTCAGAACCAAAAATAAAAATTAAGACACATAAAATTCTCTCCTCTCTCTCTCTCCTCGCCACCCACCAACCCATCTCCCCTCTCTTGCTCTTTTTCTTCTTCTCTTTCCCTTCAAGTTCATTGAAATCTGAAATCCTATAGAAATTGCCTGTGGAAGTAAGAAGGTAAGATCAAGGTTTTAATACTAGTACTTGTAGAGCTAATTCTGGCAAACCAAAAGCTCCAGAACACACCATGGAAGCTCTAGATGATCTGTATTCTCCTTGAGGTCTGTGACTATACTTGTAGCGCACTTTTCCTTGCCACTCATAATCCATTTCCCATTTCTGGTACTAACTTCATCAGATAAGGTTCTTTGATTGCAAGAAACAGAAACCAACTCTGCTAATTTAAGCAAAAAGGATTTTATTTTAAATATATGGAGGAGCCCAGAGATAAAGGACTTAGCTTGGAAAGGCCAGAAACCAGGGAAGCTCTGATAGTGTAGGTCCAGCAACCTGAGAACTAGCTCTTCAAGCTACCATCACTGAGGATGAGTCAGTAATTCAGCTCTTTGCAATTTTTCTCAGGATTGAAATTCCAAAGAGAAAACATTCAATTGGCTGTGCTTGAGCCTGTGCCCACTCTTTATAAGGGAAATCAGGGAGCCTCAATTTACAATCTGTCCATATGGTACCCAATGGGTAAATTGTAGCTTTAAAAAAAAAAGGGGTGCTGTTACTAGAAAAAAGGGTAATGGACGCTGAGGAGCAAAAAGGGGAAAAAGGGAAATGACACAAGTTCCAGGTGATCTGAATGTCTCTTAAGAGGCTTTACTGTATCATATTTCTCTGGTATTCCCCAGAGTACCTAGCCAAAAAGTACACAAAAAGTGCAGAACACAGAGCAAGAACTCAATATATATTTTACTGATTCGTTCCCATCACCACTCACTAGACTATTACCTCCATGAGGGCAGGGACATTATCTTTTATGTATTACTTTTTTTTTAACATCTTTATTGGAGTATAATTGCTTTACAAAGATGATATACGGATTGCCAACAAACACATGAAAGGATGCTCAACATCACTAATCATTAGAGAAATGCAAATCAAATGAGGTATCACCTCACACCGGTCAGAATGGCCATCATCAAAAACCTTACAAACAATAAATGCTGGAGAGGGTGTGAAGAAAAGGGAACCCTCTTGCACTGTTGGTGGGAATGTAAATTGATACAGCCACTATGGAGAACAGTATGGAGGTTCCTCAAAAAACTAAAAATAGAACTACCATATGACCCAGCAATCCCACTACTGGGCATATACCCTGAGAAAACCATAATTCAAAAAGAGTCATGTACCACAATGTTATGTATTACTTTTATGTATCCTCAATGCCTAGCAGAGTATCTAGAATAAAGGACCCTCAATAAATATTTGAAAAATAAATGAATTTTTAAAACTATCCCAAGTATTTAGATAAGTTCACTTTCCTCTTAGCAACTTTTTTCACCTTTCTCTATTCTTCATTTATTCATCTTTCGCTTTCCTTAACTTTAGCCTGAGCCAGATTTTTTTTTTATCAGAGACAAAACACTCTTAAGTTTCTAAACATTAGGAACAAAAATATCCACAAGAACAAAGAGCTTTACCTGACGTCATATTGGTGGCAGTATGGTTTATTCCATCATTTTTCCTATCATCTGAGCAAGAGAACCTGGAATAATACATTTTAAAAAAATCAACTGCAGTAAGCAAACTGGAGACTCTTAACAAAAATTTGCCCTCAGCAATTCACCACAGGTAGACCACATTCTCCATATGCTTATAACAATCTAAGGATTCAGAAACGCTGCTTATTATAGGAGACAGGACCTTGGAAAACCGCTTTTATTGGAAAAATTCCAAGGCAGAAAAACCATATAGATCTGATATCTGAATTTCACCTTTAATGTAGCCCAACTTTTCTTTAAGAAGAAATGGAGAGGGGGGAAATAATTGTGTTCTTGACAGTACATTTAATAGTTCAAATTTTAATTATATTTTGTTAATTGGAAAGATACACACTCCCAAGGAACATTCTCTCTGCATAGCTGTTAGCCAGTCACAATGAACCTAACTAGCCTTTTGTACAATTAACAGAGTTCAGTGGATGCCACTGCTGCCACTTGGCATGGCCTCTGTGTTTTGACAATGCGACTTCTATTTATGACTAGACTTGCTGACACGTGGGGTAAAATCTTCGGGCAAAGGTCAAGGGAAAGTTTCATTAGATAGCTTCAGCCTCTGAACTTCCTTCTTTCGGAGAAAAATATTTGCCAGATAATATGGGTCTTAGATCTCTGCAATTTTACTGTGTGGTCGATTTGGTAAATAAGTGGTGGGAGGAAAAGGTGAGAAACTTAATAACTCAAAGTACCGGTGTAAAGTACTGGACTGTATCAGTACTTCTCAGACTTTCACATGCATTTAGGTCACTGGAGGCTTTGTTAAAAATTCACACTCTGATTCAATGAGTAGGCCTGAGACTCTGTATATCTAACAAGTTCCCACACGGAGCTGCTGCTAGTGGCAAGAACCTGAATAATGAGTTCTGATCCACCCAAAGCATTATAAATCAGTCTGCTTAGAACGTTCTCTTCTTGGCTAAGACTTTTGACACATCTTCCTTGCACACCCCGATTTTCTTTCGAGCTTCAGACTGTGAAAATTAGCAGATACAAAGAATTTCCCCTTCAGTCCATCATCCCCACATTTTCTTGTTTCTGAGCTTCACATGCCACCCTCATTTTGCATGAGCTCTGAACCTAACATTATATTAGGCTTGCCTCACACCTCAAACTTAATATGAATTTGCAGTTCTTCATGAAAGTGTAGTCATACTTTATTCTTTTCATGACTTCTTTTCTAATAAACTTCCCTTCGCTTCTTACTAGGATAAAGGGGGCACTCTCAGATATACACAAGGTATTATTTAAAGTATCGCCTCGTCTACTTACCAAAAAAAAAAGTAAGAATAATCAACCTGCCCCTTAAGAAAAGCCATGATGGTTAGCTTGATTATTTTTAAATTTCAACCCACATCCACTGAGGGCAATAGAATCTCTGCTTAACTTTCAGTTCTTCCATCCTTTACAACTCACGATTATGCAGCAGTACTTTTTCATCTCTGTTCAGAAATGGAGATGGCATTCCATC
Source organism: Balaenoptera musculus (assembly GCF_009873245.2). Taxonomy (NCBI): domain Eukaryota; kingdom Metazoa; phylum Chordata; class Mammalia; order Artiodactyla; family Balaenopteridae; genus Balaenoptera; species Balaenoptera musculus. The sequence continues at coordinate 81,171,793 of NC_045794.1, forward strand.
CATAGTGAACTTCCTTCCACAATGCAAAGAAGTCCTTTCAAAGGGGCTCATTAACTACTGCCAGGCTCTGTGTTAACAATGGACTGAGACAAAACACTCTGCCAGAGCCACTGCCGTATCTGTTCACAGCATGTCCTTGGGAGATTTCCCTGAGTCCTCCTGGGACCAGAATAGTTAAGTTCACAAGTCCTCCTGCCCTCTCTACTAGACCGGATTGACGGCTCACTGCTTTTTTTCTCCTCCAAAGATGACGTTCGTCACCGAGCAGGGGGATCAGTATTGTAATCCTTCTTAGATTCTGTTGAATTGGAGTTTACTGCTTTGACCTTTGCAATGATACATATTTTTTTGAACGACTGCATGTTCCATTTCTTCAGGGGATTTGAAGTGATGAGGGCCAAGGAGCTAGCAGTGGTGGGGAGGGATGCTGGAGGAGGGATCTAGAGTGATGGTGATGTGGTTTTTGACCTTCTAGCCCAGAGATCTGTACTCTGTGACTGAAGATATCCTGTGGCTATATGGATTAACATTGCAGAGGCTAAATGGCAAACCTGAATTGCATGTAGCAGGAAACTAGGGAATTTTTCAAGTCTAACCAAGTGCTGTATTGAAGACAATGGGATCATCCATAATGGCCGTCTGGCGCACCATGTCAGTCCGGACTGTTTTTCTCCATTTTATACACTCTGCCCTAAAAAAAAGCCACACTGGGCTTATTCACGTGCCAGTATGGGACATTATTTCATCAGATAAGAAGTCATGGAATGCCAGCAGAGATTGAGCAGGGGTAGACATGCTGCCCACCGCTATTTTTAACACTATGACAGGTAGCCATACACCAAGCAGGAGAATAAAAATCCACAACTTACACTACTAATTACATGCTCTTCTTATATACCTCTTGATTTTTGAGATCTGACTTTGCAGAGAAAAGCACTGGCATCCAAATTCAGAGTCAAGGTACGTTTGCAGGTGCCACTCTGTGCCTAGCACTGTGCCAGACCTCAAAAAGCCTTACGAGTTCCAGAGATGGTCAGCCTCACTGGGGTTCGCAGATCTGCCCCGTGCATGATCTTGGGAAGTTACTGAACTGGGTTTCCTTCTGTTAGAGAGAAAATGATTTCTATCTCACATGGGTTGTTATAAGGATTAAATGATTAGAGAGAAAGAGAGAAAGAGAGAGAGAGGTATAGAAAGACATCAATATAGATAGATGCAAATATATCTTAGAATAGTAAAGTGAGCTACTATTATTATGAATGTTGTACTTAATTCTTACAGGGAAGGTAGAATTTGCTGTGCTCATGTCTTAGTCTGTTCAGACTGCTATAAAGAAAAACCACAGAGACTAGGTGGCTTATAAACAACAGAAATTTGTTTCTCACAGTTCTGGAGGCTGGAAATTCAAGATCAAGGCACAGGCAGATTTAGTGTTTGGTGAAAGCCTGCCTCCTAGAGGGTTATCTTTTCACTGTGCCCTCACATGGTGCAAGTGGCTAGGGAACTCTGTGGGGCCTCTGTAATAAGGGCACTAATCCCATTCACGAGGGTTCTACCCTCATGGTCTAAGCACCTCCCAGAGGCTTCACCTCCTAATACCATCACACTGGCCATTAAGATTTCAACATTATGAATTTGGGGAGGACACAAACAGTCAGACCACAGCAACCCATTTTACAAATGAGAAAACTGAGCCTAGAGAGCGAGATTGATGGGGAATTGCATTAACTCTTTCAAGCCATTTGATATCCTGGAGTAAGACCAAAGGAAAAAAGAAGGACCCCTCTGCAAAAGGAAGAAAGGACTTTGCAACAGTGCCAGAAGTTGCTGAATAATCCAGAATCCCAGCTTAGATAATGTCCTGTACAACTTTCCTTCCACTGGCCACGTGCATTTCCTTCCATTTGCTACTCACTAAGGATTGGGTAATTTGAGGAATATGGCAAGTTAAAGGAAATTCTTGTGTATTAATACCTAGGGTTTCACGTACCTACCCTTTTTTTTTTTTCTTGTATGAATTTATTTCATAGATAAACTCACATAAATTTGCAAAGTCATGTGTACAGGATGTTCCTTGCTGCTTTTTAATCATAATAAAACAAACACATAGATACTAACAAAGAGCCTAAATGTTTTTCAAAAGGTGGAAGTATACATTCATTATGGTACATTTTTCCAACTTTATTGAGATATTGTCATATAACATATGTAAGATTAAGGTGTACACATGGTGATTGGATACACATATATACTGCAAAATGTTTAGCACAGTGAGGTTAACACCTCCATCCTCTCCTCTCCTCTCCTCTCACATAACTACCACTGTGTGTGTGTGTGTGTGTGTGTGTGTGTGTAGTGATAACATTTAAGATTTACTCTTTTTTTTTTACCTTCCCATCTTGATATCCTGCCCCATGTTCTCTGATGATTAATATCTCCAGAGAGAAGTTACTCAGGGAAACACCTAAAACGTATGGCAGTGATTAGTACTTGTAGCCTGAATTGGACCTGTCTAACTGGGCTTTGTTTTTGTGTGTTTATTTTCTTTTCCCTGCTCAATACCAACTCAGAAAATAAGTGCCAGCTTTACTGGGGCTTTCTACATTTGCAAAAGAAGACCACAATTTTAAAATAAGTCTTGGATAAATAGTGATATAACTAAACTGTAGAAACTTGGGAATGTTAGGGGAAAAGTCCTCGTTGGCATGTTGGCAGAAAAGTGAGGGGTAAGGTTAGTAGTGAGGGGCCGACTCTAAGGTTTGGGGTGATGGAACAAGCACTGGGCTGCCAGCGTGTGGTCCAGTTCCTTTTCCTACTCAACAGATGACTACTGAGCTTCTCCTCTCTGGAACCTGTGTGAGGAGTGTACTGGCAGTACAGGGATGAGTGAGATGCTGCCTCGTTCTTCCCGAGAGGAGGGACCTCTTACCCTCAGAACTGTGATAACGCAGGGTCCTGCCCTTCCAGTTCATAGCCCAGCACTAGCCCACTAGCCCCCAAATCCTCTCTAAGCTTTAACCACACAAACGGTTCAGCATCTAACATTGACTTCAGCATGGCATGGGCAGTACTGGTTTTGCCATTTAGTAGTTGTGTTACTTTGGGCAACCTGCTTAAACTAACTGAATTTCCATTCCCTCATCTGAAAAGTAGGGTTTATAACCCTCACTTCATCAGAAAACTATTATGAATGTTAGAGATGGTTTACATCAAGAACTTAGAATCAGGTATATACTAAATGGTCAATACTTGGGACACTTATTAACATGTTCATTGTAGTCAGCTTTGAGTTATTAACAATAACAAACACCATTACTTGAAATATTATTCAGCCATGAGAAAGGAGGATATCCAGCCATTTGCAACAACGTGGATGGACCTTGAGCACATTATGCTAAGCAAGATATGTCAGACAGAGAGAGACAAGTACTGTATGATTTCACTTATACATGAAATCTAAAAGAGCCAAACCTATAAAAACAGGCAGAAAGTGGTGGTTACCATAAGGGGACAAGATTGATGGTGTTTAAGGCTACAACTTTGTAATGAGTAGTAAATAAGCCATAGAGATCTAATGCACAGTGTAATGGATATAGTCAACAATGTTTACACTATATAAATGATGTAATGTGATAAACGTTGCTACATCAGCAATCATATTACAATATACAAATATATCAAAGTAACATACTGTACACCTCAAACTTACACAATGTTACATGTCAAATTTATTCAATAAAAAATTAACAATAAATACCATTACTATTTATTGCAAAAAACACTCAGTCCACTTTAAGGAAATGGGGGTTGATTTGAAGGATACAGCTGTATCCATTTCTGTGCCCCTGTCAGCCCCAAGCTCAGTGCTTTCTTCACTAAACAGGTTGGGTACAAGCTCTGGACCCAGAGTCAGACTAACGAAATTTGAATCCCTGCTCTTCTACTCATATGCTGGGGTGGCGGCGGGGGGGGCCTTAAGCACGTTGCAGAACATCTCTCTGCCTCAGTTTCCTTGACTGTGAGATAAGGTTCATAACAGACCTTGTCTCACAGGAGTGCCATGAGAATAAAGGGACACCATCATGTCAAGTTCTTATCACCCAGCACCTAGCACAGAGTACATGCTTGATCAATGTCAACCACTTCAAAATTTTACAGACTTGTGTGGAATGGAATAATACAGGCTTGGACGTGAAAAGCTCCAGCATGGAAATATAAATCAAGTGCCCTTCAGAGGCAAAGGTGGCAATAAATATGTGTGGCTGGAGAGACCCAGAAGGGCTGTTATTCCTCTTTTTGCTTTAGCCTCACCATCTGTGAATTAACAGACCAGCTGGACAAGATGGTCTCCAAAGGCCAATAGTAGCTCAGGTTGGCTGTGATTTTAAGAAACGCCCCAGAGGAGCATCTACTCTTCAGGCTCAAGTGTGGGGAAAATTCTGGTTAGGATGGGTGGGGAGGAGGGTTATGGTAGCGGTCAGGACGAGGAGCCACGGGCATGACCTCTCCCCTTGACAGCCCGATCCACACCCCCCCCCAAACCTGGCTCACACCAGTCAGCACCCTCATTGCACTTCCGCTCATTACTTTGCAGAAATAAGCCAAAATGTGGTGTTCCGTGACCTCATAGAAAAGCAAGACAATATATATCACTCTGTAAATTGAATAGTGTGGCCAAATTCTGGTCTGGTTTGTAGTTAGGATGTAGAGAAAACACAGGCCAAATAGAAATCGGCAGACTAGAAGCCAACCCCTGGTCAAGCAACATAAAAACAAATGGCTAATAGTGGAGACTCTGGCCTACTCCTGAAGCAGGAACCAGGAACGTGGGCCCTCCCGGAGTTGTGGCTGCAGCTCACAGCTCATAATCTCTGCCACCCTTCAGGTATTTGGGGATGGTTTCACTTTTATTGTGATTTGAAATTATTCCATGACTCAATTCTATTGTTGTTCTGTGTACAATGAGTAACGAAACATTTTTAACAGCATCTTTTGGGCACCTGTTCCTTTGATTTTTCCAGCTTAATGACATTATTGTGAGGGCTTCAGGGACTGTTACGCAGATGTACTTCCTGGCGAAGTTGCTGCTTCAGGAGAAGTCATTACTTTTCGTGGGGCCCACAGGCACTGGAGAGGCTGCTCTGACAAACAGCTTCCTGCGACAGTTACCTCATGAAAAATATGTTATGTGTCAAATTAACTTCGCAGTGTAGACCTCAGCTAAGCAGACCCAGGACATCTCCCTAACGGATCTTGAAAGGTGCCCAGAGTTTTAATTAAAATCAAGAATGTAATTGTGCTTAGTTTACTCCTCAGAGATTATCCACAAAATAATATGAAGCGCTTGCCTTCGCTTTCTGACAGAATAAATGAAACTTGATTTGTTCCTCCCTGTAATGTTTATTACCAGGGAAACTACATTTTAATTGTTGTTGACAAATATTCTGATTTATGGGGTGCATAAAATGGAACGCCGTCTAGATAGCATGTGTCTACTTAACTTTTTCTTTGCAAAAATTTTGCTGCAGGAGGCTGTGCTAGCTGTCTGTCATGGGTATTCTTTAGGCCAAAGCATATTAAAGTAAATCACCAGATTGGATCTTGACTAGTAAAAAGAGCCATCTGTTAGGGAAAGATGTAAGCAGTGGGCGAGAGAGTTGGTACTTGCCAACACAGGGAGGGCAAAAAGATCAGCTGGAAGAATGGCAGTGTCCAGGGGATTCTATCCAGAAGCTGGTTAGCTTTCCAGCATCCAAATCATGCATTTTTAATTCATCACATGGCAAAAAGACAAGTCCGACACTAATTGGCACCGTAAAACAAAATTTGCACCACACCAGGAACTGTTCAGTCAGGGAGACTTTGTATCCCATTCCACATGGACCATTTTGTATTCTGTTTAAAGTTTCGAACTGAAACCTGAGGATGCAGACATGGCTAAAGCATCTACTTAAATCATAGATTCCATTCATAATGCTCGTTCATTATTAGGAAAACATTTGGAGGTAAATATGCCCATGGACTTTTTCAGAATATAGTAAGAGTAAAAGTAAATAGAGTAAAAGTAACTTTTTCAGAATATAGTCAGAATAGAGTAAGTAACTGGCGTATATGGAATGTACCAATTTTACATATATATATATATATAGTCTTTCACATATATTATATTATAATCTTTCAGGTATATTATATACTCTTTCATATATATTATATATAATCTTTCATTTTCATATATATACATATATATATATTCTTTCACATGTTAATGACAGAAAGTGTTTGCTACCATATCATCCATATCATCAATGTGATGGTTCTGATGGTGGTCACCTTTTATATGTGTCTTTAAGAAAACTAGAATAAGGATTAATTCTAATGCTATATGTTAAAATATATATTAGTATATTTGAGAACTATTAAGTTGAACAATCTTAAGACTCACAGTATTCCTTTCCACTAGGGATGGTTAGGCCTCAACAATACACAAAATTACTATTCTGTTCTCCCAGGTCTTTGTCCTGGAAAAAGCAAAATGGATGTTAATGGAGGATCCTCTTTGCCCTCAGCATAGCTGTGGGCGATTGCAGACCTGCATACTTTGGTCTCAAGATTTTTCTTACGGCTGCTTTCTCAAACTTGTATCCCGACACATTTCACTTTTACTGCATTTTTAGCTCAAAAAGCTCTTTCAGGCATAATTAAATCATTTAATGTTCCTGGAGTGTTATTTCCCTCCTTAAGAAATGCAATTTCGTGTCATTTCTTTAATTTGAACTCCTATTAGTGTTTCTGCTTTGGAATATACCTGTCTTTATGAAGTTCCTGCAGGTACATTTCCAATGCCTGGGATTTTAAGAAATTAACCCACTACTGCCCCACTGCAGATGGGCAGGGCCAGACCACTACCCCCACTTGTGTACTTTCTGTGGTACATTTTGAGACTTGAACATCACTGAGAGGGCTCAGCATTACATCTCAGCCAAGTTCTCCATCCCTGTCTCCTGGGAAGAGAACAATGTGACGATCAAACCTTTTCTTATAGTTGACATTTACAGGGTTCAAATAGAAAAATGGAGCTTTTTCTTCTTTAGCCTTGAAATTTTTCAAATCTTATGGCAAGTCTGGAAAGATATTAAAGGATTTTGATCACAGAGGCACGAAAGAATGGTTGGGACTCAGAGGGGCCATTGTAGAACCTGGAGGAGAATTTCGGAATAACTGCTCGATTTGGCAACTTTACCAAAAATGAAACAGTATCAAAAACAGCTGCTGTCTTAGCTCAGGCTGCCATAGCAAAATATCACAGACTGGGTGGCTTAAACAACAAAAATTTATTTCCTTACAGTTCTGGAGGCTAGGAGGCCAAGAGCAAGGTGTTGGCAGGGTTGGTTTCTCCTGAGATCTCTCCTTGGCTTGCAGATGGTATCTTCTCACTGTGTCCTCACATGGTCTTTACTCTGAGTGAGTACATCCCTGGTATCTCTCCCTCTTCTTATAAGGACACAAGTCATACTGGATTAGGGCCCACTTATATGACCTTTTTAACCTTAATTAGCTCTTTAAACACCTTACCTCCAAATACAGTCATATTCTAAGGTGCTAGGGGTTAGGACTTCAACATATGAATTTTGAGGGAACAGAATTCAATCCATACCAGCTGCAAATGCTCTTAAGTGTGGAGAGAGCAGCCAGTGGGCATAAAATTAATTAAATATGCCCAAGATGCAGAGCACCCCACTGGGCAACATGAATAAAGAAAGGCCCATCCCTTGGACTTGAAGTATTTTCCTTCTGTGCCTGAAAGGGCTATATGAAAATCTATAGGATTCACAGCCCAAGACACTATCTTGGAGAAAGAAAAAGATTCAAGAAATAGATAATTAAAGCTAAGTAACTGTTCATAGGATGTTCGTGGTTAATCTGGCCTCAGATTCATTCTAAGCCCAGTATTAGGGCACCGGATAAAACTTCTCCCAGCAGCTCTAGACTGTGCGCTCCTCCGAGGCAGGGACTCTGTGTCATACATCTCCTGTATCCCTCACGCCCAGAGAAAAACCTGACACATTCTGGGTAGATGTGTTTCCTAAATGGAAGCAAAGCCTTTGTCAGCAGAGCAAATGAAGAGACTGTGGAGAGCCTCAAGTCCTGCTGATTTCATTACATTAGGTGGAACTATCTGGTGTTTCTCTCAAATTAGAGCTTTTTCCTGCCAGAGTGGTATTTGAAATAGAATGCACGACAACTGTGAATAAAATGAAGAATTCGCTTTAAAATTCACTTTACTTGTTCCCAGTGTTTACTCAGAAAGTACTTGCAGAGCATATTATAGCATTCAAAGTTTCAGAGGGATTAACAGCCCCCTTGGAATGTCAGGGGCCCCATGGAAATGATCTAAATATTTCCTGAAAACTCTCATCAAACTTCAGCACACTACATCATTTACCTTTGCATATTTTCTTACAGAAATATTATGACACGTGCTTTCTTCTCCCACTTCTATATCTCTTCGTCTAGAGTGCTAGATGGAAATTTCCACTAAGTTCCTAATTTTAGCCCTTATTGGTTTTATTAAATACCAGCCATTCAGCCAACTCACTCTCAGACAAATAATTGTTTTTTAGCAACGAACTCTGGTTTTCACTCATTAGCATGGCAATAAGGGGACTTGTAAATGTTTTAGGCCTAACATATTAACTTTTCAGTTGAAGACTTAGCTGGGAAGCATGATGCTGAGCCCATGAAAGAAACAAGCCCATCCTTCAGACTCCAAGTGTTTTCTTAAAAGAATAGCTGGTGTAAATCTTGGCTTGACTGTCCAAGATTTTCTTTATTCTTCTAAGTACTCAAAGCAATTTCACAAGTGTTCTCTTTTATCTTTACAATATCCCTCTCCAGAAAACCAGCCTTGGTACCTCTGTTTGGTGAATGGAAACTCTCACACAAGATGAAGTAAGTGTTTTCCTACAAGCCTCGGTGTGCACAGAGCTGGGCTCCAGGGCTTCGCTGATTTCAGTGGTAGACCTGACCTTAACAGCTTGGAATGATCCTTCTTGAAGGTGCCTGTTATCTGTAAAGCTCCTGGCATTTTGTGGGCACTCATTTCAACTCAACTTGATGTAGCAATAGATATCAGATCAACTGAGCTTCAGTTAAAAATCTCTACAGTGGTTCTGGACCACTTATAAAACAAAGCCCCCTTGTGAATATTGTTTTCTTGATGGAAAATTATCAGCAGAGCCACTTTTAGCAACCAGGAGATGACAACTGGGAGGTGTTAATAATCCTTGCTCTGTAAGGAACAGAACTGTGACTATTATTGAAAAGAGAGAAGGGACTTTTCTCTCCCACCACAGGACTCTGTCTTAATGCCATTGTTGACTCTAGCTCTAGATGAAGTTTAAGTCAGAACCACGTAAGCATAGAATCTTAGGGTTGTAAGGGGTCTTAAGGGGCATCTTATCCAGCATTCCATCCAATGCTTGAATTTCTTCCATAATATCCCCCAACTGATTGTCACTAACTCTTTGCTGAAGCATTTCCAACACTGTAAGGGGCATTTCTCCTCTGAACATGTCTGAAAGATGAGGGCCTTCCATGTTTCACTGCCATACAATGAACAGAAATGTCTTACTCTAACTTCAACATAATAATTCCCGTTCCACCTGGTGGGCTCCCAGAGAGCTGATCTAATTCTTCTTCTACAAAATAGTACTTTTAATAGTTTGTGATACCCATCCTGTCTCCTTTTCTCCCAGCTAAACAATCCCAGCTCCTCTAACTGAGACAGGTTGGGAACTGGGACCTGGGCTGCTTTGCTGCAGTGTTTGCACCTGGACAAACATCTCCTTGAGCAACAGGGTACTGCACATGCCCCCTGCACACAGCACCACCAAGGCGGTGGGCAAACCACCTAAGCGAACCCTCCAGCCTGACCCCTGGACCCACCCCTACCCTCGCCCCATATAAGGAACCAGCTCATTTCCCCCCGCCGCCCACCCCGCCGCAGTGAGCGAGCAAAGGAGACTGTTACTTGTTTTCCTTCCCTCCTGCTGCAGCAGGAGCCCCAGTAAAACCTTGCCTTAATTTCTGGTCTGGCCTCATCAATTTGTATTGATTAAGGAGGCCAAGAACCTAGGTCGGTAACAGACCCTGTTTCGCTCCCAGTAACCTGTTTTTGTTCCCAGCTCCTCAGAGGTGGCAGTTGTGTTTGGTCTTTTTGTATCTTGTTGTTCATAATTTGCCCCAACAGTGCAAGCATGCAGTTATTTTTAGTCCCTTATAGTTTCTTTGTATTCTGTTGCTTGAGGAGATGTTTGTCCAGGGGCAAGCACTGCAGCAAAGGGTCCCAGGTCCCAGGTCCCAGCCTGTCTCATAACCACCCTTAATAGGACATGAAGTCAGGTCACCATCTTTCCTTGTGGTCATGTCACAGACTGTATACATTTCAGTATTTATTCATTTGACAGATATTTATTGAGTGCCTACAGTATGCCAAGAACTCTCCCAATATATTCACATCCTCTCATGTGAAGCCAAGAACTAAAAATCATGCTACAGATGTGATTTACAGCTCTGCAGACAGACTACAAAAACTTGGTCATTTAGTACATTTCTGGATGAGTTTCTTCCAGAATATCATTTCCCATTAGACCAGAAGCCATACTTCTATTATTATAACTGAAGACTGAAGCAGTTTTATCTTGTTTCTATTTTTGGTTGTTGTTGTTTTTAGACAGGAATAATGGCAGTCATTGTGGCAACAATTCCAAAATCTCCATGGCTTAACCCTTTAATGGTTTTCTTTTGCTCACTTTTCAGGTGATATGAGGTCACAAGTCAGAAGGCAAGGGCAGGGGAGGGGCTCTGCTCCACAGAGTCTTTCATGGACCCAGAATTTGGCATCTCCTAGTGTAACAGAAAAGAACAAACCTGACTCCATATTGGATCTATTCATCTTTTTTTTTTTTAACTTTTTTTTTTATATTGGCGTATAGCTGATTAACAATGTTGTAATAGTTTCAGGTGCACAGCAAATCAACTCAGCCATACATATACATGGATCTATTCCTTTAGCTCTAACCCTTGTGCTCTGTTGTCTGTGCTTAGTCATGCTGGCTCTGCACCTTTGTAAAAGAATGTTGCCTAGAGTCTGAGATATACAGCCTATTCTCAAGCCCATTCTCAAGGCTCTGACCTTTCAAGGTACATAGAGATAAAAAGTTGCAGAAACAGAGAATAACACTTGTTCTCTTGTTGGAAGTTTACAGGAACACTGTGACCAGACGTGTGGACAGCTGCGAGAACAAAGGATTCCTACACCAAGAAGTCTGAAACAACCAGCAACACCCCCTCCCCTTTTAGTAGAAAATAAGCCTGAATTCTAACTCGGGTGAGATGGTTCTTTGGAACACTAGTCCACCATCTTCTCGGTCTGCTGGCTTTCCAAATAAAGTCGCTATTCCTTGCCCCAACACTTTGTCTCTCAATTTCTTGGCCTGTCTTGTGGTGAGCATTATGAGCTTGGACTCAGTAACACCAGGGCCTCAGAGGGCCCCACTGGATGAAAAGGGAAAAGAGAAATTGTGGAGAAGGCTTAGTGCTCTTAACTATCTTGGCCCACAGGGGAAGCACATCTTTTCCTCATGTTCTATTGGCAAAAACCCATCACTAGGGAGGTTGGGAAATGTAGTCTAGATGGGTGCCCAGGAAAAAGAGAGAAGCTGAATTACGTTGATTACAGTAGCGTCCACACAGCTTTTTTGGCAGGTGTCACTCACCATGGCCTTATAGCAAATTCACTGCCCATTTAAACCCTAAATGTCTTACAAAAAGCCACATGAATTGTACTGTCCTAAATTTGTATAGTGGGTTTATTAAACTCAAGAGTAGATATGTTTGTTAAATTTTTGTCTGATTCAATTCAGACCATTTGTTCTGTATAGTTTATAATCTTTATTTTCACAGGTTTTATTTACTATCACTTCCATGTTCATATCATCTTATCATCTGTACATTTCATAAAATTGCTGTTATATCCTCATCAAAGACATTAATTGAACAGTTAAACTATTTGGGGCAGAGGGCGGAGCACTATGGCACAGTATTGGCACCCCCTTGGAAGGTAACAGAAATGAGCATCCTTTGTATTTATCAGCCTTCCAGTGATGAAGCCATATATATAGTCATCCTGCTATAATGCACATCTCTACATTATTCCCTTATTTGAAGTCCATCATTCATTTATTGAATGAACAGTTATCTATTAACCTTTACTGTAGGCCAAGTACCTTGCTAAGCTTTTGACACATTTATCTTTAATACTCACAACTACCTATGAAGTAGTTATGTTCACCTTACAGATAAAGGAACTTAAACTTAGTGAGGTAAAGAAATCCACTCAAGCCACATAGTTTGGAGTCAGAATTTAAATCCTGATGTCTTCCTCCAAAGTGTTCTTTGACATGTACTTCACTACCTCTTCTCTGCTATCCTCCCTCTCGGGGCCCTATGGGCATGGGGTCGGGAAGGGAGGATAACTTCAACAGCACATGTCACCATTATCCTCTAGGAACCATTGTTATGTTCATTATCACTTATTATTTTCCCAAGATCAAACGTCAAATAACCAAACCATGGAATTCTGCATATCCAGTAGATCTCACTGCTGGCCTTTTCTCTGGATATACTTTGACTCTTTTGGCCACTCCTGCTCTTTGAAATACCCTCTTTTCTCAGCTTTAGTGATACCTCACTCTCCCGATTTCCTTCTCTCCCTCTAGCCATTCCTTCTTTTTTACTTCTCCTCTACTTAGCATAAATGTTCTTGGTCCTTAAAGTTGGAATCCAGGCCCGCATCTTCTCTTCTATGCCTGTGGTTATGTCACCACATACATGCAGATAAGTCCAAACGTGCATATGCCATTTTAGACTTTCCTCTGAGCTCCAGACCCAAATATCCAGCTACTTCTTTGATGCACCACACTCAACAGTCCAAAAAGAGACATAAGCTTCCCTGGTGAACCTGGTTTTCTTCCAGGGGTCTCTTAGCTCACTGAACAGTACCCCTATGTGCACCAGAATCTGAGAAACACCTCTCTGCCCATCACCATCCTGTCATTTTTGCCTCATAATTATCTTTTTTTATATATAAATTGATTTATTTTATTTATTTATTTTTGGCTGCATTGGGTCTTCGTTGCTGCTCGCGGACATTTTCTAGTTGCGGCAAGCGGGGGCTACTCTTCGTTGTGGTGTGCTGGCTTCTCGTTGCAGTGGCTTCTCTTGTTGCGGAGCACAGGCTCTAGGCGTGTGGGCTTCAGTCGTTGTGGCTCACGGGCTCTAGAGCACAGTCTCAGTAGTTGTGGCGCACGGGCTTAGTTGCTCCGAGGCATGTGGGATCTTCCTGGACCAGGGCTCGAACCCATGTCCCCTGCATTGGCAGGCGGATTCCTAACCACCGTACCACCAGGGAAGCCCCGTCTCGTAATTATCTTTACATTCATTCACTCTCTCTGTCCCTGCCACTTCCACCCCAATCCAGCCCTTCCATGCTATGTCTCCTGAAATAGCTTGCTGGCTGGCCTGCCAACATCCATCCTGACAACCCATGCTCCACGCTGCAACCAGAGTGATCTCACCCAAACTTACATCTACTTACGGCCTCCTCTGCTTTAAACTCTTCAATGGTTCCCCATTCTTCCCTGACCCCTAGCCATCTTTTCTCAACCCCCCTTAAATGCCACACTCCCTCCTGCCACAAGACATTTGCACATGTCATTTCTTTTGCCTGAAGTGCCCTTTCCCATGACCATCCCACTCCCTTACCAGAAATAAATCACATTCCTGCCTCACCTCAGGGCAACCACTTCCCAGGGAAGACTAGGTCAATCTCCCTGTCATATGCTCACACTTACATACTGTTCTCCTTTTTTTGTTTTTTAATCAGGGTTGTCATTTTACATTTATTCTGGTGATTCTTTGATTAACGCCTGTCTTCCCCACCAGACTGTAAGCTCCACAGGGGCAAAGTCGGTACCTCCTTGTACCCCCATTGTATTCCCATTGCCTAATAGAGTGCCTAGCACATTTCTGTTGAATAAATGAATGACCCAACGCATGCTCTAACTCTAATCATTTGACTTCCAGGAAACTGTCCTGATTTAATGAAAATAAAATATTTACTTCATTATTAAATTTTGTCTTCACGAGAATTCATTACGTGTTAGGCAGGAGCCAACATTTCACCTAACCGGTAGCTGCATATTCATCCGTGTGCACAGAATTTGCCATATTAGTGCACAGCACATGGTGCAACATAAACTCCAATGCTGGAATGTTTTCCAGTCATGAGCTATTAATAATTTAACAAAATTAATTCAAAACACTTCACTCAACAGTGAAACAGAGATGAGGAGGAAAGGATGTGTGCGCTGGTCTTCCAGGGTTGAATTAAATATGGCAAAACAAGTAAAAGGAAAAAGCCACTGACTCTTGTTTAAAGTGAATGTCCCTGTTTAGAATTTAATACAATTTTTATGTTTTTCTAAAGATATTAAAGAACAAACATCAGAGATAAATAAAAAGCTTTGCTTACACAGGTGAATGATTTAATGTGGTAATAGTCATTTGTCAGGACTCAGAAAAGGAAAGAAAAATGGAAGGGATTTTGTTTCTCCAGCATGAAGCAGTAATCAAGTCAAAGAAAAGCTTTCAGTAATTATGATTATTAGGAGTCATCACTAGGAGTAAAAAGTGAGACAGACAACCCACAGAGCATAGAATTAGCTCCTACCCAGAGGATGCTACAATTTTCACTAGAACAGCGTGGGGAAGCAGGAGACATTTATTAGGTGAGCCAGTAATGGAGCAAAGTTTCCCACTTGAAATTTTACTTTGGATAGGGAAACCAGCTGAATTCTCTACCCTAGACACCAAGCATGAAAAGGAGAAAGATGGTGGACAAGCTGCCATAATCATTATTCAGAAGACGAATAGCGGAGGGGAAGGCGAAAGCAGACGTGCAGCCAACAAAATGTAACTCGGGTCAACAAGAAACACCGGTATGCAGACCAGCGGCCCCCAAACGCTACAGCATCACAATCACATGAGGGCCTGTTAAAATGCAATGACTGGGACCCACCCCCAGAATTTCCTACTGGGTAGGTCTAGGGATGAAACCGAGTCCCCCTAAAACTGAGTTCTTCTGCCAAGTTTATGATCCAAAACTTTACACCATTCCTTTTCCTGAACCTGTTCCTCTCAAGATTGAGGGGTATCAAAGAAAAGGGGGGATCGAAACCATATACATGCCCCTGTTTCCCTGTCTTTTGAAGTAAAAGGTTTTTGCTTTAGTCTTCCAGGCCTCCCTTGGGCCTCAAATGGCTGACTCAAGAGTTAATGATTAGTACAACCGTTTTTCTCATGTTGTAAACACTGCAAAATATATGTTTTTGATATATATTTTTAAAAAGAGTTAATGATTAGGAAATGCGAAGATGGAGAAACAAAGAATAGGTGCTAGATCTGGAAACTGGAAACAATTTAGACTATAAATCCACCGCATGGCAGAATCACCAAGCTCCCAGTTCCCGGGAAGATACAAAGGCCTGACACACGTTCCTAAGTCGTTGTTACAGGAAACAGACCCCCACCAGATGGAAACTGCTGACTGCAAGCACATAGACCCTAGGCCGGTTGAAACCAGAAGGTTGACGATGCTTGAAACTTCACCTTGATGCCAACGAATCCGAGGATTGTGCACGAGCTGATCACACACCCTGCAGCCCCCCTCCCTCACACTGCCTTTAAAACCCCGTCCCTGAAAGCCATCAGGAATTTCAGGTCTTTTGAGCATGACCTGTCTGTTCTCCTTGCTTGGCACCCTGCAATATACGCTGTACTTTCCTTCACCACAACCCGGTGTCAGTAGACACTGAGAAGGGGGAATAAATATCTCCATTTTACAATGACGAAACTGAGGCTGGGGCATTAGGTGACTGGCCAGCTCAATGAGTGGAAAATTCAGTCTAATTCTAAAGCCCAGTCATCTTAACTGCTACTCTGCACAGTCTTCTCAGCAGTGGACCCAAATTTAAGAACCTCTCTTCAAACTAGGGCACTATCACAAATAAGTCATCACTGACCTTCCCCTGCCCACCCCCCAAAATTTAAAAAAAAATCACTAAACTGACTTTCAAAGTCTATAGCAGCAGTAAGCCCCCAGACACACCAAAAGGTGTTTATGGTTAAATGTTATTGGTGCTGCAATAATGCACTGTGAAAGGATAATTAACAATATTGCAGACAGCATCTGAATGGATGTGCCAGGCCCTAAGGGAGAGAGAAATGGAATAAGAGAATGGAAGGCTCCAACGGAATTGCATTAGGAACTGAGAAGTGTGGATCTTACCACGAATGAGTAATAGAGAAGACCACCAGGGAGCCATCAAGGGTCCTGGAGAGACAATGGGGACAGACAAAATAGAAAGGAGTTAGAAATCAGAGATCAGGACATGAAGAACACTGCCAAGGTGAAACAATGACCTATACAGGAGCCAGGGGACAAGCAGCAGGGTGGTTGTAGAGGAGCTTCTATGTCATATAAATGAATTCCCACCCACAGTTACCCCCATTGCCCTCCAAAGAAACCTATATCCTAGAGAAAAGGGAGCAGTCAGGAGAACGGCTTTGGAGTGTAACAGATGGTGCATGGGTGACATTGGTTACAATACCCCTCTATACCTCAATTACTCATCTGTTTAATGGAACTGATAATTCCTACCTCAAAGGGTTGCAAGAATTAAATGAGATGACATATGTAACATAGGCACTTAGTGCCTGGGGCATCATACTAGTTCAGAAGATTCTGGCTCTTTTATTATTATTGCTATTGTTGCTTGATTATTATCATCATTAATATCATCATCCTCGAGGGAAGAACAATTATTTTTAAAGGCAAAATATAATTGCCTAAATCATCTTCAATGAAAAGTTCATGGGTATTCCTCTTATTAGTCAAAAGCTTGGCAGTTTGGGTCGTGCAGTTTCTAATGACACAGGTGTTCCTGATAGAATTAGAAAAAAAGTAAAATAAAATAAAGCAGCATTTGGTGCCCTACTTTTCTCCAGTACCGTTTACATGTTCTCCTAATTAAATTTTTGAGTAAACTCCGTTCCACAGCCATGCTGGGTTTGCTCAGATGCACTGCAGAATGATTCACAGCCTCGATATAAACCTCTCCGCTCTGAATGCCAAATTCCTTGCTGTAGGTGCGATACCAGAATCCATTTATTATTCCACCCTCGCTTAATTAATTCTGCTGCCAGCTACCTGTTGATGATGGAGTTCTGTTGACAATGCTGAACAAAGTTTTAATCCAAAGAGTTTTAATAACGTGTTTACTGCTGGGTGGTCTGCCACTTTTGATTAAACTTCATGAGGATTTATAACCATCATTCCCCCTACATGTCTGTAACCTTTAAGGGATGTCTGATAAAAAGCAAAGGTCGTGGGTTCCAAAAGCCCTTGTTCTAATAAATATGTTAGACAGCTGATCCTGAACATGTAGCTGTTTCTCATCCTTCCTCCACCCTTCCCTCTCTTACTTTTTACAGTGATCCCCAACAAGAATAAAAATTAACATAAATAGAATTAATGGTTTAATTTTGCAAGAGAAAGAGAGTTTACGATGTCTCACTGGGGAAAGGGGCTTCTGTCTTTGCTGATGACCCAAACATGTCTGCCAAGGAGAAATACGGTGTCCAGTCTCCCATTGAACTGCCACAGGAATGGATTGGCCGTGGCTTCTGGCTTGACAGGTGCAATAAATATTAATTAGTGTGCTTGGCTATAGAGGGAGTAATGATATACACTGCTCCTCTGAAGCGTTAAATTGTAGTGTTAGTCTTGATAATGCCTCATCTTCTCCATCACGGCAGGAAAACAGTTTGAGTTACACGCGTCCCCGTATAGGCAAAGGAATAAAGGTTTATCTGTTGTCCGGAATTACAGGTGCGAAAAGTGGGGCTTAAGACTGATCCTGAGTTAGGCGCTAGGCGTTCCCTGTGTGAATGTTGTATTCTTTTTTTAAATCAGCGTTTCAGGTGGCAAGAACCAATTTCTAAAATGTTTGCTGTTAAGTGATAAAACTGAAACATTTTGCTATTGTCGATATTTGATTACGTTGGAAATGGATTTGAAAACTCCTTGTCTAAAACAACTGCCACAAATATGCATTAGATATTAGAGAAACTGTGTTTATTAGATAATGGGGAAGTTGATAGGTTTATGATGTTGGACTGAATGATTAGGATGTTCCTGAGTGTTTGTGAAGAAGTATTTATAACAGCCTGGGAACTAGAGATTGCTGTATTTGGGAACTAACGATAAAACTGCTCTTAAAATTCAGCTCTGATCAGAAACAAAAAAACCAGGCGAGGAAGCCGTGATAAGCAAATTAACATTAGCACTGATTCTAGGCTTGCAACAAAACACATTTTTGAAATGGGTATGTTTAGTTGTTTACACCTGAAGTTACAGCAAAACAACAGCATTTCACCAAGAAAAGAGGCTCTAATTAAATACTGATATTTTCCAAATCCTTAATTATAACGGCTTACAGTTCTGTCTAAGGGCTTCTCTAGGAGCTAATTTGCTGGAATATTACCATTTACACTTTTTCATTTGTTGAAGATCTTGCTCCCTGATGAATTGCCTTTTTTTAGTTTGTTGTTACTTCCTTTGGCATTCTCTTTCTGGGAATGTTTCCTACCCCCTGTATAGGAAAGACTAGCAAGAAATTTGGCAAAAAAAGTTTCATTCTGGGTGGAATTCTTTCTCCTCCCACATGGCTCAAATGTGTAGATACCTGTTTCTCTACTGCAGCTGCAAAGAAATGGTTTTGGGCAATGCGAATGCATGCTTGTTTCTTATTCTCTCCTGGAGCCCTGGGTTCTAGCAGCATATCCCCAAGCAAGCATTTCTGGAGCTACAGTGAGCACAGGAAAGCAGCACCCAATGGGCACTGAAATATTAACTAATGATGAGTCGCCCTGAATCAGCAGGTGCCTGAGGACTGGGTCCAGATCATCTCTGCAAAGTACGCCCACCGGGCAATCTCCCATGCGGAGATTGGACACAGGTGGCTCCAGTCAGTGGGACATGCTGTTCCCCTATTCCCTCTTCCTCTACAACATCTCCACCTGCTTTCCCAGAGAGAAGCAGAGTCCATCTTCTCCCCAGGCCCTTGGAAAAGGTTTGTCTGCCCTCTGCAGGTGGTCTCCACAGCTATAGTCCTCTATATTTCCTGCCAAGATCCTAAAGCACAGAGATCACTGTGTATAGGCAGCTGACGGGAAGTAGGGACAAATATGGGAATGGTCACCTCTTGTCCCCAGCTTGGAGACAGATCCTAGAACTTTGTCCTGGGAAGGGTGGCCCAAGAGGAGAACAGGGAGGCCAATGGGATAAGAGCAGGGCATATTCTCTAGCATCAAGTAATAATGTGCCCCTTTACAGTCCCCTGGACTAGAAGGTTCTGTCCAGCTGTTATGAAACAATTCATAGAAATGGCCAAGATTCTGTCAATAACATACAGATAATTAATGAGATCCTTGAAGAACATTAGGATGCAGATGCTACGGCGCTGTTATTAAACACTGCCTTACTTGTGTGTGCTTGCTATCTACTTTGAAAATTTCCGAAGCTCAGTCCCCTCAACCAAAATCAAGGTACGTATATCCAAAGGCAAACCAGGAGATCGTATTCAGGAACAAATTGGTCCCATGAATATTAAAATTCCACCAACTAAATATTGAGAAAAGCACATAAAAAATTGAGCAAGCTTTGATCCTTTCCTTTGAGCTCCAGTGATTCTTTAAAACTCTCTTTCACACGTAAGGTGCCATATCTACTCTAGTCCTGCGCTATGACCTAATGATTGGAATTACCAAGCTCCTCCTAGGCATGGTTAAGAGACTCAAACAGAAAAACGACTAGTTAGATGCAATTATGCTTTTGCCCATAAAAACAGAAAATATCCTGTTGAAACCTCTAAAAATATATACCTTAAAAGCAAGTCTAAGTGGGGGGGTGGGGTTTAAATAAAAATGCTAATGAATTTGGAACAAGACAGATCTGCGTTTAAATATGGACTCATCAGGAGATTTTTGGTCTTGGGTAAGTCACTTGAGCCTCAGTTTCCTCATCTGTAAATTGAGTATAGTGGTACTTCTCTCAAAGGGCCACTAGGAGGATCAAATGAGATTATGTTTACAATGTTTGGCAGAGTGCTTAGCACTAATAAATAGATACTATATATAGTAGTTACATGATAATAGTTATCACTATAATTACTGCCATTAAATTAAATTCCAAAATCTTCACCATGACCATAAGTCCCTACATCATTAGATTCCTCTCCATAGTCATCATACCTTGTGGTAGGCAGAATTACGGCTATCAGGAAGACTCCATGCCCCAATCCCCAATCCGAGACTGTGAATCTGATGAGATATCACTCCCATGAATATGTTACAGTGAATATGTTTAAGCGACTAATCAATTGACTTTAAAATAGAGTATCATAGATTATCCAGGTGGGTCCAATAAAATCGCATGCACCCTTAAAAGCAAAGACAGGCAAGGTAGAGAAGTGAAATCTGAGAAGGACTTAACCTGCTGTTGTTGGCTTGAGGATGGAAGGAGCCACATGGATAGTGTGAAAAAGAAATGAATTCTGCCAACCACCAGTGAGGCCCCCTGAGCCCCAGATGAGAATTGCATCCTAACTGACAGCTTGATTTCAGCCTTGGGAGACCCCAAGCAGAGAACTCAGCTGTACCTAGACTTCTGACCCACAGAAGCTGTTAGATAACAAATGGATGTTGTTTTAGGCCCCTAAGTTTATGGTCATTTGTTATGGCAATGATAGAAAACTACTACAGCTGCCTACCCCATACCATAACAAACAGTTTTTGAACATACCATGATCTTTCTACCTCAGGGCCTTTGCACAGGCTGATTCCTCTATCATCTCTTTCCCCAACTCCTCACCCAGCTAACACCTTTTGTTCATATTTTGTGTCAGGTCAAATTTCACTTCTTCATAGAAGCAGTCTTTGAAATTCTTATCGAAAGTGGGTCCCCCCCATTTCTACTCTCTTTGAAGACCCTATTGGTCTCTTTCCCAATCTTTGTCAGAGTTTGTAATTATTTTCTTTGTCTTTTTTCTTGTTTATTTTTCCCTACTTGACTGTAAATGCTGCACATACCATGATTCAATAAATAGTTGTTGAATGAACATGGGTTAATGCTTTACCTCACTTGATCTTTATGAATCGTGTCTACTTCCATGATGAAGTATTATTATTCCCATTTCCATGAGTACTATTATTATCCCCATTTTATAGATGAGGAACCTGAAAAGCAAAGAGATTGAGTAATGGTCCCAAGATCACACAGCCCCTAAGTGATTGAGCCCAAGCATGACCCCAAAGTTAGTGCTCTCAATCTCTGAACTTTTATATCCCTCTGATGTTAAGTTCTATAGGTAGGAAAATATAACATCAGAGCGAGCCAACAGATTTTATGCTCCTAAATTCAGATATTTGGGGCTATCTGAGTTGTAACACACCCTTACATTCAAAACTTCATGCCACAGCAGTTGAGATGTGGTCTCTGTATCAGTGTCAGGGCCGCCAAAACAAAGTGAGAGGCTTAAAACAACAGAAATTATTATCTCACGGTTCTGGAGGCTAGAAGTCTGAAATCAAGGTATCGGCAGGGCCATGCTCCCTCTGAAACCTGTAGGAGAGAATCTTTCCTTGCCTCCTCTTAGATTCTGGTGGCTTGCTGCAACCCCTGGTGTTCCTCGGCCTGTGGATGCATCACTCCAATCTCTGCCTCTGTCTTCACACGGTGTGCTCCCCTTGTGTGTCTGTGTCCAAATTTCCCCTTTTTATAAGGACACCAGTCATACTGGATCTAAGGCCCACCCCACTACAGTATGACCTCATCATTACTTAGCTAATGACATCTGCAATCACCCTATTTCCAAATAAGGTTTCATTCTCAGTTACTGAAGGTTAGGATTTCAACATATGAATTTGGGAGCCACAATTCCACCCCTAACAATCTTCAGACAACAACATGTGATTTTGATGTTTATGTCCATGTAGGTCCTGCTCCTCTCTCTGCTGACGTGTGGCTCCTCGTTACCCAGGTAGACCACAGCGGCTAAGGTCAGAGGCTGCTGCTGCTGCCACGGTGGCTGCAGCAGGAGGGAGCAATCAGAGAAAAGGCTTGTTTGTGAAAGCCAAGCTCTGTCGCCTCATTACTTTCTCTCCCACTTCCTGCTTCCTCCTTGCTCTCTGCTCAGGCTCTTGGGTGGTCATTTATGGGAAAGCACGTGATAGGCATGCATCACTGCCAAAGTGTGATCACTGTCTTGGACATTTGATTTTGCAAATGAGAGTTTTACAAAAGCATCTGCAGAAATCTGGTTGGCTCCTTTCTTGACGGCTCTAACTGGAGCCAAAAATAGAAACATGTACAGCAACCACCAAAATTAATGGTGCCAGATTATCAAAACACTAAATACCTGCTCCTAACTCTGCAGCCAGTCACGACTCATATATGTTTTATTGTACTAGCAAGAGACCACAGGACAGCTTGAAGTGTGACTTTGAGGTCACTGAATACAGGGAATTCTCCAACTGTTTCACAGCTACCACTGGGTATGTGTGCAGAGCCTGCATATTTGCAGGGGGGAAAAAATCCGTGTTTTAAAATTAGCCAGTCAAAATTTTCCAATAATAGAAAAATGTGAGATGAAACCTTTGAAATATGCCTTAGGGCATCTACCATATATTGGATATATTGGGACTGGAACAAAGGACCTCTGGCTTTTAGGAAAATATATGTTGTGTTTCTTGAGCTGTTTGTTCACACTCGTCTCAGGCTTCCCTATAGCCCATGGCTACCAAAAGGAAAGCAGTAAGGGAAAAACACTGTCATATCTGAACCACACTGCTGTTCCTGGAGTCCTGGCATTTCTGGTTCACGTGTTCCAAAATAATAATTAGATATTTAAAAATTGGTATGGCTTGGACAAACTGGCAAAGAGAACAGACTCTGCCCTTTGCGATACAGGGACAGGCATTAACCTGTTAGTGCCTAGATGTTGGAGGAGGTCTGAGGGGTCCAGAAGAAGGATCAGGGTGGCCAGGGTAACAAGGGACACTCCAGGGACACAGGATCATATTTACCAACTGATCAATTGTATCAGTGTGAACCAGGTAAAGACCAACTCTGTGCAAATTTATACCACAAAACTCGCCTTGAATGTAACTATCTGTAGACACACTACCATGAAGGATATTGGTAGGTTTTTTCTTTGGGGTACATTGTGAGTTCTCCCAGCTGTCCCTTGCTACAGCTCCCCAAGGTCCTATTAAGCCACTGAGCTGTGGCCTTGTTTTACCTGGGCCTTAACCTTCCATGTGAGGAGGGTCTCGCTGAGTCAGAGGAGTCCCTATGTCACTAGCTGGTTAGCCCCCACTCGCAAAAGGTGATATATTCCCAGGCATTTCCAACACAAGTTGCAGCAATTTTACAGGAAGCACTACGTTTACAGGAAA
The DNA here is from genome assembly GCF_009873245.2 of Balaenoptera musculus. Lineage (NCBI taxonomy): Eukaryota > Metazoa > Chordata > Mammalia > Artiodactyla > Balaenopteridae > Balaenoptera > Balaenoptera musculus. Next base: position 81,195,430 of record NC_045794.1, read on the forward strand.
CAAATATATTCAAAGATGTTCATACAAACAGATTTTCTCCTCAGAAATAGATGACACTTGCTTAAAACATAGCTTCAGATGCCCTCCAGGTAATTTCCCATTTTACCCTGTGACACAGCTGTCACAGGTCAAAACAGAATAATGGCTAATTCCTATAGTAAAAAAAAGAATTAGAAAATCCATAAACTGTTTCTCTTAAGCTTAAAGGAAGCAAACTGATAGCCATGAGGATAATTCATATTCTTGAACTAGCTGTCAACAATTGAAGCTCAAATTTCACATTTAAGTAAAATTTGAATTTCCAGTTTGGCTATAAAAATTGGATGATCTGGCCACCCTGGACCCACCTTCCCACATCACAGCAGAGTCAGGAGGGGCCACTGGGCCAGCCCCAAGTCACCACAATGCCCACCTTCTTGTCTTATTTCTGTTACCTGTCTCACCTCTCTGGGCACTTGATTATGTCTGTCTATCGCCAAGGCGAATTTCTTTCTGCAAGGAAAGGCCTCTGTATTGATTAAAAGTTTTCAGGACATTAACCTGGATTTTCTTAGTCTTGGTACTGCCTGTGAAATTCAATACTCAAACTATCCCAAAACATCCTGAATTGCTATTCAAGTCAGATGCATTTACTTAAATAAGCAATTAGCCTTGGCAATAAAGCCTGAAAAGAAATGAAGTGCATGAATCTGCTACTTGTTCTTCCCTAGATGATGCCATTAGTCAGTGTGCAAGTGCGTAGCAAATATTGTGCCAATTCTGGTACCAAGAAGATTGAAGATAGGAATGTCTAATGTTTCAGAAACTTCAAAGGGGCAGAAGGTGGGGTTGGCTGAGAAATGGTAAGTGAATCTACTAAATGTCTGCGTGAATACAACACTCTACTAGGCAGGCTGTGGGCTTGGGAGGAGGGGTAGAGGCTGAGACAATGGACCCTAAAATTACATGGTGTATGTATTATATATATGAATAGTGAATATATAATGTGTATATTATATATGTGAATATGAATATACACATATAGCACATATATATTCATATATATATATATATATACACACACACACACACACACGCACACATACACACACACACACGACATACTTGCCACTGGTTGGGAAATCAAAATAACCATAAAATACGTCTGTAAATCAATGACTGGTATTTAAGGTACAAGTATAACTTAAATATTTTACAGCCTAAATATTTTATAAATCAGAAAAACAAATTCACTGTGTTATCTAAAGTCTCTCCATAGAAGATTGATAGACTGTCAAATATATGCGCAGACATGATGAAAAAAAGATTCAAAAATATATAGTCGTTTTTACCTCTCTGCATGGAAACTAGTGTTGCCTGTTGAGTTTTCTCTGTGAAAGCTAACTTGGGTTTGTCAAGAGGGAAAAGATGGTTCAATTAAAAGGCCATACATATCTTACCATTGTCTACAGTAAAGGGAAAAGGAAGGCTTTGTAGAAATCACTCACATGCTCTCATCTCCCTCCTTTTCTCTAAATCCCAGTACTTTCCCTGCCCTGGGAGGCATCTTCCCCATACCCAAGATCCAGCACATGTCCTCCCCTTGGGAAGTCTCAAACCATAACCTGGAGCTGAGGTGACTGACTGCTCCTTCTCTTGGAGAAAAGGTACTTAATCTCCAAATATAAGGCTTGAAAGGAAAAAACTTTAAAGACTAAAAACACTTTTCTTTCACAATTAAGCAAGACTAGACTGAAACAGAAGCTCTTGCTAAATTTGAATGGCCATAAAAACACATTTGACTCAATTGTTTTGTAATAGATTAGGGACAGGTGAGTTGATGTACATTTACATTCCTTAGGTTAATAAATATTTCTTGAGAACCTACTGTGTGCTAGGTTATGTGCTAGATGCTAGGGATATAAAAAATACAGCCCTTGACTTAAAAGAACCCACTCCAGTAGAAGAATCAGACATAATGAATGCTATAATAACAGTATGTACAAAGTGCTATGGGAGTATTTCAGAAAGAGGCATAGTGGGATTTATCAGGTAGCTATTGCTGCATGACAAAGCACCCCAAACTCGGACTCCAAACACCAACCATTAATAATTTCTCACATGTCTAAGGGTCCGCTGAATGATTCTGCTGATCTCAGCTTGGCTCAATTATGCATCTGCATGGGTCATGACTTGGCTCTGTTTCACGTGTCTCATTTCCAATGAGAACTCCCTGTACATCAGAGAAAAAAATGAAGAGGATCAAAGGGGAGAAAAAAAGCTTTTTTAAGCCTCTGCTGGAGTCAAGTTTTTACTGTTTCATTAGCCAGAGCAAGTCACATGAACAAGCCTAGTGTCAGTTTGACAGGGAAAGGGTATTCCAGGTATAAGAGGAACAGATGTATAGTTTCTCCCCTGCAAAGGAGAGACTGGAAGAAAGAGAGGAACTGGAAGCTAGGGAACCAATTAGGAGCTGCTGCAGGTGCACAAACAAAAAATAAATATCAATAAAATAAGTACTTGAGCCAAGGTGGCAGCAGCAGAGAAGACAAGAAGGGGAGAGATTGAGAGGCATCGTGAGAGCAGAATCTACGAGACTGAATGGATATAGGAGCTGGGCAAGAGAGAAGACTCAAATGTGCACTGAAGTATGTACGATGGATATGAGCTGATGACAGTGCTAGTAACAGGTCATAAAAGAGAAGCAAGTTTGGGGACAAGGATGAGCTCTGTTTTTGTCATGTTGATTTAGAAGTACCTGCAATAGTATTGAGATCTAGTAGTCTACCATATAAAGAAGAAAATTTTCAAAGATTAATGAGCACTGCTGAGGGCAGTTGTGATAAATTGGAAAGAGCCACAAATGTGGAGCTAGAACTGCTGGAATCCCAGTTCTTCCCCTTAGTAATTATGTAAAAATATGAGGATAGAGCAGAGAAGAAAATGCGGAAACACGGGGGTTACCAATTGTTCATTTACTGATATGTTTTAAATCCTTGTCTTGCTTTCACTCTAGTGCTGCCTCTTCCCTCAGCCTACATCCCCTGTTCATTTTTAAAAACCAGCCATGCCTACAGAATTCTTCACAAGAAAAAAAAAATCCGTGCATCCAGAGGGACATGCATTTCACCTACAGTTTTTGTAAACCATTTGGGACTTTTTTTTAATATCAGTGAGTTCTGTTCATATAAGCTACTGCTGTAATTTTTTTCTTTAAAACTTTAAGTTACTGTAATTTAAAAAGTAACAGCTGTTTTGCATTTATATTGACTTATTTTTGCATTATTATTATTTCATCAGGAAAAACTTGACTCAAATAAATTTTAGATATGATTTCCAAAAGGTTACTGAGTTTATAAATGTGATTTGATTGGATTTGGTTGCTAAAAAGTTTTCCAGTGAAACATATGTGCAATTTTATGTTGAAAGTGTATGGAAAAGTAGAGGGTCATTATACCAAAACTGACTGCGCAGATCATCTTCAGGAGTGTATCTACTACAAAAATTCAAGTCAACTCTGGAGTGAAGAGAGCGCAGAATGACTAAGAAGTCTTTGAAATAACCAAGTCTATAGTCAGGCCAATCATGTTCCTGGACGGGGCTGAATTTAAGCTCAGTTTGAAGGAACAGAGAGTTGTAGGTTGAATGAGAGGGAGAAGACAATGCAGGACTGGCAAGGAAGATGGTCCATTATGCATTTGCAACTGGAATAAAGACTTGAGTTGAAGGCAGAATCCTGAGACCATTGAAAGCCCCCTGAACTACGTATGAAGATCAGACACATTTGCTTGGCCTTCATGGCCTTCCTAGGCCTGCCCCACTCCTCTCCAAGCTTCTCTACTCCAGTTAGATGGGTCCACCTCGACATCCTAGCAGTCCACCATACTTCAGAACTATCAGCCTAGACTGAGAATATGGTTCTCAGCGCTGGCTATGCATTAGTGTCACCTGTGAAATTTTGTCAGCCTTGCTCTTTGTTTTTATTGTATCTATCCTTCCTCTCCAAAAGAAGAAGGGCAGATATATTAAATTCCTTGGCATCAGAGTCTAGGTCTAATGCAAGTTTGTGGGGACAATGGTGAAGAAAGTTGACATTTGTTTTGAGGGTGATTTTAATGAGTCTGATATTGATTGACACCTCCCTACAGAAACATGATACCTAGGTCACAAAGAGATATACACATGTGTCCTCCTGGTGGCAGATTAATGACTTTTTGAAAGCTGCCATCTTCAAGAGGCTGCGTGAAGTATCATAGCAAGAGACCACTGAAGAATAAAAGTCAGCAATTCTCTCCCAATCTTTCAGCATCTTGCAGATAGGCCGGCTTGGTCTGTAAGTCAGTTACATTCACAAAAGGGGCTTTAGGCTTCTGTTTTCCTCCTTTTAAAAGGTCTAGTATGAGAAGCTCTTGTAAGCAGGGCAAAACAGCCCAAGTTTGGTTGCCAAATAGTCTGCATGTAGGTGCGAGGTGTTTATAGGAGTTGTTTGGAACACAGGCTGCAAAGGTGAGTGCAAGGACAGATCCTCCCACTGGATGGAGGGTGTTCTTGAAGGTTCCCCACTCCACCCTCAGGTTCACTGATGCCTAGAAGGACTCACAAAACTCAGAAAAGCTGTTATATTCACGGTCATGGTTAACTACAGAGAAAGGATACAGATTTAAATCAGCAGAGGGACAGGACACAAACCTCCAGCTACCCTTTCCCAGTGGACTTATATGGAGAGCACTTAATTCTCCCAGAAACAATGTGTGACAACACATATAGAGTACTGCCAACCAGGGAAGCCTTACTGTTCAAGGTCTGATCGGGGGTCAGCCACGTAGGCATGGATCACCCTTGTGGCTGACCTTTGTTTCTCAGCCTCCAGGAGTTCCAGAGGTCAAACTGATACCACGTGGTCCCAGACCCCCACCATAAATCACAACATGAGTATAAACCATCTGGTATGGTTCAAGGCCACAGGTAAACAATGACACTCTTGTCAGGTATCCTATTCCAAGGTCTCAGAGGTTGTCTCTCAGGACCCAGTCAAGGGCCTTGACCTTTCTTTGGAATGTGCAGGGTTTGAACATTCCAGGCCTGCTGAGTCAAACCTTTGCAGCACCGAAGGGGAACTACTCGGGTTGTACTCTCAGGGCTGTCCACTGGAAAACCCTGCTTGTCTTTCCAGGAAGGGAAGGAAGCGCTGCTCTGGGACCCCACATTCCTTGTTCTTACAGCAAAGGCCGAAACCGAAGTCTGATCATACATATCTTTGAAGTCTCGATTTTAGGTCTATAAAGCACAATACTTCGCAATCTCACATATAACAGAAGAGCACAATGTATATGCTAAAAAACAAGAATGAAAACTCAAGTCTTTCAACATTTTCTATGCTAGTTAACCCTCTGCTAAACATTTTGAAAAGTCAAGAAATAGTCTTTAGCCTTGAAATAGTCTTTGGCTTTCAGTATTTTCTTTCCCTCTTCCATATACTTGGTATCAGATATTTTTTAAATACGTATTTTATAGAAAAATCCAGTATTGAAGTTCTGAGAGACCTGCAAGTCAAAACATCTTCATACGCTCCTCCTAAAGAGAGACTTATATAATGTATACAAGACAATCCTCTCCCTCAGATTATCCCACCTGTGAAATCTCTCACTTGTTCTTTTTTAACACAAAACTCTGAAGACCTTTATCTATCTTTTTGCTGCCTACTTTAAAGTACTTGCAAATTAAATCTATGCTCTTTGATCCATGTTGATTTCTTAGTGTCTGTATTTAATACTTTTCACCAAAGGGCAAAGGCAGCTTCCAGATACGCTAAGAATCCTATCTTTTTATGGGTTGAGAGGAAAACAAGCTGCAACACTCAGAGAACTGAACAAAGATCAGAAGTTTGCATTGAACCTGAGACTCTCCCACACCATACCCAGGCCCATGCCAAATGTGTACAGGTGTACACCACAGGAACAGATGAACAAATGTGATCCTAAGAGCGCTCAGGGTGCGCCTGAGCCCATAACGCACCTCTCCCAAAGCGGACTTGTGCATCTGTTATGAACTTGAAATATCTGTTTACTTGCCAGCAAAAACCTACTTAAATTGCTAACCTTGTACTCTCTTGTGTCTTACGGTTTTAAAAAGAAAGAAAGAAAAAAATGATAAGATGTCATGAGAGGGGTGTCACGGTGTGCTCAATGTGAAGGGAGTACAGAGCACAACAGAAGAGGCACAAGATTTGAGGTGTCCCAATGTTTGGAATATTATAGTGATTAGATTTCCATTCTTTTGTGCTGGGAATGCATTGTTACTTGGGGGGAATGCTGAACTGTAAAGGTTATTTAATGTGGCTTTTATAATAAGGTTTGTTGAGGGCAAAAAATGTTTATTTGGAAAATAAATATGGGAAGGTTGTTCCCCACTCCAGACCCTGGATATTTTCAAAGATAGTCTCTTTATGTGGTCCTTATCCTCCTTCTCAGTGATACCCTCGATTCTTGCTCCTCTCCCTACTTCACAGTCTCCTAAACCTGATTTTTTCCCTATAAACTTCTCCAATTTTTTATTCACTTGACAAACGGTGTTAGTGCCCAATTACTGCTTGGCCCCATGGAGCTTAAATTCAAGTGGGGCAAAACAGATAATTAATATAATGTGTATGCAAATTAAGTATGTTAGAAGGTGCTGAGTGCTACGGAGAAAAGTAAACAAGGTGAAGGGGATATGAAAGTGCCAGAGGGTCTAACCAAAACTCTCCTGTGTTCCTTCTGTTTTCCTTATACTTCTCAGCTGTCCTAATACACTGATTCTGCTTGATTTGCTACTGGGAGAAAGCAAATTCTTTTTCTTTCTGTCTTGTTTCCCGCTAGGATGTACAACGTGCCAATAATAACTAATATTTGAATGGAGCCTTCATAATTATTATTTCTTTTAATCCTCTGAACAATCTATTTGAAGAAAACAAGCCTCAGAAAAGTGAATAACTTGGTTAAGGTCAAAAAGCTACTAGATAACAAATAGGAATCTTGAACCCAGGTTCTCTGAAACCAAGTTGCATGGATTTTGTATACACGGTCACTCTCATTGTTTGACTCCCAGAAGAAAAACTAAAGGTATGAATAACAGGACAAGTGGAGGAGAGACTGCCTCAGGTAAAATGGCAAAAGAATCATTCATGAAGGCAATAGGTAAATGGTCTTGGTGGATACTATGGGTGCTCAAGCAATCATTCAACAAATGTTTATTGAGCACCTATTATGTGCTAGGTGCTAAGAGTCATCATCTGCATATAAGATATGTTAGATTTAAATCAATATGCAGTGTCAGGCTGAGGCATAAATGTTTTAAATGAGAACTTAAATATTAATAAATGTCTCATGGGTCTATTAACTTTAATAGGGGTCTAGAAAAAAAATTACTAATATATGGAGAAGAAGAAGAAGAAATAAAGGACATAGGAAGTGCAAATAAACTAAATTTAGACCTGAGGGCAGAATTAAGTGTTAAATCAGAGAGTGCTCCCATTACCTTAATCTAAGTTCAGTAGGGTGAAGTCAGGCTATAGCATTAATCACTGTAAATTCCTTTTGAAAAACCTTAAAGAGAGACGTTGTGGGAAAGAGCTATGGTGTAACAGACCAAGCACAAGACTTAAGACTTTTCACTCCTGACTCTGTCGTTTAGCAGTTTTGTGACCTTTATCTATAAAATGAAGTTAATAACCCTTACCCAGCAGGGTTGGGATTGCATAAGGTCACACATATAAACATGGCACCAAGTGAGAATATTTGTCTGAGCAACTGCAGGGACAGAAATGTAACTCCAAAGGTTATTTATTGGCTTGCTGGGGCTTTAGGTGTGTCTAGAGGCAAGAACTCAACTGTTGTCACCAGGAACCCAGCTCTCTCTATCTCTTGGCTCTGCTCTCATTTGTGCTAACTTTATCCTCAGGTTGGTGCTTCCCTTGAGGGAACAAAATGGCGGCTGGCAGCTCTAGACTCAATTCTTCCCAGTTACAGAGCTTTTTCACCATGATTCTACCCAAACCCTTAATAGTGCCCTCGTTGGCCTGGATTGGGCCATGGGGCCACTTCTAAACCAATCATTAGGGACAAGACAATTCACTGCTCTGATTTGCCTGGCTTGGGTCATATGCCTTGCTTTGCAGCCAGAGATAAAGTCAGCCCCAACTGACCTACAAACACTGAAGGAGAGAAGGATGATGTCCCAGAGGAACCAAGAATGCTGTTGTGAGAACGGGGAATACAATATGACCAAAACAAATTAAATCCACCAGTATAGAGGTTCAATTAGTATTTGCTGCTTCTGGATCAGTTGCATTTGGGTATCATGTCTTTGGATAGAACAAAAATAGAATACAGAACCCAGCCCCTGTGCTAATCATGTTTTCTAAATAATGTTTCTTCTACAAGAAAATGTAATAATAAAAATAATGCTGTTTTCTCTGAGCACAGAGAGCCCACTCAAATAGTCTTGTGCTTCAGAAAAAAAATTCATTGCTATGAAAAATGCATTTCTTGCTTGGCTCATGAGCTGGGAAGAGAATATTGAAATATTAATATTTAGTGCATGCACCTAGAAATGACCTGAATACATAAATATGCGTTAGCATCTCCATTTATACCTACATCAAGGAAAAAATTAAATTATGATATGCTGTGAAGAAATGAAATGAAACACCGGACATATATTAAACTTAAAGAATAGAAATGAACCCACAACACGAGAAAATTTGGAATCTCACATACTCTGCTTTCCTTAATATGGCTCTCTGTGTTTTCTTGTCTGTTTCTATTGACTAGTTGCAAACTTGGTGATATATAAAATTAACAGCTTTTTACCTTTCGCTTTGCCTAAAGAACTTGATAAAGCAGGCCTCTCGCATCTTAAAATACAGTATGTTTTTCTTTCTACCACCCAATTTCTCCCTTTCTTCACAGCCACAATTTTAGATGAGGCGGTCTACACTACCTGTTTCTACTTTCTCAGCCCTGCCCCCACTCACACAAAGCTCATGAAAACCTGGTTTCTGTCTCTTACACATAGAAACTGCCCTCACTAATGAGCTTTTTCCAAGTCCAACAGATCCTTTCCCATCCTTACTTTATTTAATGTGTCTATAACATTCTCTCTTCTGGAAACTCTCCTTCCTCGATTTCCATTTCACCAACCTCTCCTAATTTTCTGTCTACTTCTTTGGGTGCTCCCTTTCAGTCTCCCTCACAGCACCCTTTCCTCCATGTGTCTTTTAAATATGATTTTCCTGGGTTGGTTCTTACTCTTACATAATCTCCCCTAATCCTATGTCTTCACTTTCCCCTAATATGCTGACAGACCCCAAATCTTTTATCTCAAGCCCAGACCTCTATCTATATCAAACTGCCCCTGGACATCTCTCCACTGGACTGTCCCGTGCTTGCACAAACTATAAAAAACAATAAGGAGGACCAGGAAAAGATCCCTGGGAAAGAGCAATACCTAACAGATGTATGGAGGAAGAACACTGAGGGATCAGAGGCAAAAAAACAGGAGTGAGTGATGTCCTAGCAGCCAAAACAAGAGAGGTTTTTCCTAAAGAAAAAGAGGCACAAAAACATTGTATGCAAGATCAAGTTACATAAGGACTTAAGACTATCCCTCTAAACTCATAGCTAGAAGCGCCATCCATATTTTTTTCTTTATGTGCATGTAAATCAGAATCTTTATTCTGATTTAAAATAAAATTTAGAAACAAATATAACCACAAAAATAAACTAAGTAAATATCTCACTTAAAAAAAAAAAAAAGAAGTAAATAGGTAGGAAAGCACATATAGAGAACATGAGCCATTCTTTTAAGAATTTGACTAAGAATTTAAGAATTTGACTCCCATCTCAACATAGGAAACTGCTTCATGTGTCACATTATTTGTCATTTTATTATAGTAATATAACCACACAATTACAAAGTTAAATTTCTGTAAACCATGTTTTGGAAATTCCTGGAGTAGACTGTGAGAGCTGTTCGTACTCAGTCTGCTAATGAAAGGACCCATCTCCCCAACAGAAAGCCAAGTGAAGAAAATATTTTGCTGTACTTCCTCTGGTTTATTTTGAAGATGTAAAGGATTCTGTTAAGAATGTTCCCCCCAAAGGCTTTAATTTGGAAGAGATGGGGAGGAGAGAGAGAAGTCTGTGTTCAACCATTGTTACAGAGGCCACCTTGGGAGCTGGGGAATGTTCCTTTTGGTTTATTGTCTATTCAGCAAGGCTGGTAGTATTTTCGCTCCCAACTGATTAATCTTTCAAACAAACCCCCAATGTTTTCAAGGAACCATAGACTATGCAGGCAACCCTTATCAGGATGATATTCCTACATCATGAATCTAACATTCATTTCCGTAGATGGCAGCATGACTAATGATGAGGCTTTGCATTTCTATAACAATTTACAGTTTCCAGACCACTTTCACATTCATCATCTCATTTGATTCTCATGACAACCCTGTGAGGTCTTCAGGGCAGGAATTATTGCTCTTATATTTCAAATGAAGAAGAACTCAAGGCTCAGAGGGAATATCCCCTCCCCAACCAAGTAAATAATGAAGTCATGACTCTAACATAGGCCTTCTGATATTAATTTCAGTGTTTCTTCCATAGACAATTTCCCAAATTTTTTTCTGAAGGACCATAGTTTTGAGAGCTATGCCGTGAAAACAAAAGCATTTATGAGCTAATAAGACACACACACACACACACACACACACACATACACACACACACATTATATCCCTTGTGTCAGCTGAAGTTCAGTACAGGAGACAGAAACCACTAAGCGTTTCAAGCAGAAAAGGAATTTAATATGAGAAATTCAGTGATTACAAAATTTTTGGAAGGGCTGGAGAAGCAGAAGTCAGGAGCTGCCCCAGGCTATTCAGCCCAAGAGCCCATCACTGTCTCCACAATACCGTAGTCTGGAAGCTGCTACTGTAACATGACAAAGCCAAAACTGCCTATAAATAATAATGTCCCTATGACCTTGCTTGCCAGCTTCAACAACAGCAGGAATATTGCCTGCATCTCACTTTTCCCAAATTTCATAGGAATTCTCAACCAGATTTTAGTTGCAAGGGAGTCTGGGGAATGTAGTTTTTAGAATGGGGTTGATAACACCAATCACAATCTCAATCATACCCCTTTTAAAAATGCATGGTGCTTATTAACATTTTAAGGCTATAAAAAATATCCTGCAGTAAAGGAAACTATTAAACTTTAACCTTGCTAAACTCAGCTTTTCCCTAAAGTATTTGACCATGGAACTCTTCATGCAGCAGCCCTTCATTAAGCAGAACACGCTCGGGGAAATGCACTGCAGCAAGCTGGGGGCAGTCATAATGCAGCACACACGCAGGCATCAATGTGTCAAACAAACAACTGATAAACATAAAATCAAAGAGCATCTGCTGCGGGCGCTATGGTGGGCACTGGGGCAGCTCCATAGGCTAATCCCCGTCAGCGCAACAAACTTTAAGGCAAAATCCCTTCTCTTGGAGAGATTACAGTATAGTTGAGAAAACTACTGTTTAGGCCTAGGCCCCCAGAATTTAAGATGCCAGAATTTATACTAAGTGAGAAACGAGTTAAGACTAATAATTGCGGAAGAACAGAAATCATGATCCATCATTGAGGGGCAAATCCAGCCAGCAATCCGAGTTTTTGAAAATAATTGAATATTGTTACATGAGTCAAATACTTTCTGTAGACAGGCCACACCACTCTCTATTGTCTCTTATCCGCCCAAATCACAAAATTATGTTCCTCTTTGGCACCTGTAGGCATTTGAATATGACTTAGGCAGGTGGACACGTGCCAGAGAGACGACTTTGTGGAAAAGGTGGGATTTGAACTGAGCTTTGAAAGCTAAGTGGGACATCCTCAGCAGTATTTCTCCCGGACTCCTAAGAGAATATGTGAGTTACCTATGTTAGTGGGCATGATATGGTTCAAGGGGAATCCCTGATTCAGCCTCGCTGAGCACTCTGGAAACATGCTTCTGCCTCTCTGCAGGGAGAAATTTCTAATGAGAACAGAATATACGAGGCAGGTCTCAGCTGTGATTTAGGGGAGAGAATGCATCTTTTCCTAAAGGAAAGAGGGTACAGAAGAGGAAGCCAACATATCCCTCCTCATTTATGGGAGAGAGAGAGAAAACACATGCTATATTATAGCTATTGCATCTCATTGTTCTAGTGGGGCTACCATGAATAAGGCAATCTTTTCTGCACCCAGACTCAACTTTTAAGTGGCTTAAGTGAAATACTTAAAACACAATTCCCCATGCACCCAAATTTAGAAAACTTATCCTACAACAATTGGGATTTCTTTTCTCCCCTCACTGCCCACCCCCCACTTACTTATATTGAAAAACCTAATACTCACAATCTATTTTTTTTAGTGCTTTCAAAGAGAAATCCATTTTCAGGAGGACTTTTAAAAGCCCTAAAGACCATTAATTAGGGAACATAAAAATGAAGGGGTTTTTTTTTGTTTTTTTTTTTTTTAAAGATAGTAGCATTATTCAGGCTCATAAAACTGGCTTTGGGAAACTGAAGAGAAATTAGAATGAATGAAAAACATTCATTTTTTTTGTACCACAAAAAATACATCTTTTTGTACCACATTATTAGAATTATTTCCAAGGTGATCATTACGGAGTAAGAAACTACTCACCGTAAATGTTACCTAGCTGGTTTTATACCATAAACATCACTATTTATTTGAAACCAACCATGGCATCGTTGTCTTTGAAATGGATAGTTAGCATTCATTCTGAAAGAAACACACGTTTCATTCATCGTCAACTTCCTGGAAGCTGGATTAATGTTGCTTTCCCTCTTACAGCAAACGCACACATATGTCACCAGCAAAGGATAACCCCAAGGCACTCAGCAAGTGAAGGGAAGACTTGGGTCCAGGATGTGGAACTCTGGCTTCCTAGCCTATGTGAAATACACCAAAACCAATGCCCCTCAGATATCAGCCTGTTGTTCATTCAGTAAATAGTCACTGAGTACCTACTAGGCACCAGGTACTGGGGCAGGCACTGGGGATACAACAGTGTATAAAAGAGATGTATCTCTACCATCATGGAGTTTACAGTCAAGTAGGACAGAAAGTGCACAATCAAATAAATATATAATTTTAAGTGATGGAGGACAATGGGAGAGGCAGAATTCTACCAAGAGAGGGTTACAGGGACAGCCGCTCTGAGGAACTAACATTTATGGAGCTAAGATCTAAAGGACCAAACTTTCTGAGAAGAGGCCACAGTGAAGGCAGAGACACTGCACTGGGAAAGAGTGGGATGTCTGAAGAGTGTTCAGTTTGCAGTGAGCAAAGCATATAAGAAAGGGAGTTGATGTGGCCAGAGACAGGGCCCATGGCGAAGAGCCCCGATTTCACTCTGAGGGCCATGGGAAGCCACTATAGGGCTTTGTATTAGTCAGCTTGGGCCACCATAACAAAATACCATCGCCTGAGTGGCTTAAACAACAGAAATTTATTCCTCACAGTTCTGGAGGCTGGAAGTCCAAGATCAAGTCAGTTTGGTTCCTGCCGAGGGCCCTCTCTCTGACTCGTAGACCACTGCCTTCTCGCTGCGTGCTCACATGGCCTTTCTGTGGTATGTGTGCAGAGAGAGAATAAGCTCTCTGATCCCTCTTCTTATAAGGACACTAAACCTTATAACCAGATCAGAAACCCACCTTTATGACCCCATTTAACCTTAATTATTTCCACAAAGAACCCACTCCAAATACAGTCACTTTGGGGGGTTAGGGCTTCAGCATATGAATTTGGAGGAGACAGAGACATTCAGTCTGTAATGGGTTTAAAACAGGGAAATAACATCATCTGATCATCTAATTTCATTTTTTAAAGGTCACTTTGACTACTGTGTGGAGTGTGGCTCATGAGGAAAAAGAGAAGAAGCAGAGGGACCTGAAAAAAGAAAACAATGACTTAGACCAAGGTGGCAGTGGTGTTGCAAAGAAAAAAAAGTAGGAGAGAATTGGGTAATCAGGTATTTTTAAAAAACTTTCCTAATATTTGGAGAAAATGAATACGATCTGGTATATTACGAAGGAAAATTAGAGCAGGAAGTAACAAATTACCCACTTTTAAATGACTTTTTAAAACAATATCATTTAAGTCATTTAAGGAAAGAGACAACCTGCGTGGGTCCCCACATGGTAATGCTGCAGAATTGTTTTGATCATTAGCCTGCCTTCTTGTATTATCATTGTGATTCATAGTTATGGAAAAATTCAAGAAGGTTGCAAGGTTCAGTTAAGATAAGCAATTAAACATACAAATGTTTATTAGAATACTTATTAGGTTCGTATTTCTACGTAACAAGTTTCCACAAAATTGGCAGCTTAAAACAATACCCATTTGTTATCTCACCATTTCTGTGGCTCAGAAGCCCTGGCGTAGCTCAGCTGGGTACTCTGCTCAGAGTCTCATAAGGCTGAAATCAAGGTGTCACCTGGGCTGGGTTCCTGTCTGGACCTCAGAGTTCTCATTCAAACTCACATGGCTGTTGGGAGAATTCAGTTCCTTGTGGTTGTATGACCGAGGCTCCTGTTTATTTGCTGATTGCCAGCTGGGGCCACTTTCATCTCCTACAAGCTACCCGTGGCCCTTCTTTTAAAAGCTCCCCAAATTAGATCAGGCCCACCCAATAATCTCCCCTTTGATTAATTTAACTGATTAGTGACCTTGATTACATCTGCAAAGCTCTTTTTGTCACATAACACAACATAATCACAGGAGCAATATCTCATCATAGTCACAGCCTCCACCCATACTCAAAGGGAGGGAATTGTACAAGGGCAAATGTTATTAGGCGGCATCTTACCCTGCTGACCACAGAATTATCACCAAATCCTTGAACCTTGTGTAAAGACTTCCCATTATCACAATCTCTTGTCATGCAATTCCTCACAATATACTCTGTTGAAAATCACAGAGGTTGAAATAAAAAAAAGTCAATATATTGGCTTGGAAAATGAATCTGTTTAAAACGGTCATGTTTGTCAAGGGCCAGCTTCTTGGCTGGTGCATAACGGCTCTTTCAGTCCATCTCAATGTCTTCCATATTGGTTTTTGTCAGAAGATATCTTTGGAGGCCATCTTCTTCTAACTTGGGTTCTTTTCTAGAGAGTACTGCTCTCTAACTTCTATTTGCCCTTCAATAAAACAGCAAAAACACATCTTCCTATAAAAAGGGACAGTCCTTCTCCCTAACTGCTCTAGGCTAGTTTGGCTAATCGGAGCAGCAAAAATGTAGACAACCATCAGCTCACCAAGGAGCACTTTAGAAAATCTAAGAAGGAACCCTGAGATAAGGAAAGGTGACAAAAGATGAACTAGAGGGTCCGGAAAAATACTTATGGAGGGTGACCTGGAATAGGATGTGTGAGATAAGGAGCCAGATGTGCTTAGCTGGGCTAACCAACTTTTTCGCAGCCTTGCCATCAAAAATATAGAAATTGAAACTGAGATTCTGCAGAATGAAAGGAGACTATGGGATGGACGTACTGTCTACCTCATCTATGTGACTTCATCACAGTGGGCAATGTTTGATGACAGCTCTCTTCCTACCTCTCAGTATCCTAACAACACCAACTCCACAGTCCCTGGGCATCCTGGCTGTTACCTTGTCCTGCCCCCTTTGTCAGAAAGAGCAGATGGTCCTCTACTTCTCTAGTTCCAGCCATACCACAAGTCCCATCTCTCTGACGTGACTTCCAAAATCATGTATCTGGGAGTCACTCCTGAGAATAAATCCTGAAATTTCTACAGCCTGCTGTACATTTCCATATTCTACAATTATTTATTGAGCACCTACTATGTACTACCTGGAAATACAAAAGTGAACAATATATAAAATGTCCTACTCTTATGGAGCCTACACTGTAGCGGGGAGTACAGTGTACAGCCTCCACTGTAACAGAAAATAAACAGATAAATAAACAACAACAACAAAAGCAAGATCAATTTAGATCATAGTAAGTGCTAGGAGGAAAATAAAACAGGGTGAAAAGATAGACAGAAATGGGAAAGAGAAGGTCTTTTGGAGGAGATGACATTTGAAGTAAAACCTGAATGCTGAGGAGTATCCAGCTTGGGAAGAGCTGGTGGAGAGGAGAAAGACAGGGCATAGGAGAATGTTCCCAGCAGAGGTAAGAGAGGGTTGCAGTGAACTTGATGGTGGAGGAAAAGAAAGCAGTCACCATGGCTGCAGTACAGTGAATGAGGCAAAGAGTAGAGTGAGGAAGTCACAGAGCTGGGCAGAGGCCAGATCACAAAGGATCTTTCATAGACTTTAGGAAGATTTTTGAATTTTAGATCCTAAATTATGTCAAAATTACCTCATGCATCATCTTCCCTCAAACTATTCTTGTTAAATTTCCCATCTCTACCAAAACAGATTTTACCTCCATTCTGCTTCACTTGGCTCAAAATTTAGGATTTAACTTGTCTTCTTATGTCCCTTGGTCCTTAATAATCTATCAGCTATGTCAATTCCCCCCTCCTCCTTTTACTCCTCATCCTTTTACAGTCCCACATGACCACTCTGCTGAAGACTTTCCCCACCTCATGCCTAGACTATTGCAGTAGCATCCTAACTGGCCCCCCGACTTTCATTTCTCCTTGTACCAATACATCAGACATGATTAACATAATTATTGTCTTAAATCATCATATTCATAATGTTACTCCCCTGTTTACAACCTTCCGGTCGATATCTATGACTTAAAGGATCAAGACCAAATCCTTGATAGGGGAGGGGGATTCAAGTCCCTAAGCCCCGACATAACTTGAACTTGATGTGAATTCAGACCTTCCCTCTCCATACTCCTTTTTCTTCTCTCTCCCAAACACAGCTTGCTCACTTTCTCCTTCTTGACTTTTCTCACACTGTTTCTTTGCTTGGATGCCCCGTCTTTACAAGTCTAAAATCTATTCCTTAGAATCCAGCTCAACATCCAGCTCTTTCCTCTCTCTCAGTCTTTAGAAGAGTAGTTTTCAACGTGTGCTCCTGGGGGTCCTGACATGCCATTAGGGGGTCTGTGAGATCCTCCTTTCCCAACTATAGCCAGGTGAGGCCAGATTTTCTCCATGTACTTCAACCAAAGCAACATATCACACAACAGACAGACTGAAGAAGCAGACAGTAAACCAGATATTAATGAAATCTGTAAAAATGTAAAACAATTTCACACTTCTCATTAAATTTTTTTTTGTTTTGAAAAAGCAAAACAACACTTAGATAAGGGAAAACTTTATTTAGAGAGACTATTGCAATGAGGGAAACACTTCGACCTCAGGACCAGCAAGTGTCTCAAACTCCAACAGACAAAGGCTCCTCTTACATAGGGAGGGGTTAGCAGGGCTAGCAGGGACTTTGTGGGGGAGGAGGACCAGCTAATGGGGTGAGAAGGACCCTTCAAAAAGAAATGTTTCTTTTGGTAGTTAGCCAGCTCTCAGAATGACCTGTTAAGGAGGGGTTGGTCTGCAACTTTGTGCTTTGGTGTGTGCTCAAACTTGGAGGCAAGCCAATATTTAGGGGCCTGTGGGGAAGAGAGAAGCCTGATTAAAATCTGGTCAAGCCAAAATTCAGTGGATAAGTAATAGGTAATTGTGAGCGCTTGGTTAAAAAATATGGTTATTTTTCATGAAAATAATTATATGTTTACATGTAATAAGTTATTTATTTTGAAATTAATTAGTAAATAAATATTTTAAGTGTCTCATTTTTGTATTAAATGCCAGTTATGTATGGTTAATGCTGATAGAGACAACCCACATAAACAAAAGCTCTTTGAGGTCCTCAATAATTTTTAAGAGCATAAAGGGATCCTGAAACCAAAATGTTCAAGAACCATTGCTCTGGATCACTCATAACTGTGCCCATTAATCATAGAACAGTGATGTGACTTAGAGATCTTTCTGTTCAATCTTTTCATGCTATACATGAATAGAGACTTTGAAAGGCTGTGTGACTTGCCCAAGACCACAGTCAATAAAAAGCACCACTAAGATTAAAATGCTGACCTCCTGATTCCTAATCCTATGTCTACCCTACTGTTGCTACTTTGTTTTTCAGATGTGTGTCTAGGATGTATCCAACCTTTGAGATCAAGCCTCTGTTCTGTACTTCTTTCATAAACTTTAGAGCAGCTGACACACCCCTAATAATCATACAATAGGTACTGAAAATTCCTGTTGGATTAATGGATACAGGAAGGAAGGAAGAAAGGAAGGAAGGGGGTGGGGAAGGAAGGAGGAAGGGAAGGAAGGAGGATGCTTTTTGCAGACCCACAGACCTTGAAACCACTGCTGTCTTCCAACAACACCTACACCCATACCATTTCACACACATTAATCTCCTAGTAGTTATTTTTAGACTCTCGGGGCCACAGAAATCTGTTCTAAGAAAAACTCCCAAATATTCCTGAATAGTTTATTCTGCAGCCTGAGATATCCAAAGGAAGGCCCACAGAAGCAGCATGGCTTGTCACCATCCTGATGTGCACAGCCCACCATAAGCCACAGCAGGAATGTCGCTGATGCTTTGCTCTGTCCCACTTTGTTACCCACACCCCCTGTGACTTCACAGAGTCCTGAGTCCTGCTCAAAGGGTTCAAGTGGACCAGAGGGAAGAGGGAGATGGAGGAGTGCGTCGACACAGACAATGGCTTCTCCAGTCAGGGGGGTGCTAGAGCAGAGCTCCAAGGGGGAGACGGGGTCAGGGGAACAGACGGTAAATGTTAGAACAGGCCGCTTTCAAAAAGCAAAAGAGACAAGAAAGGCTATCGATCTTTTAAGAAAAAGGAACAAAAAGCTAGGAAATAATTGGGGGGAAATCATTTCTTAACAAAAGGAAACCATCCCCTCCTTATTTTAAGGGACAGTCTTGCATAGGCTTAAGTCAGACATTGTTCTGTAGTCCCAAGAAAATTATCCAGACCTCAGGTCTTAGAAATTAGAATGTAAAGGTGGGAGCTTGTGGGTGGAGTGATTAGCTTGGATCCAATTGTTGATCACTTCACGACCACAAATGAGGGCTTCAGGGCATGTCCATACTGCATAGGAGATGATCCCATGGTCATTTGTTTTCCACAGTCCAGTCAATGCCAGCTAAATTTAGCCAGAGATTAATTAATCCTGCTCAGGGTGCTGGGAAACTTTACATAAAGCTCACAGATCTATCTCATTTCTCCACTGTCTTCCCTCAATTCACATAGGATTCCAAAAACTTTCTCAAGTCCATATATTTGCTCATCCTTCACTGCTGTCACCTGGGTCCAAGTTACCATTGTTCCTCATTGCATCAACCAGGATCCAGCGAGGAAAATGAAGTCCAAGCTCTGATTAGGGGGCATTTAATATAGGGTGCTAGTTAGAAGAGCTGAAAAGCCAAACGGGGTATGATGATGACACCCGGAGATGAGCGACAGCAGGGAGCCACTATTCCCTCCAGGACTGGAGGAGCCGAGGGAAGAGATGGCACTGCTGAAGTTTAAGAACTAGAGAAGCCAGGTAGAAACAGGAAGCATGAAGAACAGTGTCCTGCAGGATCTGGGCCCACAAACAGTGGGACTGTCCAGAGGGTCTGTCCAGGGGGCAGAACAGCTGACACCAACATGACTAACATTGCTAGGGATGCACCACAAAGAAGAAAGAGACAAGAGGAAATATCCTGGGTTCTCCCTTCCTCTAACTCTGCCATCTCCTTCCACTGTCTTCCATTGGTTCAGCCCACCCAAAAGGGAGTTGGCCAGAGAGTTTGGAAAATAGACTTTGTTTTGCAAGGGAAGGGTGGAGAATGGATTTGAGAATGAACAGGTAAATGATGAACAGGTGAATCACTAACCCCATGGTAATTTCTTCCCAACTGGTCTCCTGGCTTTTACTTTTGCCTCTCTCCCATCCTTTCTCTACACAGAGATCTTTATAAATTGATCTTCATCACCTCTAACCTTCAGTAGCTTCCTATTGCTTCCAGGATAACAACTAAATCCCTTAGCATGGTCTACAGGGCCCTGTGTGGTCCTGCCTCTACAATCTTTCCAGCTGCATTTCAAGCCATTCTCCTCCTCAGTCACCAAGGCCCAATCCTAAGTGCTGCCTTCCAAGTCCCTCTAATGTGTCAAACTGCAGGGCCTTCACAACA
Organism: Balaenoptera musculus; assembly: GCF_009873245.2. Lineage (NCBI taxonomy): Eukaryota > Metazoa > Chordata > Mammalia > Artiodactyla > Balaenopteridae > Balaenoptera > Balaenoptera musculus. Next base: position 81,215,638 of record NC_045794.1, read on the forward strand.
GTCCTTCCATCTGTCTGGAAATATCTATTCCCCCTGCTTTGGCTAAATCTTACTCACCCTCTATGTTTCAGCTTAAATGTCATTTCTTAGGAGAGACTTTGCTGAGCTTTCCTGATTCAATGAGATGCAACATTCAGGGTCTTAATCAATTCGCGTTCTTTTTCCTTCGTGGCACTTCACATAGTTTATAAGTATATATTTACTTGCATCTCTATTTTTTAAATATCTGCCCCCCACCTGTCTAGAAACTCAACAACAGTAGGTATTTCACCGAGCATCACCTCTGGGGTAGCTGCTGCATCTAGCACCGTGCCTGCCATTAAACTACTCACTAAAGAATGGCGGAGGATGTGTACAGAGGGAGGCTGTGGTGGGAGCATATTATTTAATTCATATGTTTTTCCAAGATGCATCCAGTCTCCTTTCTGATCCTTCATTTAGAAACCCAGGAACTAACCATTTCTGAATGAAGTCTCCCCAACGGGTGCAAACTCGTTGCTGCTAAATTGAGCTTCAAGGATACATTTTTTTGACTTCTGTGTTTAGAAGGACAAAAAGTTTATTGTGTCCTTTGGAGAATAACTCTTGCTGAGAAAACAGGAGAATTCTGAGGCGGCCAGTTACGCTTTTGTGACAACATGTGAAAAAGCTTCTCCCTTTTTACCTTCCCATCAACATTGTAACTTGTCCTTATATTTTTTGTGGTTGTGATTCTGTCATGCTTTGTAATGTTCATTTAATAACATAAGGATATCACAGCATGTTTATATTACTCACAAAAGACCATACCATTTTTTCTGGATGTGTAGCACATTTTTTAAAAAGCTCTTGTAAGTAGGTTTTGTTTTTCATGCAGGAAAGGCTACTAGTTTAATACAAGTCAAGGACACATCTGTGGTTGTAACCATGGCCCCTCCTTGTGGCAGAACACATGCAATGACTCCAAATGCCATCTCTATTTTTTTCTCTCTATCTAACCTTTATCAGCAAACCAACACAGGAGCACAATCCCCAGGCAATCTTGGCCTGGAATTTTAGCCATGGCTTTGCCGCATTCCTGCAAGTTTCCTTACCACCCAAAGCATTTTCTTAATGGGGCCGCCCTCAAGCCTTTTTAATTCTGGCTCTTTATTTTTCATTCTACTGAGCTAAGTGTGTTAGTAACGAAAACAACAAAAAAAATTAAGTATGGTGTACACACTAATCTAAAATTTTGAGTTGGCAATTAGTTGGAGCGAAATGCAATTAGATGTTTTCCTTCAAGTCCTAATTTACATGCTGGAAAACATGGGCAGCTTTCACAAGTAATTGCAAAAATAAGCCCTGCTTTCTCTGTTTGTGTGCAAATACAAAGCTTCCCAGCACACCTGCCTTTGCCTAAATAGAACAGAGTCCCAGGGGTCTTCTTGCTTTATGATCATTGAGATATACAGCAGAAAAGAAACTGATCAGCCTTTAGGTAAAAATGTGTTTTCTCTCCATTGCAGAAGCTCGGCATTAATTGGCATTAACTTTACCCATGGAGAGCTGGTGTGTATAAACTAAGTCTGACAGTATCTCCATGTAACCCCATGAGGTGAATTAAGGCTCTTCAGAGATCTAGCACCCCTTTTTATGTACTTAGAGTAATAGCTAATGCAATTCAATTCATTAAGCATTTCATGAGCACCTACCCTATGCAAGACTGTCTGGAGCCCTGGGGGGTACAAACTGAATGAGATACAATTTGACATCAAGAGGTTACAGTCTAGTAGAGCAGATAAGGCACAAGAGGTTACAGTCTTGCTGACGTCAAGAGGTTACAGTCTAGACATCAAGAGGTTACAGTCTAGTAGAGCAGATAAAGCACAGACACAAATACCATCAGGAGATAGGCTCCACAAGAGGTTGGCTGGGTACGGAGTGACTAAGGAGTAACACTCCTAGAGGCTGCACCTCCATGTCTCCTGAGGAATGATGAAAAGCGGGGGTGTCTCTACCATGTCAGTGCCCCAACAGAGAATCTAGTTTTAGCTCAGATCCCATTCAAGAAGTTACTCTTTTTTTAACTGAAGTATAGTTGATTTAAGAAGTTATTCTTGCAATACAAGGACATGGCAGGAAGACTTCCCACCTCTGCAGAAAAACAAAGTACAGAAAGGGAGAAGTAAGGTGATTTTGTAGGACATAAGAACAAATGAAAAATCAAGGACTATGGGTTTTCTGCAAATAACATTAAGGGCTCTGATAGAAGAAAGCAACATTTTACTGCAAATGTGGGATCGAAACAACAAGGGACACACAGAAAGAACCCAGGAGCTGGTAGAACTTGGAGGATACAAAGAGGGAAAAAAAAATATCCAGCACAGAACAGAAAACTTTCTGTTGGCCACACTGCTGAGTGGTTTATCAATTCCTTAGGGAGGAGAAAACTGACCAACATCAGAATCCCCCCATGTATAATGTATAATTCCTTCTTTATAAATAATTTTGTCTAGTAACTGCATGTAGTTCTCATTGCATAGTATGGGTTCAGTTATTTTTTACTTATTTATACCCCACATTGCTTCAAGGCAGCTAACATTTTATTATCTTCATAAATTCCTAAGATAAAGAGCGCTTTTTAGATATTGTCATATACATGTAATTCTAAACTGGGTGGATCCCACCTGACTGCAGGGATCAAGATTTTAATGCTCAGAGCTTATAAAATCTCACAAGTAACACACTGCATTGTATTTGCAAAGGGTCAAGTCTTTTTTGTGCCTGAGTGTGCTATAGATTACAAAAATGCAAAGTGTTGCAAAATGCTGTAGCCAAGATATAAACAGAGAAAATAAGTAAATCCACTTGGAGGGACCACGGAGAACCTCATGGGGGGAGCACCTCTTAAAGGATGGATGGGAGGGTAGGAAGAGAGGCATTTCTGACATGGGAATGGTGTGTGCAAAGCTACAGAGGTAGGAAATTACCTGGCTGTATGCACTGTAGAGAAGAAGAAAACAGAGAAATGCTTCTCCATTTATGTTCTCACTTTTTAAGTCTTTGCTCTTTTTACATAGAGGGAATACTTTCATAGTAGATGAAAGATATAGCACAGTACCTATTTCCCTGTGACAGATAATGAGATGCTAATGGGGCCCGCCTCAAACCAGATGGAGAATGTCCGCCAGCACAGTTATGAGTTAGGGAAGGATTTCAGAGACAACAATTCTTCTTAAAAATGTCCTCGCATCCTTATACTCCAGTTCACCTTAAATTCCTCTAATGGAAGCAAAATCTTTCATTTTACAATTGGTAATTGTGTGTTAAAGGGAAATACTCTTAGAAAAGACAACAGAGTAGCTGTCATTCCCATGGAAGTGTAGATGGCATCACTGTCTGTTGGGTGTGGCCAGGATTCTGGAGAAAGGAGAAGGGGACAACATAATGAAACTGTAAGCCTGAAACAGGGACCAGGTTAAGGTCCAGGTTTGAGTTAGGAAACAAGCAAGGTGAAAAAGGTCCAGAAGAAGAAGGTCGGTAGTAAGAATGACTAGTGTGGCCAATTTCATACTTATATGGGAAATAGCTCTAGGTGCAGAGATGTTTCCCAAATGCCTTCTTGAGCAGGGCAGGGCAAATTTAGTCACTGCATTTTGGTACAGTTCTCTAATAGTCACAAACTTTCCTATAGAACCCAGCACAAATATGTCCAAAGACGTCAAAATTGCTTCTACGTTCCTTGCTGCCATTCCAGGTTTCAGTAAGATCTTTTTTTTTTTTTTCCAACATCTTTATTGGAGCATAATTGCTTTACAAGGCATGTTAGTTTCTGCTGTATAACAAAGTGAATCAGCTATACATATACATATATCCCCATATCTCCTCCATCTTGCATCTCCCTCTCACCCTCCCTCTCCCACCCTCCCTATCCCACCCCTCTAGGTGGTCACAAAGCACCAAGCTGATCTCCCTGTGCTATGCAGCTGCTTCCCACTAGCTAGCTATTTTGCATTTGGTAGTGTATATATGTCCATGCCACTCTCTCACTTCATCCCAGCTTACCCTTCCCCCTCCCCGTGTCCTCAAGTTCATTCTCTACGTCTGCATCTTTATTCCTGTCCTGCCCCTAGGTTCTTCAGAATCTTTTTTTTTTTTTTTAGATTCCATATATATGTGTTAGCATACAGCATTTGTTTTTCTCTTTCTGACTTACTTCACTCTGTATGACAGTCTCTAGGTCCATCCACTTCACTACAAATAACTCAGTTTCGTTTCTTTTTATGGCTGAGTAATATTCCATTGTATATATGTGCCACATCTTCTTTATCCATTCATCTGTCGATGGACACTTAGGTTGCTTCCATGTCCTGGCTATTGTAAATACAGTCAATAAGATCTTTTTATTCTACAAGGAAGACCAGAACTATGGACTGCTGAACAATTATTTGAAGGAGAACCCTATTTTTAAACATAGACTTATTTTAATTTTTTTCAATATTCAGAGGTAATGCACCTGAGGTTTGGAAGAGGGAGAGGTGCCACAGAAATTAAGAACATGCAGGACCACTGCTTAATGCCAGCATAGGAAGGGCTTCTAAACAGGAGTGGCATGATTGAAGAGGGGCTCCCTTTTCATGGGAGAGAGACTATAGGCTGATAAATCAAGAGCTGCTTTTATAAAGAGAGCATCACTAAATGCACAGGGGAGCCTGGGAGCTGTCAACTACAGTCCCACGCTCTGTAGGAGACGTAAGGAGGGATCACAGGTGATTAGAAGTGTTTTGAGCTAACTGACTCTCCCAGGTAAGGTTAAGCTTAGCAAGAAGACCCCTGCCAGACTATTGCTCCAGCTTTGATCTGCGCTCAGTAAGCAGCTGGCATCATGACCCTTTATCAAAAGCATGTGTGAGTGGATGAAAAGATAAAGTAGAAGACGGTAGGTAGGAAGTATCCAGGTGTCCATGGTTAATTGCATTAAGCCTCACTTGTGCATCTGTGCCTCACATGGGGTCTTTTTTTCTTTGTGTACGAGCATCATCAGCACAGAGCAAAGGGCAGGGAGGTCCGCACTTCCTTCATCAGTGATGTGGAGATTTACTTATTTCCAGACATCAACTGTACTGCACTGTTTTATTGTCACCACATTCTCTTATGTTCCCTGCTGGGAATGCCTTTTAATAATGACCAACTATTCTAATAGGAGGATTCCTGGCTTGTTTTAAATTCATTCAAATTTAAAATCAACAGGCAGGTAAGAAATAGCAAGAGCCTCAATTAGGGTAATGTTTTTTAAAAAAAGATAATTCCAAGAAAAAATACGGGAGTTAAAATCCACAGTACTTGGTTATTAACTGGATTCAGTTGAGAACTAGGGGGCTATGAGTTGGGTGACTGAATAGAGGACGGTGCCATCAACTGAGGTGGAAAATTGACTACCTGCAGAACTCAAGGTGCCTAAGGGACCCTGTATTAATAAAGATCAAGCTCTACTGTGGCAACAAATAGCCCAAAAATCTCAGTAACTTAACAAACTTTTATTCCTTGCTCATATTACAGCCTATTGCAATTTGTGCAGTTCTCCTAGGAAGCTTCCCTTCAAGGAGTGACTCAGGAAACCAGCCTCCTCCCATATTGTGACTCTGCCATCTTGGAGAACTCTGCTTCCAGCCATGAGGATAGGAAAGTGAGGGACTGGTGCATATCATTTCCATTCACATCAATCCATAAGCTAGGGCTCATTCCCAAACTAAATGCAGGAGAGGCTAGCAATTATAGTCTTCCTGTGTGCCCAGAAAGAAGAACAGGGTAGGATAAGCATCTAGCCATTTCTGCCACAGACATCCAAGTAATAATAGAGTAGATAGCTGAATAATCCAGCCTAGGGCGAGAGGGGCAAGAGTCAGAGCTAGAGATGTAGATTTGGATGTACCCGACTACTTAAACCTAGAAAAATCTATCAGATCAATCAAGGGGAGCATAGATAATAAGAAAAGAAGGGAAATCTGAGAAACACCAAGTTTTAAAGAACCAGAGAAGGAAGAGACACGGAGAAAGATGGCCGAAGTAGAAATTCACCAGGGTCAAGGTGGGGAACACAGAAAGCAGCATAAAGAATTTTCTTCTAGTAATTAAGAGATGTGTTCAGCATTCACTGAGGTGAAGCTGGTTAAGAGTGAAGGGACCATGTTTACAGAGTCAAAACATTAGCTCATTCTGATGAAGAATTTTTATTCCTTCTGGGTAATAGAGAACGGCTGGGATTTGTGGTTTGGATGCTGGAACAATGAAATTTCTAGGACCTCTCCATTGTACTAACATAAACAATATTAGGATTTTGAGAAAACACTTCCAGAACTGTTGGCATCTATATAATAGAAGGTAAACTGGGCTAGTAGACATATGAAGTGAGTCCTAGTTCTGGCTCTGTGTGGCCATGATGAAGTCACTTAGCCTCTCTGAATGTCAGTCCCTGTCTCTGAATGTGGAAATGAACCTTTAATAATAGCAATAATGGGTGACATTCAGTATTCACAATAATGAGTGTTCATGATGTATCAGACCCTATGCTAACTCATTCTCACAGATTATCTCATTTATTCAATCCTATTTATTCCAGTCCTATGAAGGAGATAATCTGAGAATATCCATTTTACAAATGGGGAAACTGATGCTGGGAAAAGTTAAGTAAGTTGCCCCTGATCACACACATGTGAAATTTAGGTACAGACAGGTAGAAATATAGGCTCAGAAAGATCAGGATCCCCACACCAGATGATGCTGCCAAGCTTTCTTCATTTATTCAGAAAATATATAATGAGTGTTTCAGAGACATTGGCCCTGCTCTCAAGGAGCAATTTTCCAAGAAATGGGAAGCCAAGCACAGCACAGAGGTCTTTTAACTCCCAATACCCAGGTGAGGGAGCTAATCGGGAGCTATGCTCTCCTCAACACACACTTCCTCACCCAGGCTCTAAGTGGGATATATTTCAAGTCCAGAATTTGATGGGCCCTTAATACATCTGAAAAGGTGCTTTTCCATTTTTGAGAAGGTGATTCCCCCCATCTTTGTTAGCTGAGTAGGTTAGTAATTAGGTTCTTTATCACTTTGTCAAAAATGGAGCAAGGAAAGCTAAACAAAGCTAGACTTCAATGACCTGTATTCTTCAATGATCTTCAATGACCTGTATTCCATAATGTGAAGAAAATGAACAAGGTGAACAATTTTTAAATCCCTTTGAACAATGAACAATTTTTAAATCCCTTTCAAGGTAAAGAGCTCAATCTTTTCACTTACCAAAAAAAAGTGTTTTTCTTTTAAAGCTATCTATCAATTTACATAGTATAATGTTCTTATTATAATAAACCATAGAATTTAACGTATTCTATGAGATTGTGAATATGACCATGTAATACAAATTATCAGGGAAAAACTACAGTATCACAATAAACTAAACTAGCTTACTATTTTACTTTTTAATTTCAATTTAGGTGCATTCTTTATTCCCCTATAATTGTCAGTAAAATTAAATTCTCTTTTCCAATTAGACTAAAATCAAAATGTTTAGCTGTTGAGCCTCTCTGAGCTCTCTATAAATCTTCTTTAACAGGTACAATAAAAGCCATATCTGGCACCCTATCAGTCTCCAACAGTGTTACTACACATTGTACGCAATAAAAAGATGGTGACTTTTTTTTTAATTTTCAAAGCCCAACTTCAGAAAAGATGCCTCACTAATGATTTTTTTTTTCCTATTACTACCAATAAACCTATGAAGCCAAGTCTTTTTACTGCTATACCCCCAGGGCCCAGCCCAGGACCTGGGTCATAGTGTATATTCAATATTTGGTTGTTGAATGATTTGAATAGATAAAAACATATTATTTATTAAGGATAGAGCAGTGAACAAGACATATAAGGTCCCTCCTATCAAGAAGCCTACATTTGCGTGATGAAGGATAGAATAAAAGCAAACAAGTAAATAAAATAATCTATTTTGGCAAGAGATCATAGCTGCTAGCATACTCTTGACACCACCCCCCCAAAATAGTCCTCATTTATACCATTGAAGGTCATCCTCTTTAACTGACTGCACAGCTTCTGGAAGAATAAATATGGTATGATATAAGTGGGCACCCCATCAGCCAGTTTTGTCTACTGAGGCCTGGTGATCCACCTTGACCAGCCTTACAATCTGTTCTTTAATAAACAGATGCCCCACACCACCCCAGTTCTAACAAAGCGACTGCTAAAATAGCCTGGAGTTGTCTGGATGCTGCTAGTCTCTCTCACAGGCTGGAGAATCCTCTAGGGCAAAACTTAATTTCAATTATTCTGCAGGGCAGAAACTAAAGACTAATGTTATCTGGGTCTGTAGATGTACACTTGCAATGGTTCACTTAAGACTGTTGTTCTGGGTGAGCTGTATGCATGCCTGTCTCAAATGTTCTGCACACATAGTTTTAAATTGTCCCCATTTGATAGAAGGTAAACACAGTGGCCCTAGGCAAAACTGAAAATCAAGACAAGTCTGTCTTAAATATCTAGCCTCCTCTTTCTATACCCTGCTATATTATGCTCATATACTCACTATTCCTCAGGGTTTGTGCAGGAAAATGGAAACCATTCTAGTTATTTCAAGTAGATTTTATTTTAGTTCAGATAATTAGGTGTTATCAAAATCATTGGAGGGGGGCTTGAGGAATGAGCCCAACTGGAGCACCAAAGAAAAAATTATTGGCGTGGGGGAGGAAGGCTCGGATTTTGAAATTTAATTTTCATATATAGCCTGAATAAAGTAGTCCTTAGTTTCTCAAAGAATAAGAATTGCCTATCAAAAACTCTATTCAAAAGCTTTTGGCTTTTCTAAAGAATTCTGGCTTCAAAAGCAGATTTCTAAAATTTAAGCCTTACTTGGTACGTGAGAAAAGTCTATAAAATTCCATGGAAAATAACTATTCACTCCAAAAATATCATTTGGAATTCAAAAACAGAAGAAATAAAGCTAATATCCAGCATTGAGAGGACTGTTTTAAGTGGAAGAAACCTTCTAAAGATCAAAGATAATACAATAATTAATTCCAACCTTTGTCTTTTATTACCATTTTGTGTAGATTTAGGTACTTTGGGTCTCTGCTATCTCCTCTTTCCTTTACTAAGCCCTAGGAATCTGTAGCTTGCTTACGGACCACAGGTAGCAATATTACCCATTATAACAGCACTAGATCTACAGTCTATCTTCTCACATTCAAGAATTTGACAAAATCATTCCATAAAGCAATTGATGCAGAATTGCTCTATTACTATAAAAATAAAATTAAACTTTGAAGGGAAAAATTTTTAACTATAATAAAGTACAGTTTAGAGCTTACATGGTTCTAGTACCAAACTGTTTTATTACTCTATTTTTGTTTGCAATATGTACTGGTACTTTCCAATTCTCTTTGAAGATCTGCCCATGCTGGCATTCCCCGCCATTACAAACACCTATGGCAGTCCTTTCTTCCAGAGCTGCACAAAGGATGTGTCTTTTCACATGGTGCTTGGTCCTGACTGCCTAAGAATGAAGCCATCTCCACAGCTGTGGAAGCAAAGCCTCCGAAGGGACTGTGATGCTCTCTGTGCCGTTTCCTAAGTCAAAATAAAGAAGGCGAAGCCTCCAGAAAAACCCCAAAAAGGAGGGAGTTCAGTGAATTTCCGGGTTGGCAAACATGCAGAGATCTGGGGAGAATGGCAGCATGGAAAGGGCGTGGGAGCTCTGAGCCCTCTCCCCATACTTTGCCCTCTGCATCTCTCCCACCTGGCTGTTCCTGAGTTTTACCTTTCATAATGAGCTGGTGATCTAGAACTTATGGGGACAGAAGACAGGGGCCTTAGACCCTAAGGAAAAAGTGTGTGTCCTTCACCTGTGCACTGAGAATCATCCATCCCTCACTGGCTGAGTCCAAAACAGATTGGAAAATAGAAAAGCCATGTGGCTGACAGGGTCTTGGTGCTCCGGCCAGGTATCAGGCCTGTGCCTCTGAGGTGGGAGAGCCGAGTTCAGGACATTGGTCTACCAGAGACCTCCCGGCTCCACGTACTATCAAACGGCGAAAACTCTCCCAGAGATCTCCATCTCAACGCAAAGACCCAGCTCCACTCAACGAACAGCAAGCTCCAGTGCTGGACACCCCATGCCAAACAACTAACAAGACAGGAACACAACCCCACCCATTAGCAGAGAGGCTGCCTAAAATCATAATGAGGTCACTGACACCCCAAAACAAACCACCGGACACGGTCCTGCCCACCAGAAAGACAAGATCCAGCCTCATCCACCAGAACACAAGCACCATTCCCCTCAAGCAGGAAGCCTACAAAACCCACTGAAACAACCTTAGCCACTGTTGGCAGACACCAAAAACAATGGGAACTACGAACCTGCAGCCTGCAAAAAGGAGAGCCCAAACACAGTAAGTTAAGCAAAATGAGAAGACAGAGAAACACAGAGCAGATGAAGGAGCAAGGTAAAAACACACCAGACCTAACAAATGAAGAGGAAATAGGCAGTCTACCTGAAAAAGAATTCAGAGTAATAATAGTAAAGATGATCCAAAATCTTGGAAATAGAAGGGAGAAAATACAAGAAACATTAAACAAGGACCTAGCAGAACTAAAGAGCAAACAAACAATGATGAACAACACAATAAATGAAATTAAAAATCTCTAGAAGGAATCAATAGCAGCATAACTGAGTCAGAAGAATGGATAAGTGACCTGGAAGATAAAAGAGTGGAAATAACTACCTCAGAGCAGAGTAAAGAAAAAAGAATGAAAAGAATTGAGGACAGTCTCAGAGACCTCTGGGACAACATTAAAGCACCAACATTTGAATTATAGGGGTCCCAGAAGAAGAAGAGAAAAAGAAAGGGACTGAGAAAATATTTGAAGAGATTATAATTGAAAACTTCCCTAACAAGGGAAAGGAAATAGTCAAGTCCAGGAAGCGCAGAGAGTCCCATATGGGATAAATCCAAGGAGAAACATGCCAGGACACATATTAATCAAACTATCAAAAATTAAACACAAAGAAAAAATATTAAAAGCAGCAAGAGAAAAGCAACAAATAATATACAAGGGAATCCCCATAAGGTTAACAGATGATCTTTCAGCAGAAACTCTGCAAGCCAGAAGGGAGTGGCAGGACATATTTAAAGTGATGAAAGGGAAAAAGCTACAACCAAGATTATTCTACCCAGCAAGTATCTCATTCAGATTCAACGGAGAAATTAATACCTTTACAGACAAGCAAAAGCTAAGAGAATTCAGCACCACCAAACCAGCTTTACAACAAATGCTAAAGGAACTTCTCTAGGCAGGAAACATAAGAGAAGGAAAAAACCCACAATAACAAACCCAAAACAATTAAGAAAATGGTAATAGGAACATACATATCGATAACTTCCTTAAATGTTAATGGATTAAATGTTCAAATCAAAAGACATAGACTGGCTGAATGGATACAAAAACAAGACCTGTACATATGCTGTCTACAAGAGACCCACTTCAGACCTAGGGACACATACAGACTGAAAGTGAGGGGATGGAAAAAGATATTCCATGAAAATGGAAATCAAAAGAAAGCTGGAGTAGCAATTCTCATATCAGACAAAATAGACTTTAAAATAAAGACTATTACAAGAGACAAAGAAGGACACAACATAATGATCAAGGGATCAATCCAAGAAGACAATATAACAATTGTAAATCTCTATGCACCCAACATAGGAGCACCTCAATACATAAGGCAAATGCTAACAGCCATAAAAGGGGAAATTGACTGTAACACAGTCATAGTAGGGGACTTTAACACCCCACTTTCACCAATGCACAGATCATCCAAAATGAAAATAAATAAGGCAACACAAGCTTTAAATGATACATTACACACAATTATACTCCCCACTTTCACCAATGCACAGATCATCCAAAATGAAAATAAATAAGGAAACACAAGCTTTAAATGATACATTAAACAAGATGGACTTAATTGATATTTATAGGACATTCCATCCAAAAACAACAGAATACACTTTCTTCTCAAGTGCTCATGGAATACTCTCCAGGATAGATCATATCTTGGGTCACAAATCAAGCCTTGGCAAATTTAATAAAATTGAAATCGTATCAAGTATCTTTTCCAACCACAACGCTATGAGACTAGATATCAATTACAAGAAAAAACTGTAAAAAATACAAACACATGGACGCTAAACAATATACTACTAAATAACCAAGAGATCACTGCAGAAATCAAAGAGGAAATAAAAAGATACCTAGAAACAAATGACAATGAAAACACGATGACCCAAAACCTATGGGATGCAGCAAAAGCAGTTCTAAGAGGGAAGTTTAGAGCAATACAATCCTACCTCAAGAAACAAGAAACATCTCAAATAAACAACCTAACCTTACACCTAAAGAAATTAGAGAAAGAAGAACAAAACAACCCCTAAGTTAGCAGAAGGAAAGAAATCTTAAAGATCAGATCAGAAAGAAATGAAAAAGAAATGAAGAAAACAATAGCAAAGTTCAATAAAACTAAAAGCTTGTTCTTTGAGAAGATAAATAAAATTGATAAACCATTAGCCAGACTCATCAAGAAAAAACGGGAGAAGACTCAAATCAATAGAATTAGAAAGGAAAAAGGAGAAGTAACAGCTGACAATGAAGAAGTACAAAGGATAATGAGAGATTACTACAAGCAACTATATGCCAATAAAATGGACAACCTGGAAGTAATGGACAAATTCTTGGAAAAGCACAACCTTCCGAGACTGAACCAGGAAGAAATAGAAAATATAAACAGACCAATCACAAGCACTGAAATTGAAACTGTGATTAAAAATCTTCCAACAAACAAAAGCCCTGGACCAGATGGCTTCACAGGTGAATTCTATCAAACATTTAGAGAAGAGCTAACAACTATCCTTCTCAAACTCTTCCAAAATATAGCAGAGGGAGGAACACTCCCAAACTCATTCTACAAGGCCACCATCACCCTGATACCAAATCCAAACAAAGATGTCACAAAGAAAGAAAACTACAGGTCAATATCACTGATGAACATAGATACAAAAATCCTCAACAAAATACTAGCAAACAGAATCCAACAGCACATTAAAAGGATCATACACCATGACCAAGTGGGGTTTATCCCCGGAAAGCAAGGATTCTTCAATATAAGCAAATCAAGCAGTGTGATACACCATATTAAAAAACTGAAGGATAAAAACCATGTGATCATCTCAATAGATGCAGAAAAAGCTTTTGACAAAATTCAACACCCATTTATGATAAAAACCCTCCAGAAAGTAGGCATCAAAGGAACTTACCTCAACATAATAAAGGCCATATATGTCAAATCCACAACCAACGTTGTTCTCAATGGTGAAAAACTGAAAACATTTCCTCTAAGATCAGGAACAAGACAAGGTTGTCCACTGTAACCACTATTATTCAACATAGTTTTGGAAGTTTTAGCCACAGAAATCAGAGAGGAAAAAGAAATAAAAGGAATCCAAATCAGAAAAGAAGAAGTAAAGTTGTCACTGTTTGCAGATGACATGATACTATACATAGAGAATCCTGAAGAGGCTACCAGAAAACTACAAGAGCTAATCAATGAATTTGGTAAAGTAGCAGGATACAAAATTAATGCACAGAAGTCTCTTGCATTCCTATACACTAATGATGAGAAATCTGAAAGAGAAATTAAGGAAACACTCCCACTTACCACTGCAACAAAAAGAATAAAATAACTAGGGATAAACCTACCTAAGGAGACAAAAAGACCTGAATGCAGAAAACTATAAGACACTGATGCTAGAAATTAAAGATGATTCAAACAGATGGAGAGATATAGCATGTTCTTGGATTAGAAAAATCAACATTGTGAAAATGACTCTACTACCCAAAGCAATCTACAGATAAAGTGCAATCCCTATCAAACTACCAATGGCATTTTTCACAGAACTAGAACAAAAAATTTCACAATTTGTATGGAAACACAAAAGACCCCGAATAGCCAAAGCAATCTTGAGAAAGAAAAATGGAGCTGGAGGAATCAGGCTCCTGGACTTCACACTACACTACAAAGCTACGGTAATCAAGACAGTATGGTACTGGCACAAAAACAGAAATACAGATCAATGGAACAGGATAGAAAGCCCAGAAATAAACTCACGCACATATGGTCACCTTATCTTTGATAAAGGAGGCAAGCATATACAATGGAGGAAAGACAGCCTCTTCAATAAGTGGTGCTGGGAAAACTGGACAGCTACATGTAAAAGAATGAAATTAGAACACTCCCTAACACCATACACAAAAATAAACTCAAAATGGTTTAAAGACCTAAATGTAAGACCAGACACTATAAAACTCTTAGAGGAAAACATAGGCAGAACACTCTATGACATAAATCACAGCAAGATCCTTTCTGATCTACCTCCTAGAGAAATGGAAATAAAAATAAAAAATGGGACCTAATGAAACTTAAAAGCTTTTACACAGCAAAGGAAACCATAACCAAGACGAAAAGACAACCCTCAGAATGGATGAAAATATTTGCAAACGAAGCAACTGACAAAGGATTAATCTCCAAGATATACAAGCAGCTCTGGCAGCTCAATATCAAACAAACAAACAAACCAATCCAAAAATGGGAAGAAGATCTAAAGAGACATTTCTCCAAAGAAGATATACAGATTGCCAACAAACACATGAAAGGATGCTCAACATCACTAATCATTTGAGAAATGCAAATCAAAACTACAATGAGGTATCACCTCACACTGGTCAGAATGGCCATCGTCAAAATATCTACAAACAATAAATGCTGTAGAGGGTGTGGAGAAAAGGGAACCCTCTTGCACTCTTGGTGGGAATGTAAATCGATACAGCCACTATGGAGAACAGTATGGAGGTTCCTTAAAAAACTAAAAATAGAACTTCCATACGACCCAGCAATTCCACTACTGGGCATATACCCTGAGAAAAGCATAATTCAAAAAGAGTCATATACCACAATGTTCATTGCAGCTCTATTTACAATAGGCAGGACTTGGAAGCAACCTAAGTGTCCATCGACAGATGAATGGATAAAGAAGATGTGGCACATATATACAATGGAATATTACTCAGCCATAAAAAGAAACGAAATTTAGTTATTTGTAGCGAGGTGGATGGACCTAGAGACTGTCATACAGAGTGAAGTACATCAGAAAGAGAAAAACAAATACCGTATGCTAACACATATATATGGAATCTTAAAAAACAAAAAAAAAGTTTCTGAAGAACCTAGGGGCAGGACAGGAATAAAGACGCAGACGTAGAGAATGGACTTGAGGACACGGGGAGGGAGAAGGGTAAGCTGGGACGAAGTGAGAGAGTGGCATGGACATATATACACTATGTAGCTATGTAAAATAGCTAGTGGGAAGCAGCCGCATAGCACAGGGAGATCAGCTCGGTGCTTTGTGACCACCTAGAGCGGTGGGATATGGAGGGTGGGAGGGAGACGCAAGATGGAGGAGATATGGGGATATATGTATATGTATAGCTGATTCACTTTTTTATACAGCATAGACTAACACACCATTGTAAGGCAATTATACTCCAATAAAGATGTTTTAAAAAAAAAAAAAAACTAACCATCACAGGCCTCTACTGTGACTCTTCTACACAGAGATGAAGTTATTCCAGATCAGGAAGTTATCCAGGAACTACAGAATGTAAACAATTTAGACAGCGCTTTTACCAACACTTCACCTTATATACTCAGCATTATTGTAATCATTTTAGAGATAAGGAAACTGAGGCTGAGAGAGATTTAAAGGGCTTCTGGTATAGTCGTAACTAGAACACAAGTGTGTTTCCAATTCAGTTCTCTCTTCATGACACCACAGTTTTGGGTTGAGAAGAACAACAAGATTAGTGACCTGGGCTGGTAGAAGGAGTCATCATCTTGGGGCAGATCATGAGAATGTAGCCGTGAGCAGTTACTGGATTTGCCTATATGAACAGTCTTGGGGAAGAGAACGGACTTGGCATTTCACACAGATGATAGGACCCTGCCTCCAGGACGAACCGGTCTCTTTTCTTTCAAAATTCATTTAAACTTTTCTACTCACTAATAACTTGGCTTTTAAAGGAGTTACATATGTTAATTTTTTAACTTGCATAAATTAGAGGAGAGTCTTACAATATTCTTTCTCTTAAGTGCCAGAATTATCCTAAACCAGAGCAAAGTATGTAAAACTTCATCACATCTGGCTGAGTTTTAAAGATTTCAAGAGCATGTTCCCTGGGGTTTGCTGGCCTATGTATTATCATGTTTCTCTAATATGCTTGTGTAATTATTATACAAATTTATTGATTTTGCAGGATTCATAGTCCCAGCAATTTCTCATTGATTAGTTCAGGGTTGATTTTATCAAAGGCTAAACAAGGACCTCCAGGAATTGAGGAAGCGCAAAAATGAATGCAACTGGGAATGTCTTTGTACCTACTGAGTCTCGTGTGGAAACTTTTTGCTAGCATCCGTGAGTGGAACTTCCTAAGTACCAGCACAGAGCTAGGAAGCTTATGGCAATTTTAAGAAAAATGTTTAGGTTCAATAATAAAAGTTTACTGGAAGCACCTCTGATTTCCTTTTCCTGCCCTTTTTTATGGGCTTGGTTGTTTTGCTAAATTAAGTTTGAGGTTCACTCGCTTTGTTATAACACCACGTTAATGAGGCCAAAATGTCAGGCTCCATCTCTGTAGTGACAAATTGCGCCCCTAACCTCAGGGAGCTTCCCTGGTAGATGAAAACAGGGAGGATATTTGCAAATACAGGGAAAACAATTTCAGGCCCTGACATGGAGACTGGCATTGCCTTCACTTTACACAAAATAGCAAATTGTTCCCTTCCGTAAGAAAGAAAAATCCAAAGGAAATTATTAGTGTCACAGAAGAAATGAGATTGTCAAAAAAAAAAAAAAAAAAAAATTAGGGGCTTCCCTGGTGGTGCAGTGGTTGAGAGTCTGCCTGCCAGTGCAGGGGACACGGGTTCGAGCCCTGGTCCGGGAAGATCCCACATGCCGTGGAGCAACTGGGCCCGTGAGCCACAACTACTGAGCCTGCGCGTCTGGAGCCTGTGCTCCGCAACAAGAGAGGCCGCGATAGTGAGAGGCCCGCGCACCGCGATGAAGAGTGGCCCCCGCTTGCCACAACTGGAGAAAGCCCTGTCACAGACGCTAGGACCCAACATAGCCAAAAATAAAATAAATAAATAAATAAATTTAAATGACTGCCAGATAAGTGAGATGTTAAAAAAAAAAAAAAAAAAAAAAAAAAAAAAAAAGGACCGAAAATGATTAACACAAAACCAAACCCATGGTTTAGGAGACGGAAGTTTTACTTGGTTTGAGATGCCCCAGGGATTACTCGGCATAAATGTGCTAAACAGTCCAGGTTGCACATCATGTAATTAAAATCTGATTAATTCTTATCGGGTTAGCAAAGGGTGCTGCTTTTTACCCCCCAAACAAATTGTCAATGCACCTGAACATTAAATTTAATTTGTCATTTTGCACATTTCACTGGCTCTATTGTAATAGACTTAGAAGCACATTTGCCACTCTGTCCTTTTTTGACATCAGTTCTCCCTACACTATGTACATTAGGTAAATACTAAAATGTAGATAGGGCAGAGTACTTTTAGAATTCTCTCATTTAGGAACATCACAATGAACTAATTGTGATTCAAGATATCAACACTACTTCTTGGCAGTTGCTACCAGCAAAAAACAAAATGTAAATGAACAAATTACTGTTTAAACAGCAATACTTTTGATAATCAGCAGATACACTGAGGGATAAATATGGGGGAGAAAATCTGAAAAGGGAAAAAGGGGATTTAAATTTAAACAGAATTTCTTTTAATGTTTCCCCCACTGTACTAAAGTCCATCTTTAATTCATATTACAGTGAGTAATTTGTAATGCTGTGTCAAAATAGATATGCAAAGAGGATATGCATTTAAATTTTAAATCTGATCCCTAAGTTTGAATTTAATATTGTGCCCTAACTGAGTCCTGTATGTGAATGGGAATTTTGAATCTGTTTTGAATGTCACAAGGATCAGCGATCATGCATATAGTGTTATCATTGTTCATTACCTAATATGACTTGTGAAGAGAACATGAAATGGCATTAATCATTATTTTCTACTACTAATAATATACTTTCAATGCAAATTTCACCATTCTCTAAATATCTGGCAGCAGGAAATTCTCCTTCATCACAGCCGCCAACCACCCCCTCTCCTTTATTCTGGATTTGCAGCTGGAAGCCTTGGTGACTGATAAAATGCATCCCCCACCAAAGGGAAGATTTAGACCTTACAACATTAAAGAAAAACTGAACTCCTGACCCCAAACCCAAACACCTAGAATCAAAAAATCATCGGGCCCCATGGGACCTCAGGAGTCATCAGATCTGGCCTCTCATTTGCCAGATAGGGAAATAAAGGCCAATTTGGTAAATTGACTTGCCAAAGGTCACCCAGCTGGTTAAAGGCAGAGAGGGAAATGGAAACCAGAGCTCCTGACTTCAGGTTGAGTGTTCGTCCGCATACACAAATGAGCAGAATAACATCAGCTGGAGAAGCACAGACCTAGGATCACACAGACCTGGGTTTGAATTCTGATTCTGCCAATTCTTTGCTTTAATTTCTTCATCTGAAAAAGGTATAAGCTAATGATACATACTAGGCATGTTATTGTGAGGATTAAATGATATGATACACAGAAAGTACTTAATCATAGGCCTGGCAAAGAGTAAATACTCAATAAATATTAACAATGGGTATTAACTCATGTTACCTAGACAACAATTTTTGTTCATATAAGTAACCTTTGTCTCCCACGCCCCTCCAAAAAAAACACAAACTATACATATAGTTTTATATATATATATATATATATATATATATATATATATATAAAGTTATATATATACACAGTTGGTAAGGATGAAACTTGGACTCAAGACCAGTGTATTGCTTCATCAACAGGGAAAAACAAGAGATTCAAAGAAGACAACATAACTTACTACAGGGCAAATATTATCCAATGCGTCTTCAGCGGCCTGTAAAATGATCCTAGTGACCTTATTTGTCTGCCCATCCAACTCCCAACACACATTTGTGCCCTTTAGCACAACTGGAAAGTGAGCAAACATGGTGATGGAATAAGCGAAGGGAGCTGGTGGTGTTTATCTAGGCCAATGTTGCATGTGTACACGTGGGGGGTGGGCGATGCATGTGTGAGTACTCAAGGAGGAGGGGGGAAGGAGACAGAGGGTGAGAGAGAGATTGACTAGTGAGGCTAACTGCTTAACCAGAAAAGTTCACCTTGTTGCTACCAAGGCAAGGCTCCTAGGTACTGCTAAGTAGCCACAGCCTAAATGTCAGAGCTGGAATAAGGGAGTCATAGTGGCAGTTGCTAACCTAGAAGGAGCCCCAGGCCCTCATTAGAGATAGAGACAAGTGTGTTCACCAGAACTCTCTCCAGTCAGAACAGAGTATGTGCTGAATGATTTGAGAAGCTGTTGGGAATTGGGACTCCACAGGGGTATTTCTTCAGTGTGGCTGTATTGGTCTGGACTTTTGGGTTTTAAATTTATCCTCTCAATTAGGACACTTCCAAGAGTGAAATAAGACACTATTAATAACTATGCTGGGAGAACAGGTATAAAGTAGGACTGTCCCAAAATGAGGACACATGGTCACCTTAGTTTTAAATGTTGGAAATCTAATCAAACTGGCTTCAGCAAAATGACATTTATTGGGCTCAGTGTTTTAAAAGTCCAGTGGTAAGTCTAGCATCAAGGATGCCAGTTTCCAAGACTCAGTCTCTCTCACTCCATCTCTCTGTTCTGTTTTCCCTCTCTCAGGTATGCCCAGTCCCCGTAGTGGCCCCTGGCACCTCCAGGCTTACATCCTGCATCCTAGCAACATCAGCTTCTGTTTCCCAACACTCTACCAAAGTCCAAGAAAAGTTTCATTGGTCCACTTGGGTCTCAAGCCCATCTTTTTTTTTTTTTTTTTTTTAATTAATTAATTAATTTATTTATGGCTGTGTTGGTTCTTCATTTCTGTGCGAGGGCTTTCTCTAGTTGTGGCAAGTGGGGGCCACTCTTCATCGCGGTGCGCGGGCCTCTCATTATCGCGGCCTCTCTTGTCGTGGAGCACAGGCTCCAGACGCGCAGGCTCAGTAATTGTGGCTCACAGGTTTAGTTGCTCCACGGCATGTGGGATCCTCCCAGACCAGGGCTCGAACCCGTGTCCCCTGCATTGGCAGGCAGATTCTCAACCACTGCGCCACCAGGGAAGCCCCTCAAGCCCATCTTTGACGCAGTCACTGTCACTGTGGCCATGAGGGAATGGAATAGGCTGATTTGTCAAATCTGTATCATAAGGCCACTTCTGGACTTGAGGATAAGAGAGAGGACGAGTCAACCACCCAAACCACATGGACCAAGCTTAATCAAGGTATGATTCCCCAATGGAAATGCAAGACATAAATTTGCAAGAAGGGGAATTATGCTGGGCAGGTAAGATCAATAATGTTCACTAACTCCAGGACTTGTGTTTAGCTAATAAACATTTTTTTGGTAAGATCCTTATGTGCCAGGATCCATGTTAATGACTCTATCTGGATTATCCCATTTAAACTTCAAAACAATTCTATAAGCTAGATACTTTATTATATGCATACTATAGATGAGGTAGCTCAGGTACATAGAAAATTAAGTCACTTCCCCATTCACAAGCCAGGGCATGAAAACTTCAAGACTGGAAGCCAGGCAGTCAGATTCCAGAACCCATGCTCTTAGCTCTTACCTAGGGAAACATCCCATGCAGGCTATGGCAAGCACATTTGGTTAGATCTCTTGGAACAACACGGGAGAGGTTTGGAGTGGATTAGAAGAAAGAGCCTAAGGCCAGTCAAGAAAAGCATCCTGTCTGTTGATTTAAAGCCCCAAGGTCCTGATACAAATTACTGCAGTACCTGACAGAGTCCGGAGGCCCTGCAGTCAGCCAGCTTCTTGGGATAAGAATGAGAAGCAGCTTGATCTGTCTGGCTTCATCTGTATCTCTAAAATACCAGCAGGGAAGTCTCTCAACACAACTGAGAGAGTATGCTCCAACAGTGCGTCCTATGAATTCAAAAAGCCCTCCATTAATAAACAACAACAAAAATGTAACCTCAAAGAATGGGAAAAGGGGGGGGGGTATTTACAAACTACTTTTCTTATAGCAAAGAATTTCTTATTACAGTTACACAAAAGGAACTTCAAAGATTCCAGAAATAATTTAGTTATGTCAATGCAGAGCATTACTTGGCAACTTTGAGTGCAAGTATATTTAAATATATTTGGCCATGTTTACTTGCACATTCCTAAATTAGACCTGAATAACTAGCTGATAGATACATAGTACAAACAGCTTGTTTTTAACAGGAAAACTGTTCAATCTATCTTCCTTTATAACTGAGCTTCCACGACCTTGATTTATTGGTATAGTTCAGGAAATTTATCCCACACAGAGTTATAGGGAATCACTTTCATTTGTATGCTAACTGCTTTTGATTATTTTTTTTAGCATCCTCAGTGGCCTTGATGATTGATTTTCAATCTAGCTAAACCAGTTCGTATTATACATATTTCCCAGTAGGAAAGAGATTAGCTTAGCAGACAGTACACTTCATGGCACAAAGAAAGTTCTAGCTCATTCCACTGACATTTGAAAGTTTTCAAGGGACATGCCACATGAGCAAGGCTTCTGGGCTTTTGAATGAAATATTATAGCAACAACCAAAAAAAGTAGTTAATTCTTTAATGAAATGACATAGATACAGTGAGGGTACACATAACAGCTAAACAGTTACTTAAGAATTTAGTCTCTGGGGTTTGAATCTTACCATCACCACTTACCAGTATGAGATTCTAGGCAAGTTACTGAACCTGTCTAGACCTTTGTTTCCACACCGCAAAATCAGAGCCACTAGCAATATCAACAATATTGAGTTATTTGAGGATTAAATAAAACGATGCCTGTGTGACACATTTGGCATGGTTCTTGGCTCATGGAAAGCCCTCAATAAATACTAGCTCTTGTTGCTGTTGTCGTTGTTGTTGTTGTTGTTTTTAGAGTTGCAAAGGAAATAAACACAAAGATAACTCTCTGGCCACCAGATACCTAATAACTTAAGGGGAATGGAATACAAGATTGACGATTTCCACTTAGCCCACTGTGACTTCTCTGCACATAGGCTAGAATTTATTCTTTTGATTATCAACCCACATTTGTCACAATGTCCCAGTCAAAGAATGAAGTGGGATCATTATTCCGAGATGCTTTTAATTAATACAGCAGTAAATTTTCATTCATTTCAGAGTTTTCCTTCCTGACCCATATCTATCATATTTGATCACATATCATATCCTGACCATAGAAACAAAGCCTTTGTCCTATACATTGCCTTTCTGTATCTTTCACACCACCACCCCCACCATGCCACCAATTCTCCTCCAAAAGACTTGTAGCATTACTAGCTGTAATTTAGCAAAATCTGAGGATATGCTTCACATTACATTTGAGGCAGGTGCCAGACAGCGCATTTCCCAACCTCGTCCCCCAGCCCTCCAGGGAAAATAGGACTGTAAGATATGTAATGGACATGCCTGTGGTTTCTGCACCCATCCATGTTCTTTTTTTTTGATGACACCACTGGATTTGCTTTGGGGAAGTCCCTTTAGCCCACTGCACACAGTTACAGTGAGGCTGTCAGTTAAGGTACCTACTTCTCCTGGACAAAGAATGGACATATGACCTGTATTTGTTTCCTAAGGGTACCAAAACAAATTACCACAAACTTCCTGGCTCAAAACAACAAAAACTTACTCTCTCACAGTTTAGGAGGACCCCAGTCCAAAATCAAGCTGCCATCAGGGTTGGTTATTTCTGGAGACTCTGAGGGATAAACTGTCCCCTGTCTCCCTTCCAACCTACAGTGGATGTTGTCAATCCTTGATGTTCCTCAGCTTGTAGACACATCACTCCTATCTCACCTCCTTCTCCGTGTCTCTGGGTCTCCTTCTTTTCTGACTCTCATTAGGACATTCACATCAGATGCAGGACCCACCCTTATCAAGTATGGCCTCATTTCTACCCTTACCTTAGTTACATCTGTAAAAAGCCTTATTCTAAATAAGGTCCCATGTTTTGAAGTTCTAGGTGGACATGAATTTTGAGGGGATGCTATTCGACCCATTCCATGACCCAAAACAGGCCAATCCAACTCTCTTTCCCTGGAAAACCAAAAGAACTAAAACTATCTGCAACATGTTTGTTTTACCAGCAGAATCCTGAAGAGACTGCCCACTAGTTCCTGTTACCTATGTCCCAGAAGCTTCTCTGGTCTCCTACGTTGCATGGCTGAGTTATTCAGGGTCTCCTTCATTCTGTGCATTACCCAATATCCTGGCAATAAATTCCCACGTAGCTTAACCAGGTGGAATCAGGTTCTGCTACGAGAAACCAAAGAAGTCTAAAGCAGAGACTACAATGTCTGAACCACCTCAGTCCTGAAATGTAGAAATAAGAATAATTGATGTCAAGGCCTGTTTTTTACACTTTCCACTAACTAAACAGTCCTTTGATCACAACTCTTCCCCCCATCTAGATTAGAATATTTTATTTCTGGAGACTTTACCTGCTTGTCACAGTAATTTTTCTAGAAGTCTTAAAAGTTTATGCAAATATGTAGGTGATAGTTCCCAGCATCCTTCCAAATCCTGAAAATGCTGACAGACTGACTAAACTAAGAAGTTATCTTATAATCCTAGGGCAGACTAATTAAATCCTACACATTGACATTTTTGGCTAAAAAATGATAACTACACTAATTAGCCCGTTAGAAAATGTGCATATCTCATTGTGCCAAATGAGAGGGAATTCCTTATAATTGTTCCTATAGGATTGCAAGCAACTGCTGGGGACACGATCTAATTGCAGGAAACGTCGTTACCTTCCAAGTCCCATCACCCACTTAACTACTGAAGAGGTTCCCACCCGAACAGTGAGGAGGAGTCAGAGCTGGATGGGTTTCCTAGAATCATGGCTCATTACCACCGCACTCCAAAGTTTTTAGAACATAATGAGTCTTTGCAAGTGGAATGAACGTGGCCTCTGACTTCCTATCAGATCCCACACTGTCTCAGGACACCAGGAAGCCAATAATGCTAACAAACTAGTACAGAGTGAAAAATTAAAACACTGTAAACTTTTGAAGACACTGCAGAAGCTATAGCCCATGTTTATGAAGAACATTTGGAGCTTTCAGGAAATCATTTATTTAAGTAAAATTCCTAAAGATTTACTAAATGTCAGGCAGAGAAATTAAAATGTCAGTATACTGCAGCAAGGTCAAAACTGAATTAATAGCATGGAGGCAAATTACTCAATTGGATACAATTTAACCAATCTTTGTGGACACCCACCATGTGCCTGACACTTTAGTAGGCCCAGCAGGGGATCAAAGATAAGAAAGAAGAGGCTGAGGCCCCCAGAGAGTTTGCAACCCAGTAAGAAGAATCAGAGCAGAAGGCAAACCCCAGCAATACGAAGGGGAAAATGCTGTAAGAAAGAAAGAAACAAAGTGCTGGAGGAAAAAGGATTACTTCAATTGCAAAGATCAAGAAAGGCTTTGGTAGAGGAAGTAAAAATAGGGGTGGTCCTTGACCGACAGATATGCAGAAAAGATTAACCAGATGGACAGTCAACCCAAGTAAAATCAGAAAGATAGGAAAATCCATGGTATATTCAGAGGACAGAAATTAGTTTTTCTGAGATACAGGGCTTACTAAAGAGGGAGACATGGCTGGAAAAATAGGTTGCAGCTACCCCAAGGAGAGGCTTACAGGATAGATACATGGTCTTTTTTATTCATGGAGGGCAACGAGAGTCATTGCAAGTTTTTGCAAGGGAGCAGTCTGTTCAGCACTAGCTTAAGGAGGATTCATCTAGAGGCAATGTGAATGACAAACAGGAGCCAGAGATATCAATCTGTTGGGAATCTGACTCAGTTTTAAGCAGGAAAGTTTGGAAAGAAAGCAGGAAGGAGGGAAGGAGGACACATGTGCAAGAGACAGGACAATGTCCCAACCCAGAATAGAAGTTCTCAACCCTGGCTGCATGGTAGACTGTAATGGTAACATTATTGAAATACTGAATGCCAGGGCCCACCCCAAACCAATAACATCAGAACCTCTGTGGTTGGGCCCAGGCATTGGGATGTTTGAAAAGTTCACCAGGTGATTCCAATACACAGATAGTACTGATCCTCACTTATTCTTCAAGGTATAGTCCAGGGGCCAGCAGGCCCAGCAGCACCTGAGAGCATGTTGGAAATACAGATTCTCAGACCACTCCTCTCAGAATATGCACATTAACAAGATGACCAGGAAATATGCCCATGAACATTTAAGTTAGAGAAGTACAAACAGATGCTTCTGGGACAGGCCCTGAGATGCTTCAGGTCTAATCAGCGCCCAGGTGAAGCCAACACAGGTCCACAAACCACACTTGAGAATGTGTTAGAAATGCCCACACTGCGCATGGCCAGACCACTCACTGGGGCTTCTGCTGTTTTCCTGAGGTCCAGTTTCCTCCCTTTCACTCTGTGTTCTAGTGTCAGACCTCATCCCCATCTCTGCAACCTGTCACCATGTTCACAGGTGTCAAGAACAACTCCAGGAAAACAGTTTGGCTGTTCCTCAAGAAGCTACACATGAATTACCATATGACCCAGCAATTCCACTCCTAGGTATATACCCAAAAGAATTGAAAGCAGAGGTCACAAATCAAGCCGCAGTAAATTTAAGAAAATTGAAATCATATCAAGCATCTTTTCCGACCATAACACCATGAGATTAGAAATCAATTACAGGAAAAAAAGACTGTAAAAAATACAAACACATGAAGGTTAAAAAATACGCTACTAAATAACCAATAGACTACTGAAGAAATCAAAGAGGAAATCAAAAAATACCTAGAAACAAACAACAATGAAAACACGATGACACAAAACCTATGGGATGTAGCAAAAGCAGTTCTAAGAGGGAAGTTTATAGCAATACAATCTTATCTCAAGAAACAAGAAAAATCTCAAATAAATGACCTAACCTTACACCTAAAGCAACTAGAGAAAGAAGAACAAAACCCAAAGTTAGTAGAAGGAAAGAAATCATAAAAATCAGAGCAGAAATAAATGAAATAGAAATGAAGAAAACAATAGCAAAGATCAATAAAACTAAAAGCTGGTTCTTTGAGAAGATAAACAAAACTGATAAACCTTTAGGCAGACTCATCAAGAAAAAAAGGGAGAAGTCTCAAATCAATAAAATTAGAAATGAAAAAGGAGAAGTTACAACTGACACCACAGAAATACAAAGGATCATAAGAGACTACTACAAGCTACTATATGCCAATAAAATGGACAACCTGGAAGAAATGGACAAATTCTTAGAAAAGTACAACCTTCCAAGACTGAATCAGGAAGAAACAGAAAATATGAACAGACCAATCACAAGTAATGAAATTGAAACTGTGATTAAAAGTCTTCCAACAAACAGAAGTCCAGGACCAGATGGCTTCATAGGTGAATTCTATCAAATATTTAGAGAAGCGCTAACACCTATCCTTCTTAAACTCTTCCAAAAAACTGTAGAGGGTGGAACACCCAAATTCGTTCTACAAGGCCACCAACACACTGATACCAAAGACATCACCAAAAAAGAAAATTACAGGCCAATATCACTGATGAACATAGATGCAAAAATCTTCAACAAAATACAAGCAAACCAAATCGAACAACACATTAAAAGGATCATGCACCATGATCAAGTGGGATTTGTCCCAGGGATGCAAGGATTCTTCAATATACGCAAATCAATCAATGTGATACACCATATTAACAGACAGAAGAATAAAAACCATATGATCATCTCAATAGATGCAGAAAAAGCTTTTGACAAAATTCAACACCAGTTTATGATAAAAACCCTCCAGAAAGTGGGCATAGAGGGAACCTACCTCAACATAATAAAGGCCATATATGACAAACTCACAGCAAACATTATTCTCAGTGGTGAAAAACTGAAACCATTTCCACTAAGATCAGGAACAAGACAAGGTTGTCCACTCTCACCACTATTATTCAACATAGTTTTGGAAGGTTTAGCCACAGCAATTAGAGAAGAAAAAGAAATAAAAAGAATCTAAATTGGAAAAGAAGTAAAACTGTCACTGTTTGCAGATGACATGATACCATACAGAGCAAATCCTAAACAGGCCACCAGAAAACTACTAGAGCTAATCAATGAATTTAGTAAAGTTGTAGAATAAAAAATTAATACACAGAAATCTCTTGCATTCCTGTACACTAACAACAAAAGATCAGAAAATTAAGGGAAAAATCTCATTTACCACTGCAACAAAAAGAATAAAATACCTAGGAATAAACCTACCTAAGGAGACAAAAGACCTGTATGCAGAAAGCTATAAGACACTGATGAAAGAAATTAAAGATGATACAAACAGATGGAGAGATATACCATGTTCTTGGATGGGAAGAATCAATATTGTGAAAATGACTATACTACCCAAAGCAATCTACAGATTCAATGCAATCCCTATCAAACTACCAATGGCATTTTTCATAGAACTAGAACAAAAAATTTTACAATTTGTATGGAAACAAAAAAGACCCCGAATAGCCAAAGCCATCTTGAGAAAGAAAAATGGAGCTGGAGGAATCAGGCTCCTTGACTTCAGACTACTACAAAGCTACAGCAATCAAGATAGTATGGTACTGGCACAAAAACAGAAATATAGATCAATGGAACAAGATAGAAAGCCCAGAGATAAACCCACACACCTATGGTCACCTAATCTATGACAAAGGAGGCAAAAATATACAATGGAGAAAGGACAGTCTCTTCAATAAGTGGTGCTGGGAAAACTGGACAGCTACATGTAAAAGAATAAAATTAGAGCACTCCCTAACACCATACACAAAAATAAACTCAAAATGGTTTAAAGACCTAAATGTAAGGCCAGACACTATAAAACTCTTAGAGGAAAACATAAGCAGAACACTCTTTGATATAAATCACAACAAGATCTTTTTTGACCCACCTCCTAGAGTAATGAAAATAAAAACAAAAATAAACAAATGGGACCTAATTAAGCTTAAAAGATTTTGCACAGCAAATGAAACCATAAACAAGACAAAAAGATAACCCTCAGAATGGGAGAAAATATTTGCAAATGAAGCAACTGCAAAGGATTAATCCCCAAAATATATACGCAGCTCATGCAGCTCAGTATCAAAAAAACAAACAACCCAATCAAAAAATGGGTAGAAGACCTAAACAGACATTTCTCCAAAGATGACATACAGATAGCCAACAAACACAGGAGGGAAAAAGTCCATTTCAAACAGAAAACTCTTAATGCCCAGAACCCATGAGACCTAAAATGACTAAGACGAATAGAGTGAAAACATGAGTCCTCTCATGCACATTCTCTTCTTGAAACTGAGACGGTCCAGCTTTATGTTTGGTACAATGACAAATTGTTCTAGGCAGATTTTCCAAAGTAATCCAAAATCCCTGAGTCCCTCTACACAAATTGTCTACTGTGGTGACTTAATTTCATGTTTTTAGTTTTAAGAAGAGATTTGGATAAATGTTCTAATGTAGTAATTAGCAATTACATTAATACCATTGATTTCCCATTATGTTGTCCCATTATTCTAATTATATTTCTCTTTAAACAATTTTTCAGACTGCAATCTCCTACTTAGATGAGCCTAATACCCTGAATAACCTCCCCTCGCCATTGTCCACCCAAGCTGGTAATGAGTCCTGTGCTATTTAACCTCACATCACACAATTTTTTTTAAATCATTCCAAAGAGCCCTGAGTCAATGTACTCTGTGCAATTACCTCCAGGACCCAGAACCAACATTGTAGTAATCAAAGCAGGTGGTCACTTGGAAGGGCTCTCTACACAAACAGCTCCTTGACATCCCACTAATATGCCTGAAATCCTACACTTGAAGAGCACTTTTGGGAGATCTTTGGGGGTTTTCAGTCTTCAGTCATTTCTGAAAAGAGCAAGCTGTATCAAGCAACAATCTGGAGAGGATACCACTTAACAAGAGCCTATAAGACACACCAAATACTCTCAAATGAGAGCTAACACTCTACGTTTCATGCACCATTCTCAGTGCCTTACATATATTAACTCATTTAATTTCCTCCAAAACTTCTATAAGGCAGGTAATATTATGATCCCCATTTTACAGATGAGGAAACTGAAGCTGACACAGCCAGGATTCAAACCCAAGCAGGCTGGCTCCAGGATCTGTGCTCTTAACCTCTGCTGTTCTGCTCTCTGATATGTTTCTTTTTCAGTCATCTCATGAAGCTGGCATTTTATATCTTCTTGGACAGATGAAGCTAATGATCAGAGAGGTTAAATAACTTAGCCAAAGGCACACAGCTAGAAAGTGCCCAGTTTAATGTAAACCCAGGTATTTCTGACTCCAGAGACTTGCTCCTTCCCCTCTGCTGCCTACCCAAGAAGAATATATCACAATATCCAATCATGATGGGCATTTATGAGCAAGACCTAAACAGCCAGGAAATAAAAAATAATAGAGAGGTTATATGGTTTACTAACTAAGGGAAAGAGTGGCATATAGGTATGGCGGAGCCTACTAGCTAATCAACAAACCTATTTCCTCTTCTTCTTGGGCACACACTGCATTTTCCAACATCCTTTGTAGCCAAGTGTAACCAAGTGCCTGAGTTTTAGCCAGTGAGTTTTGGCAAAAATATTGCAGCAAAATCCTCCAACTTTCTTTCCTCACAGCCTGACTAAACAGAGAGGCTCCAAGAACCTAGAGCAGGGAGGAGCCACAGGAGTGGAGGAGCCTGGGTTCCTGATTGACCACGTGGAAGGCTGACCAACCAGGAACAGGCCCAAAGGATTATGGCAATAAGAAGTAAGCTTGGGGATTTCTCTGGTGGCCTAGTGGTCAGGATTCTGGGCTTTCACTGCCGTGTCCTGGGTTCAAGCCCAGGTCAGGGAACTGAGATCCTGCAAGTCGTGCAGCATGGCCAAAAAAAAAAAAAAAAGTAAGCTTGTACTGTGCTGAGTCACAGAGATTTCAAATTTATCTCTTATAGCAACTACTGTTACATTAACTATTGATAATATAGGATAAAAGTTGAATGTTGTCATCAAAAACTTAAAATATATGTCATTGATTAACAGTTGGATTTTGAATAGAAGAGAAATAAACAACTAACTCAGGTTGGAAAGCTGGAGATCATGTGATGTGTATCCACAAAACATTCGGTAAAATTTTCCCTGCAGTAACTTGGAAAGGAGCTCACATGCCTACTGGCTTTCACTCCAAATGAAATGGGCTGCCATTTGGATGTGTTGAGTAGCAGGATGACATGGTCTGACGTTATTAAATGGATCACCGCTGGCTGCTTCGTTGAGACTAGGCTGGGGGTCAAGGGTAGAAGATGGACAACCAGTTAGGAGGCTACTTCCACTGACCACAAAGAGTGAATTCGTAGGACGAAGACTCTCCTCCTGTATCCCGATGATGCTTGGTTCTCCTAAAGGCTGTTTCTGAGCCACCAGGCCAGATGAAGTTAGTACCATTGGTTCCGAGAACACTATTATTTCTGATCAATGACATTTCAAAAACAAATTGAACGTGGAGAAATGACTTGCATCTGAGCATTCAGTTTTTTCTTTGTTAACATTTTCTTTCAGATGGTCTTGATTTTCTTTCTTATGATCTTATTTATATTAAAAAGAAATGGATGTTCAATTAAATAATTGGACACAGATGTCCAGTTTATTTAAAGAATCCTTAAATACCTAATTTTGTTGCTTGTAGAATCATGACTTCTCTAAAATTTGGGTGTATGAAAATAGAAGTAATATCTAGGGGTCTGCCAACTGCAACAGGGCTGAGAGATTTATACTTGGCCTTCCTGAGATAGACATATACAGTTCACTGAAACTCCCCAGGGCATAAGCATAAAGCTCATAAAGCCAGGTAGTAGGAAACACCACCTTCAATGCTTCAGTTTAACATCTCTCTGTCCTACCCTCAAGAAAGTCTAGAAAACATGTTCCTCCATGGACACACTGCATCTGTTTTCCAGTTACAAAGGCCTGCATTATTTATTGTATCTCTGCCTACGGTGTGATCACATTCTAGTAAAATCCTAAGAGATTCACAGGGTCAGGAATAGTGTTCTTGGAAAACTATGAAGAAGTAGGAATTCTAGCACGCGATGTTTATCCTTCACTTATACCCAAATTCCAATTTAGCCAGTAATTAGAGAGCAATCACAGCACCCCACGCGCTGGATTTGCTTAATGCCTAAGTGTGAGAGGTAGGCTTGTGTGTCCACCACTTGTTTCTGATCCATGTCATTACTGAAATTTACATCTTAGAAGTTCAGGCTTTTGTAGTTTGCTTTGGGGTTGTTTGAACATTTTTTAAAACTAGAGTGGATGGCCAGGGAGTCACAGTTTTCCTCAAATGGAGGAAGGAAGGACTCTCTTCCAAGTCAGTATTCAGATACTGCATGTTCTCATCAATGATGAAATGATCCCTTGAAGGTGCTGAGAAGGAAAAGGCGAAATGGGATACCCACTTTTTTCCTGTTTGCTGACCATCATTCAAAGGTGGAGTTAGCCGTTATTGAAATAAACTGTGGAGAAAATATCAAAATAAGCCTATTACGCTAGGACCCAACCATTACAGCCAAGGAAATAATACAATAAATCCTTTGAAATGAAGAAATATAGCAAGAGGCACTTGAAAACTGAGAGGTGTTTTGTCACTAAATTGCAGCATTAATAGTGCTTTGATGCTCCTTGCTAAATTGTATAGTTCTGACACTCAAAACGAACATTAGGAAAATCATACTTATTTTATACAACTCATTAGCAGAAAGAAAGAAAATAAGATGATGTTTTAAAATCATAAATCTCCTTTATAACTAACTGTGAATCTGATGATATTGGAAAGGGAAAGCAAATTGAAAGGAAAAGGATGATTCTAAACTGCATTATAATCTTGGATGTAAATGAACTATTATCTCATCAGTAGAGGATTAAGTCCTATTTGGAATATGATGCTGAATGCTGGCAATATTCCTTCTCTGATAATGATAGGAAACTAGGAATCACAGAAGAAGTTATTTCTTTTTTCATTATCAGCGGGACACTGGTGTCACTTCTATATACCTGTGATCTTTTTTTTTTAACCAATTTTTCTTCCCTACATATATACCCATCTATCCCAACTAATGAAATATCACTTAAATTTACGCTATTTGATAAAAATGACAAATTCAAAGAATCAGAAGGAAACTGGATGTTCACAGCACACTGCTCCATAGGCAAGGTTTAACTGATCAGCGGCACCATTTTCAGACTCTCATTAATGCTTGCCTGGTATTCTAGATGTCTGTTTACCCAGTCTCATTTTAATTTGTTAAAGGAAGTTAAAGTCATGACTCAGCTATAATGTGGCAGCATTTGAGTATTAAACAAAAATGCAAATCTAGCAGTATACATCCCTAATGAGACGTAGCAAGCTCATTTTTCTTCATATTTCTAATTCAGTTTCTTTGGTTTGGGGGAGAATTTCTGTGGCACATGGTTATGTTTAAACTTTATTTTATTACTCCTAAGCTAATCCCACATTATTAGTCAACTTGAAGGCCTAATTCTGAAATCTGTTGGCTTAGAGACATGCGTAAACACTTGGGAAAAATATATTTTTTTCACGCAGCCACTGCACTGAAAGCGGGAAAACGTCTGAGCTGTTCTAAAACTCTGTCCTGTCTGTGCACAAAAGTGACAGCTATGTTTCAGAGTTCCCAGTGTCTTTAGACATATACAATGAGTCTTTCTCATCCGTCTTAATTTTTCATTCTAAATCATGCATGATTCTGTCATTAACCAGCAGACAGAAGACCCCCTGAGGGGTACCTAGTTGTCTTAATTTGGATCTTGGGTGAAGGGAATATTGGGGAGGCGATCTCAGGAAACACCATGAGCAAGAAGGGGAAGGAAGTTAGGAAGACCGTGAAAGGTGGGTTAATGAGGGATTACTCTGTGGGCAACCCAGACTCTATCCTACGGGGAACTCTCTGAGCAGTTGTGTAGAAAAGACCTGAAAATTGCTGAAGGGCAAGGAAACAGGGTATTAATCTGTCCATTTCTAAACCTCAGTGGTTGAGGGTTGCTCCTGAGGCATGAACCCCTTAGCACTTCCGGCCTGCCCAGTGTCCTAACCAAACACATTTCAGCAGCCAGAGAACACCCGAGGTCAGAGCACGGCAGGAAGCCACCAGCAGGTCAAGGAACTTGCGTGCTGGTGCCTCGAAGAGAGCCAAGGGCGCATGGGCAGGGACTGCCAGCAAACGCTGCGGCACCGTGAGGCAGAATGCTGACAGGCTCAGCTTGAATCTGCAGGGGAGCAGAACTTACCACCCTAAAACGTGTCTCTTTAGCATGTAAATTATTTTAGCTGAAAACAATGAAGGCCCAAATGACTCGGGAAGAAACTCTGACTTTCCCCAAAACTGACTAAAAAAATTTAGATACAGGGCCTGAAACTTCACATAAAACACTGACCAGCTAAAACTGGTTTTGCCTCCTTAAATAGGTTGTTGATTAACCAAACCTTGAGTTATTTTACAAAGACAGCACTGCACATGTGCAAGATGGGAACCCATGTCTCCCAGATAAAGCCGGAATCAAGAATCTCCAGTATACAGAACTCAAAGAATAGAAATGTTGCCACCGGGGCCTTTTACAAAGAGAGAAGTCCTTCAATAAGGAAAATGTGGCTTCTAGCAGCATGAGTAGATTATATGGACTGATTCTAGACTAGCCAATCAGCTTCCAAGCTTGAAAATCCCTTACCCCTTAAATTTCTGCTCCAAACCCTGAACTGGGGAGACAGATTTGAGCCGTGCCTCCTAAGGCCCATCAACCTCTTAATAAAGCTCTTTCTTTTCTCAAAAGCCTGTGCCATAGTATTGGCTTCTATGTGCTTCATTGGGCAGGGAGCCTTGCTCCGTAACAGGCCTATTGCTGGAATAGAGCTATCACCAGAGATACCTGCAAAGAATATGGGCTAGGTGTGGTGGAGGAAACAGGGCCTAAAGATCAGAGTCCTCTCAATGGATAAAGAAGATGTGGTACATATATACAATGGAATATTACTCAGCCATAAAAAGAATGAAATAATGCCATTTGCAGCAACATGGACGGACCCAGAGATTATCATACTAAGTGAAGTAAGTGAGACAAAGACAAATATCATATGGCATCACTTATATGTGGAATCTTAAAAAAAATTATATAAATGAACTTATTTACAAAACAAAAACAGACTCACAGACTTCGAAAACAAACTTATGGTTACCAAAGGGGAAATGGCCGGGGGGGGGGGAGGTTATAAATTAGGAGTTTGGGATTAACATATACACACTACTATATATAAAACAGATAATCAACAAGGACCTACTGTATAGCACAGGGAACTCCACTCAATATTCTGTAATAACCTATATGGGAAAAGAATCTGAAAAAGAATGGATATATGTATATGTATAACTGAATCACTTTGCTGTACACCTGAAACTAACACAACATTGTAAATCAACTATATTTACTCCAATATAAAATAAAAAGTTAAATTTAATTTAAAAAAAGAAACGCAAAAAAAGAGAGTGATTAAATAAACAGTAGAACATCTTTAAAAAAAGATGGTCAGAGTCCTCTCTGTATCCCACTGTCTCCACAGGGCCCAGCCAGAAGAAGCTAGAAGAGTAGAGGAAAATGTCTTCCTCCCTGACAAATCCCTGCTTCCCCTCTACTCAAGGTGCGATTTGGACGCAGTACTTAAGATCTCTGAACCTCACTTTTCTATACAGTGAGGTTTGTGATGCTGATCTCTTGGGGTGATCATAAGGATTCAATATAATGATGTGATGTTATATGTAAACTCCCAGCAAAGAACTAAGCACACTGTAGGTGTTCAATAAATGCTAATTATTTGGGTTGTGATGATTATAATCTTTATTAATTATAATGCACAATAAATACCCTCCAAACCTCGGCCTCTCCTTGCAGAGCAGGACAGTCCTGCCATGTTCACCTCGCCCCCACGGCAGGTGGTCTAGAATAGGAAGCAGAGGGAGTCTCTTAATCTCCACTGCATCACTTCTTAGCACATTTCTCAAACATAACACATTTCGTGACATTGTGTGCTGGACACAGGTAGGCAATTCTCTGAGAAACCCCAGCAGCCGAGCAGGGTGTGAGACAGAGAAATCAATCCTCATCTAAACTTCTCAAAATACTCATCAGAATCCCTTATTACACTCAAAAGAAAAAAGTCATGTGATAAAGTCTGTGGGCTGTGGATATTGATGTAATCTAAGGGAGATACTGATTCTGATATCTATTAACCTTAAAACTGTTGACTGAAAAACATGAACAACATAAAAGTTGAGAATTACACTTTATTCGGCCAACATATTGAGGATTTAAGCTCGGGAGACAGCCTCTCAGCCGCTGAGGGACTCTTCTGAAGCGGTAAGGAAGGAGCCAGGATACATTGGAGTCTGCAACAAAAACCAGGTAGTCTGAACATCAAAATATTATTGTTAATTAAAGAAAAGTCAGACATCTCAAGTTAACGAATTTAGTACTTTTCTGTATATGGGAAGATACAAGAGTCTGGGCTCACTGAAAGCATTCCTTTGATATGCACCTAAACAATCTAGGGGTAGTATCCTGTTTTTCTCCATCCTGGATCTCCTCAGGGTGCACAGTCGGGGATGGCTGCAGTGGCTGATGGTCTGACGGCAGCAACATCATTTATTAACTGATGTGGCAGTCGACATTCTTCACCACAACACTGAGACCCACTCTTGCCCCTGTCCTTCCAGCAAAGCTCCAATCCTCTTGGGCTAATGGTACCAGCAGGTCAAAGTCACCTTTGTCCCAACCCCTAAACAGCTGAACCTCCAAGGTGAAGGAGACATAACAATAGCTGTCTTCAGGTAGTCCTAACTGTTAGAAGGAATACTGCTCCCAAGTTCTAGCTAATGTCTGTTGATTTTTATAATGCCAAGCTTTTCATATTCTAGTTCTATTACTTTGTTTTCCCTGTTTAAAAAAAAATAGTAGAAAAAAATCAACAACTCATGCTCCCAAGGTTATTCTGTAGGAAAACAATGTCTCCCTGGATCTGAGTTCTACTACCATTTGTAAAGTCAGTAAAGCCCTCAATTCCATCAGGAGGCCTGGCCCTTGATCCTTTTTGTTTACATGGCTAAGTATCCCTAAACTATTCCTCCCAACTCTGTCCTTACAAATAAATGTCCCAGGGAAGGATTAGAAATGAGAACTCTATGACCTCTTCTATCCCTGTGATCCCTTCTACTGACATTTCAGAAGAACCATAGGATTGGAGGAAGGAAAGAAAAGGGCAGGGAATGGAGAATCATATCATCCATGAGTATATTGTATAGTACATTCATTTGCACTGGAATCAATCAGCTTTCTATTACATTGGGTACCTAGATAGTACACTGACTTGCACGTTATTTTTTACGAAGGAAGACTGAGGTGAGAGAATTATTTATATGGCCCTCACCTTTACAAAAAGAAATGAAGGGTTAATGAAAATCTACCCACTTGGTGATCTTTCCTATCTCATTCTGACGTGTCCACATATCTGGCTGGAAGCTGAATCATAAACAGTTGATGCTCTGGTCTGATGCAGCTGTGCTTACTGAATTGTTGCCCCCATAAACTTTTCATGGGTTCTGCTGTGGAAGTGAACCAATTAAAAAGTTTTGCCCATTTGAACCTTCCACTTAAAGTATCTTCAGCAAGGGGATAAACATCTTTGATGCCTTTGACTGCTTGGTGAGCTAAAATTTTATTCAAATTGGCTTGGTAGTATCTAAAAATATATATGCCTGTGAGTTTTGCTCTCACATTCATAGTAAATGAGTATTTGGACATCATTAAACAAGAACACTTGCTGAATGTTTGCTCCCCCTTTTGTAAAATGAAATTTCAGGACAGACTTTTTAATTTGTTCGGAGCCTCCTTTTTATTAAATTGGTTTGTATCTCTAACTATTTCATTCTGACCTCCCTGGCATCAATGTGAAGAAATGCTTTGAGAAAAAGCTGATAGTTATGTTTTATGGAAGCCAAAGTTCTCCTTGCAAATTAAAATTACATTCCACTTTGCTGAACACTAAGAAAATCGGCTTTGGAAAATTACCTCAGCCCTAAAGATTGGGCTGCCACGTACCAGTCAAACCCTGTTCTTTTAATGCGCATCTGTGAGCAAACACGCTTGGCTCTGACTCACACTGGACTAAACAAAATCTCATTAATAGACTTGGCCTAAAGAAGCACTTGAAAAGACAGCTAATCATGTTCTACATGATAGGAAATGTAACACAAAATCAGAACGGAGGCGAATTTTGGACAAGTACTTCCATCAGAGGACTGCACCCTCTTCCAAAAAATAGTTCAGAATGTGTCAAATCTGGTCTTTCAACTGTTCCCACCCCTCGACTGAGAATATTAACAAGCCATTTTAAGATGAGGACCAGAAGAAAAAAGAAAGAGGGCAAGGTGGCAGCTTGCTTGTGACAGGGAGAAAACAGGCAGTAACAATGGGCACTGGAGTTATGGACGCGAATGGGAAACCAATCCTGCTTTCCAGGGGTTTACCGTTTAGAAGGGAGACAGATCAACAAAGTGAAACGAAACAAAAACGCAATTACAAAACAGTAAAAGCGTTGCTTTAATTGAGACTGAAGCAAGACAAGAAGCTCTAAAGTCAACTTGGGGGAGTCAACAACCTACAGAGGATGCTGAGTTGAGGCTTCAAGAATGAGTAATTCAGAAGACAAACATGGGAAGGACACTGCAAGCTGAAGGAACAGTGTTTGCACATTCAGTATTGCCAGAGCAGAGGTTCAAGACGCCAGAGGGAAGGGGTGAGGCTAAGGCAGGTAACATGAAGCCACTTCAAGAAGGACCTTGAATGCTTTGAAAAGAAACTTGGATTTGGTTCTGCAGTTAGTCTAGAACCAGCTAAGATTATTGTGTAGGGGAATAACAAGATTATACCCAATTATTAGAAAAATCTCTCTGTTCACAGTACAGAAGAGAGATCTGAGAGTTGCAAGAATACAGTCAGGCTGACCTCTGGGAAGGACTGGATTCCTACCACCAAAATAGTGGTGTATTTCAAGGGCCATGTCTGTTAACACTCTCCATTAGAGGTCTATAGCATGATGCTAAACTAAAACCAAACTTTATGAGGAGGCCAACTGGTCTAAGTTAAGGCTCTCTGATGGTCCAGCTTAAATCTGAGAATAAATTGTAGAATTTAGACTTTCCAATCACATAAACATTATTTAAGTCAAGTTTTTGGTAAGTTTTGGACAGCTGTAAATCAAAGATTATATCCTCCCTGGCACTTTCCTGGTACACACAGTTTCCTTGAAGCCCATTAAGGACATGCATATGCTTTAACTTCAGTACCATGCTATCTGTGAAAGATCTAACCTTCCCAGTCATCTGAGACTGATTCAGTATGCCTCAACACATTTAAAATGGTGAACTGTGGAGTTCCTTCCCTGTCAAATCCTGATTTGCCAGGTGTTGTCTTGCCTTTATCTGATTTCAACTTCTCAAGAACCCAATCAGTCCAATTTGCTTTCCTTGAGTACTTTTGGCAAGAAAAACATGATGAGATAAAGCTCAGACTAGTACATGCCCCTATTTATCTGTGCTGAGCAAAAGTTAAGTGAGGAAGAATTCAGAACCTCCATGGCACTTAGACATGAATACTACATTGGCTAAGTCTTCATTACTCAGGTTATATTGTTGGTCTGTCTAGTAACATAATGCCTAGGACATTAGGTGGTTTACATGCAGTAGCTGCGTAGAAACAGAAGCTCAGAGAGGTTAATTAGCAGCTTGTAAGCAGCAGAGTTGGAATTATTGCCCAGATCTTCCTGAAGCTTTAGCCTGAGATGTTCTACAATGCCATTCCACCATCTTGGAAGTAATACTCCTTCCTAGTTTAGTTTTGGTTTCCATTC
Source organism: Balaenoptera musculus (assembly GCF_009873245.2). Classification (NCBI taxonomy): domain Eukaryota; kingdom Metazoa; phylum Chordata; class Mammalia; order Artiodactyla; family Balaenopteridae; genus Balaenoptera; species Balaenoptera musculus. The sequence continues at coordinate 81,254,962 of NC_045794.1, forward strand.
AGGAATATAACTGAATTTCACCAAAAATCTAACATGAGCAAAGAGTGGATTCAAACTTCTCAGGTACATCCTCACATCCAAGTTTCCAAAGCTTAGGAACTTGCCAAGCTTTCTGGTGTTCATATTTTTCATGTTTTTCTCCCAAAGTCTTTTTCTGTTTTTCTCAATAAGAATTCAATTCCTATACCACTTTCTTATTTAAAGAGTTGGGTTTTACGTGTGTTATGACAGTTAAATATTCCGTATTCTTATAATGAAGTATAAAAACCAATAAATGGAGGTATGAATTTTCATAATTTCACATGAGAATGCATCTGTCTTTGGTTTCATCAATTTACATGTGGTTATTTCTTATCATAAATAGGTTTTGAGCTGTCAGGATGATCCTTTTCTTCACACACTTCCCAAACAAAAATTTTGCACAGAGCTATCTATACCCCCAGGAAGCATGAAAAATTCAGGTTTCCTGACAAGGAAGAAAACATGATAATTGATGACTAAGATAGGCTGCCCTTCTCTGGAGATTTTTAATTACCACCTTTCATTTACATAACACTTGAAGCTCTTCCAAGAGCTTTCAGGTACCTTATCACATTTGTTCCTCAGCACAACCCTGAAAAGAGAGAGAGCAAATATTACAATCATCACTTTCAAGAATAAGCCACTAAGAATGAGAGAGGTGAAGTGATTTGACAAGGTCACACAGCTTGTTATGGATGGAGCTGGTGCTGGAACTCAGGGCACCTAACACCATTGGCTAGAAAGATCCGGCGTGGCTTCTCTTAAAGACCTAAGGAGTGTGCAGCTGATGGCAAAGTTAGTGTAATAGTTTCTTTTATGAGCATTCGTTATCTTTCCATTGGACACTTCAAAAAACTATGGTTTGAGACAAGGGGTGGGACTGTGGGCATCCATTCCAGCAAAGCCTGTTGGCTTTGGAGTCAACTCAATCACTTGCTAGCTAAGCATCTGTAAGTCTCATTTTCCTTAACTATCAAATAAGCATGATAATAGTACCTATCTCATGGAGTTATTGTGAGGATTGGAAGAAATGGTGCAGGTAAGGCACTTAGCATCATGCCTGGTGCATAGTAAGTGCTCAATAAATGATTGCTGCTATTTTAGGGTTGTTGTTGTTGTCACCATCATTGTCATTATTATTATTATAGATCATGAAGAGTGTAATTCTGAACTCTGTGGGTAAGACTCTCCAAATACTGCCAAGATGTCATGTGGGGATTATATTGGCCTGTACTTTTCTGGCCCTGACTCAAATAATGAGGTTTGCAATTTCATAGACTGGGTGTGCTAATTAGAAGCTTTTTAAAGATTTCTTTTGTCCATTGAGGCCACTAAATAATCTCCACACGGGTCAAGCTCTGTAACCACCCCCGTTGTCTCACTGATTGTACAAGTCGGCAGTTACAGCCATGATGGAAGATCTATGGTGAAGCAGAACAAAAAGTGTCTAAAGACCCAAAATCGAACTTGTCTGTGGTCTGGTTTATTCTTTCATCACACCCAATACCCAGCTTTTATCTACATAATAATTAGATAATAGGACATTTTCTTAACCGGCATCCTGCCCATTTTTAAATACATCTTTTATTAGATGGTAGAGCTTATAAAATATTCATCAACACAAGCTACTGCAGTTTTTTTTTTTTTTCTGCTGACCTAACCTCAAAGCTGCTCAAGTGGAAATTAGATTTTTTTTTGTTAACTTGCTGAAACTGTCTGCATTTGCTTGATTTCCTAAGGAGCAGGAAAAATGTAATTCCGTAGGATTAATAAGGGCAACGTACATTCTTATTCCAAAAAGACACACAAAAAGGGGGCAGAAATGCTTTTCAGTGAGGATAATTGATATTGTAGCACAGGGTTCTGCCTAAGCTCGTTGTATTTTGAATAGGTGCACAGCTTCTTTGAATCCCCATCAAGAACAGCTTGTGGGTCTCCTACGTCTTACCTTGAATTAGAGAAGAATTTTAGAGACCTTGTGAAATATATGAGATGCTTGTGATGTTAGTCAGCAAAAACAGACATCTGATTGCACTTCCAAAAAGAACAAGAAAGAGTTTTGTCATTTTTTAGATTTTGCTCCTAACTTAAAAGTAGGAAAACCTAAGAATTATTTTTATCTGTTCTTTGCTCAGCTCACATATATATTCCCTATTCTTTCCATGCTCTCTTCTTCCTTCAGTACCTTTTGCTCCTTTGTTTCTCTCTCTTAATTAAAAAGTTGAAGGTTCCAGAAAGTTATTGGTTTGTTATTGAAAGTCTTGCTTGTTTTTCTGTGACGATTATAATGCCAGGACCTCAAAGCACCCTCTCCATAATCCCACGCCTTATCTCAGATTTTGGCTTTGAGGTAACTTTGCCGCAGACTCTCAGAGACCCATTTGATGAGAAAGTTCATCAAAACACTAAAAATAGACTAAAACACTCAACTTCATCAAGCAAATCTCGACTCCTCTACTGTAAAAAAGCAGCCCACCCCCTCCACGGCACTCCTCACACATGCTCAGTGTCTCAACCATGACATCAAGTGAAGTTTCCCTATTTTAATTAGGCTTAAATTTCTCTCATTAGAAAAGAAGGAAATCTGCTTAGCATTTACATCACTGAAGGGAAGGTCACTTTTAGCCCCACAGAAGAGCTTGAGACCACCGACCCCCTTATATTAACAATTATTGCAACAACATTTTCTTGCAGAGATATGCTTCCTGCCCACTCAGTCACTAATTTTATGATAATTGAAATTTATGCTATTGAGATTAAGAAAATTGAACCATGTGAAATGAAAATATAATACGGTATTATCGTACTAGTTAAGTTTTCTGTTTGTAGTTTTAGGTCCTCAGGGCCACATACCAATAATCTGCTTGAAACTTTTCTATCTCTGAAGTAACCTTAGGAACAGGGATAGTGTCAGAGTGGTATTTCCACTGACATACTTTCTGTTTGATTAGAGTGTGTTTATCTTAGGTTTGAGATAAAATGGAAGTGGTGGTAACTGCCACACCCTCCTGGTAAAGTTTTACTTTCCCATTTCCATCTCCTGTTCTCATGTCACTCTCTCTCCTTCTCCCCTTTGGAATCTTCAGAAATGGAGAATTCGTGTCAGTGGTTTCCACTCAGTAAGCTCCAAGCTTTTTGGAAAGCTTCAGACTTATTACACCGGGTAGAAAACCCAGATGCCCTCCAAGCATTAGCTCAGTTTCGTCACCATAAGCAACCTAAAGCAATGAGCCTGCAGTGATTAAGCCCCGCAGTTTTCTGAGTGGAGCTGAGGATATAACCCCACTTCTGAATAAACCCCAGAATCCTGTGGGCCTGTCCTGCTCTGTTAGACCTCCAAACTTGACAAATCCATCTTGTTCAGACGATGTCTTGACATCCAACCCAAGACACAGGGCCATTAACCACGATGCTCAAGAGAAGGCTCTAATCCCGTCCACCATCAAACACATCTGCCCTAAGAAGAATGCTCTGACTGGAACATAAATGGAACAATGAAAAAGGAAGAGTTGGCGCCATCTGCTTCTTTTTCCTACTGTATTCGATAATTAGGCTTCTCCTCACCCCACTTTTTTAAAAAATTCTGGTCTTAATCTTTCACCATGTAGCTGAGCTAGACTTCTATTTACTATATTTACTATAGTACTTACTAAACTTTTGTTTTTATATTTTAACATGTTTGAATTCTTGACATGCCTAAAAAAGCAACGTGTACAATGATTGTAGTATTTCTTTTTTTCTAAAATGCTATTATTAAACCAAGAAGTGTCTAATAATCTATGTCATCCTAAAATCACTGAAATCAGGTTCTTCTGCTGGGTAACTTCAGAGCAATCTAGATCAACACCCAAAGGTATACTTATCTCCCAGGGTTCGTAAGCCCCCCATGCTTCTATGATGAAGTCACTCAAACATTCTGTAAATTCAGCCTCACTTTTGGACCCTGTGGTCAATCCAGTTCCCCTTATCCCCCAAATCTTAACAAACACAGGCCATCCTTACATCCCAGTAATGGTAACTGAGCTCTTATCTTGTCTCGCTTCCTTTAGCGACGTTCTCCCACCACAACCTGCTTGTTCTGTGGCTCCTATAAGTCAACAAATGCATGTCATCTCTGCTGAGTATCCACCAGTGTTCTACTATGTGTTTTCAGGCACAGAAAAAAAAAAAGATCTTATTGAACTTTCCAATGTTTACATTTATTTTTGATGTTTCTCTTGTTTTCACTTTGAACTGATTTGGCAGAGGGTATTATAATCTCTATAGCACTTATGTCCTTTTAAGAATATAGGTCTTACCCCTTTCTTTTGCTTATTACCAGAGCTTCATGGCATCTCAAGCTACTGGTTTCTTGGGGCACTCACCATTACCTACATCATGGCCGCAGCAGCCCTCACTGACCTTGGCTTGGGTTTTCTCCTGTTTCCTGCTGATGACTACGGTCTCATCCTTTGCTTTGTCCTTGGAGGTCTGTTGGATTTTCAGGACCCACACTGGCCATTTTACCTTGGGCGGCCTTGGTTATAAGGGTTATTCAGTGTTTCATGAGCAGGTTAAGGGAGGAAGATCAGTGTAGGAGTTCAAAACACAGATATAATATCACAGGGACCTTGAGTAGGTTATCTAATTTCTCTGAACTTTGGCTTCATCTGTAAAATGAGAATAATAATACCATTAGTGTTATATGAGGACTAAATAAGAAAATGTATGTAAGTATCTGATCACAGTTTCTATTATACTAAGTATTCCCTAATCTGTAGAAATTATTAACTATTATTATTAGGTGACACGCCCAAAGACAGAGAGCAAGTGGGTGACATCATTTTAAGCCACTCACTTGCCCTGCTTCACTTTCAGAGCTGACCTAATGGTGTGGATCGGTGTCCCAAGTAGAAATCTCTCCATCCTGGAGCTCTCTGATCACCATGGCACAACAGGGACTTTGGAGGGGCCAACTCTGGGTCTCTCTTCCCTTTCCCAGGAGAAAAGTGATCATGGGGGAGAGTAATTAAACTTACGCTGTATTGGTTATACTGAGGAAAACTTGGATCTATTGGAAGAAACAAAAAGTGACTCAAGAAAAAATTGTTCTAATCATCTGTGGTATATGACAATGGAACAGACCATTGCATAAGATGATGAGTCCCCTACCACTGAAGATGGTCAAGCTAGGATAGATGTTGTAAAGGGTTAAGAACTGACAGCCTGACCCTGAGATTCTAAAGATTAGGAAATAAGGCAGCCTCCCCGAGTCTACTGATTCATTCAACATTAACTGTCAAAGAATACAGCATGGCTCAAAGTCGTGGTTTGATATGGAGGTGTCAAAAGCACTTTTTTTAAACCACTATAGAGGGGAAACCATGGTATAAAGCTGAATCACTTTGCTGTACACCTGAAACTAACACAACATTGTCAATTAACTATACTTCAATTTTTTTAAATGGTTTAAGAAACAAAAAGAAAAACAAAGAAGGGCCTTGTGGTGATAGCTCCCCTTCATGGAACAGGTCATCTACCTAAATTCTTTTATGCAGTTAAGAGGAAGGTCAAAAGTTCTGCCTAAGTCTTTTGGGGCTTGATTATTTTTAGCTTGAAATAATCCACATGCCAAAGAGATAGATTTTTGGGGTGGCAAATTTTGCTCCCCTACAAGAACAACAAGCCAAAGTCCGTACAATGACTACAAGGTCCTACGTGATCTGGCCACGCATAAGCTCTCTGACCTCAGCGCCCACTACTCTCCCATCCATCCCTCTACTGTAGCCACACTGGCCTCTTGGCTGTGCCTGGACAATCCAGACACTCTCTTGCCACAGGGCCTTTGTACTTACTGACACCCTTTCCCCAGATCTCCACGTGGCTCACTCCCTCACCCTCTCCAGGTCTTTACTCAAATACCACCTTTCCAGTGAGATGTTCTCTGACCACCTTCTCTAGAATTTCAATAGCACTCACTCCCCCAACTTTTCCTACCCCCATCCTTGCTTGATTCTTCCCCCATAGCACGTATCACTATATAGCATGTTAAACATGTTACTTTTCATCATGTTCAACTGCCTGGTCACACCCAATAGAATATTAGATTCATGAGGAGAGGGACTGCCTCTGTTTTGTTCACTGCTATGTCTTCAAGGCCTGGAATGATGCCTGGAACATAGTAGGTGCCTAATGGATCTTTGTTGAATGAAGGAAAGGGACAGAAGGACCTCGGATCCCTGACCTTATGGAGCAGACATATCACCTCAAGCTCAGACAGAACCACTGTTTTAAGTTCCTTTTTACGTTCTCCCTTTGTTACAGCAGCCAAACCAATACTCAACTAATGCAGGGATAGTGATTCTCTCTTCAGCAGAGGTGAAATGATGCCCCACTACAGCATCATCCTCAACTTCCAGCGGGTGCTCTTCTGAAAGGGGATACACTGGTGGCTAAGACAGACAGGGCCCTCCCCTCACAGAGTTTACATCTGAATAAAGAGGAAGGCACTAATCACATAATCGCACCAACAAATAACAAGTTGCAAGCAAGTGAGACAAAAGAGAGGTGGCAATGGGAGCCAACGTAGGGAAGACCTGACCTGCTGGGAGGGCTGATGTGTGAAAGGTGAGGAAGCCTTTCTTTGGGAAGGAGGAGAGGGAAAAATCTCCCAGGCAGAGCGGACGGTATATGCCGAGTCCCTGGGTTGGGGGAAGTGTGGCAAATGTGAGACTGAAGGAAGCCTGCTGGCTGGAGCAGACTGTGGGGGACGGGTGAGTGCTGTCTGAAGGAGCCCAAGAGGAAAGAGCTGAGGAGTTTTGACTTCTTATCACAAACAGTGCAAGCCCAAGATGTGCTTTAGGCAGGAGGGCAGGTGGCATGACTGATATCCGCCTCCTGGCTTTCAGAAACGCCTCTGGAACCCTCCTTTGTGCCTCTCTCTCCAGCCGAGTGGCTCCCCAGTCTCCCCTGAGAAGAGGAAAGCCTGGAAACCTTCAGAATGTGAGCCTTGCTCCTGTTACAGCTCTTTTATTGGGCTCCTCACAAATCAGTTGCAAGAACTTGCCCTGGAGACAACAGGATGTAAATGCAGGCGACGTGGAATTGTAATAACATAAACATTATGAAACAATGCAAACCAGTTGGGCCCCCTGTGGAGAAATAATCCCCATGCTCCTTTCTGAATTGTCTTTATGGAAATTTCATAAAATTTGCCATTATTAGAACTGAGTGCCAATTATTTCTTTCTTTGGTTCATCAGTTGTGGGAAGAACATTAATTGCTTTCTCCTTCTTTTCTGGAGTTCATCAGGTAGGAAAGAGGCAACAAGGATTGACAGGGCTGGGGCCTCTGCTGATGGAAAGAAGGCAAGGGAGCCTGTGGGACGTTATCACAGATGTGGCGTTAGAGGTGGGAGCGGCTAAGAGAGTGGTCGTGGCAGATGGGGCCACGCTAACAAGTGTGCTCAGGAAGCCGAAGTCATTACGGTGTGTTGACATAACGTTTGCCAGCTTCACAGGGGCCATCATTGTAAATTAGATTTAATATTGATCAGGCCATTCACAATCAGGGCCAGGAGAAAATTGGACACAGAGTTCTTACTCAGAATTGGCTCTTAAGATTCTGCTTTCTAATTACCACAGAAATACAGAAATCCAGGGCCTGTCTGGCTGACCCAGCGTGGCAATAACTGCTCTCCTGTTCCCTGAGGGCAGGGCAGGAGTGACAGCAAGTTCCACTGTCTTTCCCTTTTCTCTCCCAGGCTGGCTGTGCGGCAGCAGAAGAGAGAGGAAGGGGTGAGAGGCAGGATGTGGCAAAGGGGGCAGAGGGATTTCAGGGTACAGATGGCTGCACTTCTCTTCTCAGTTGTCACTTCAGAAAGCTGAGAAACTTTTTAAAGCAATTTGGTTGTCCCATAGTCTAAATAAATAAAAATAGCCATTTTTTTAAGTTCATTTGGGGTTAGGAGTCTGGAGAAAATGCCAATAGTATCTCCCACCACCACCAGCCTACCTCACCCTTCGAGGCGGCATGGTGGACAAGCCTGGGTTTGAATCCTGACCTTGACACTCTGCACTATCTGACCTTGGGCAGATGACTTGACATCTCTGCACTTCAGTTTCTTCTTCTATAAAATGGAAATCATGAGACTACATACCTCAAAGGGTTGCTGTGAGGACAAAATGGATGATGCATTAATTAGGCATTCAGCTAATATCATATATATTTTTCAGTACTATTATTGTTATATGCTTATTGTTGCCCTTATTATAATATGGTTTGTCCTATTAGACAAGAATACTAATACTACTAATACTAATAGGAGCATGACATCTAACTTTTTACTTTAAAAACAGTAACTGGCCAGGACAACTCCAAGACAAGTATCAGAAAGCAGCCCCAGCACATCTGTGCTTCTCTCTACCAACCCCAGCTCCAATCCAGAGGCTTTCAGAACCCTTGAACTTCAAGTTTCTCATTTTTACATCTTTTCCCTGTGAGCTTCAGGTGGACCTGATAATTCTCAAGACTTATCCTCACCTTCTGTGGACTTCCCAGGCAGGCGACGTGCTGGAATCAGAGATCACGTCCAATTTATCTTTGGATCTCTTGACATCTTACACAGACCTTGGCCCTTAAAAGCAGGGCCAGAACTAGGGTGAAGCAAGGGAGGTTCCTTGCGCATAAAACCTAAGGCTGTAATTACTCTCAGGCACCAGCTCTACACTTTCACTCTCACTACACTGAGAATGAGCACTTCCTTAAATGTTGTGCCCTAGAAGCCTCACTTGAGTCACCAGGGTCCTGGCTCTGCCTAGAAGAGATGCTTTATCAAGATGACATGAACAGATGAATGATAAGAAAAGGATCTCCCAACTGTTCTATAATGCAAACTCCCAGCCCTGGGCCCCCAGATGCTAGTGCTCATTTGCTGGCCTGGATATACGTGGGAAGAGAAGATTTTGAGACAAAAAGCTTTTAGAAATCTGCTCTACCAATAAGAAATGCAAAAGTACCCATTTTCAAAAATCTAAACAGCAGTCCTAGGTTTATCTTACCTGCAAAGAGTTCTTCCTCTAAACGTCATGGAGTTATTTATTGGTCTTCAGAATTAATTACAAAATTCAAGTCCAACCAGAAACACCTGCTGCCCTTTAGGAAAAGGCTAATCAAGGAACTGAAAGAAAACAGGTCCCAGGAGCCTTAGCTCCCCATTTATTAATTTACAAAGCCTGCTTCCTCCTGCTCCCTCAAACAATTTCCAGGAAGAGTCAGGCAGGTCTAAAATCTCTGTAGGATTTTACTCTCTGTCCCCCAGGACTATTTCTTGCACAACCGACACCTTTCCATAGGAAAAAAACCAATTATTTCCCTTTGACTGTAACCTCTCATTCAATTCCAGCCTCTGCCTTCAACTACACAATCTTTCTGCCCTTGAAGCCATAAACCGTCTAATCCATCCTTCCCGCTTCTCATTTTAGTGAGCTCATCTACTCTTGGACACTAAACTGCAGTTGTGGAATTTGTTTATGGAGTAAGACCACGCACTAAAAATGTTCAGAATTTTATCATAAGCACAAAGCACGTGATAAAATATGTGCATATAAAAAAGCATCCAGATGATGACATACCACTAAAATCTCAACCATTTGTTGTGCATTTACTATGTGCCCAAACTTCTTTCACTTTATCATGCTACTAATTAACTCAGTTTTCTCTCCTATAAAATGTGCCATGTGAACTGATTTAAGTTACCTTATTTAAATTTGAAGGCATCCATTGCAGTGCTACTCGGGTTGCTGAAGCTCTGAGGAGCCCAGGGCCTGACTTAGTTACACACACTGCAGTGGACATCTACCATTTTTCCCTACCCAGCATCCATTCCCCTGTTTCTGGAAACACTGGCCCAATTTTCTTTTAGAAACCACCTTTCCTCCTCTCTCAGATCGTATGCACGGGGTGGAACTCACCCCTTTGGTTTCAAAGATGGGTATGGGTCATAGATCTAGCCAATCCGAATGATGCACATCTTAGCCCCTGTGACTGCCCATGTGTGCACATGCAGTGAAAGCCAGAGTGATGGAATACAGACCCAGAACATTAGCTGGAGAAATTATTCCTTCTCTGCAAAGGATGGCCATCAGCTGGGAGTTACTGAATGGTCACTTTGCTTTCATGCAGGAAGACCCTGCCTGCAGAAAGTAGACCTGGAGCTGGGGCAGAAAGATTCCGGAACACCTTAGGTGCACTTCTGGAGCCATCTATGCCAGAAGTTGGACTCTGCAGTTACATAAACCAATTTGTTTTCACTTAAGCCAATATGTGATATATGAGACAGTCATTCATAATAATCTAAAGCAATGATTTAAATCAATTGGAGGGTAGTGACTTCCATAATAATGCAACTACTTGGCCCAGACCAGTCCTGCCATTGTCTTCACAGTCAGATCTGCCAGGCATGCACCCAAGTGATCAGTCCAAAATGACCCCAAAACAGGCTACTGTAAGTATCTTCATTCATTATCCCTAAATATGTGTGGGGGGGGGGTGGCATGGAATAGATCCCATCCCCTTTCAGAGAGAGAAATGTAGTGCAGAGGACATCCGGTCTTTGACAATTCCCTCCTGATGGAACTGACCTGCATTTAAGAAAGCAAGTTTCTGCCCTCCAGTTAAATACTTGAGTGGCAAGAACAAGGGCCCAAAGACAGGGGTGTTTTATTCTGCACTCCAGAACGGTGGAGATGAGGCGAGCTGCACCTTCACACCCAGAAGCTGCAGAAGCTAATGAAAGCTGAAATGAGCCCCGAGCCGGCATGCTGGGCCAGGGGAACTGGATGAACCTGGGAGAGTGGCTGCTGCAGGGAGCTGCTCACAGGCAGCCATCTCTAATTGTATGAGCAATAACGCTGACACTGCGGGGGCTGGAGGCTTGGCAGAAGTCGAATGTTGCTTAAATGAGACTGCGCCGAGTTTTTAAACTTCTCTCTTGGTCAATAAGACCTGACTGGTCCATTTACATAAATCCTCAGCCCACAGAGCAGATTCCATGAGAAAGCTCTGGAAGCACCATGATAGCTAACGGCACAATAGCACTATTAAAGGACCTGCAGGCGTTTGTAGCTCAGCCTTCTCTGATGTGCTTACCAGATTTCTGGGTTCTATTTGGGTTCCTCTAAATGTAAATGCTTCTTCAAACTGAGGCATCTCCTGCTGAACAGTGCTAGGGAGAGGCAATGTTGGACCACGTAGCACATTTTTAATGATGTGGAACAAAGCTTTAATCACCATATTATTTACAAGATAATGTCTTCCTTGCATTTGGTTTAACAGCACTTTGTCCACAGCTTTCATCAAAACAACTACCCATCTGACTTATTGGAAGATTATATTAAATGTCAGAAGAGCTCCCTAGACTCATAAAGTGCTTCCTCGCCAATCAGGATTTTAATTTTGGATAGGGAAATAATAAATACAATAATTATTGAACACTGTGACATTAGCTGATAAAGATACCCGCGCTTCCCTTGAATTATCAATTTCACATTGGCATAAAAATAGATCAGTGACAATTTAATCCCACATCTGGTGACCTTTAAGTAATGTTGTAACACTTCACAGGTTTGTCATTAGAATGTCATCCGCCTTCTCTCTGAAAGAATGATACCTAAATGCTTCATTTTAGAACTGTCTTCAAAGTTTGCTAATGTTTAATATCTGGTAACAAATCTAGAGACGTATAAAAGACCCATACCAGGCAACTCTGTCAAAAGCAATTTTTAAAATAATCCTATTATAATTTACCATATGAGAGAGATTGGGTAGTCAAAAAGCCATAGAACCATGATATACATTGTGTTCACGGGGAGACTCGCTCATAGCCATCCCCTCCTGGTGGGTAAGTATGTTGGTGCCAGCACTGGGGGTGTCCATTGGCTGAATCCAGCAAGAATTCAAATGTACGTCTCTTCCTACTCAACAGTTCTACTTCTAGAATCCTAGTCTACAGAAATATTTATACATGGGCACAAAAGACTGTTCATTACAGCACTGTTGGTAACATCAACCATATCCAAAATTGTAAACAACCTAAATTTACTTTAAAAGAGGAATGCCTTTAGTAACAGTATTCATTTTCACCTCTGAATACACTGTCATGGCACCTATCCCATTGTAGTATCTGTTTCATGGTAGGCAATTAATACGTATTAACTAGAAATTTGCTCTTGCCAGTTTAGTAATTATAACCAATAAATACTTTTTGATTTTGTTTGTTGAGATAATTTTTCAGATTATTTATCCAACAATTCATTCATTTATTCTTGTAGTCAGTTAACAAATACTTACTGAGGTCTGTACCATGTGCAAGACAATGTTCTAATTGCTAGCTTAAGTGGGGTTAAACTGGTGAATAAAAATAAACCGTCCAATCCTCAAAAATAAATCAAAGAGGAATGCTTAAATAAATTGGTATACCTGCATAATCGTGTACGATGCAGTCACTAAAAAAGAATGAGCTACCAGACATACTGACCTAGTAAGTTCTTCGTACTGTGCCATTAACTCCACATCCAACTTATCAAGACATCTTCTTGGACTCGTTTCAAACTATGACCAGCATCCAACCACTTCTCACTACCTCCCATGCTCCCACCCTGATTCAAGGCATCACCATCTCTCATTTAAATGACTGCAGTAACCTCCTAACAGGTCTCCCGCTTCTACCTTGTCTCCAAAAAGTCTATTATGAACACAGCAGCCAAAGTGATCTTTTCAAATGTAATTCAGATCTAGTCTCTATATCAAAACCTTATAGTGACTTCCCATTTTACTCAGCATAAAAGACAAAGTCCTCACAATGGCGTGAGGTCCTACCTGATCAACTCATTCCCTCCACCCCAACAATTACTTCTATGACTTCATATTCTCCTACCTGCCCCCCTCCAACCCTTACTCACCCTGCTTTAACCTGACTGACTTTCTCTCTGTTCCTCAATCAAGCAGAGTCCTCAGGGCCTTTGCACTGGCTGTTCTCTCTGGAAAACTCTTCCCCAGACACCCACATGTTCACTCCCTCACCTCCTTCAAATCTTTGTTCAAATACTACCTTCTCAATAAGGCCCACCTTGACCACAATGTGTAAAAACAGCAAAGGGTCATCCCCCTGGCATTTCTAACCCCATTTTCCTTGCTGTCCTTTTTCTTTCCACCATAGCACTTATCTTCTAATCTACCACATAATTTATCTGCTGCTTATCAGTTGCTTACTGGCTACCTACCCCTCTCCCCACTAGAATGTAAACACCAAAAGGGCAAGGATCTTTACCTGTTTTGCTCACCAGTGTATCCCAAGAACCTTGAACAGTACCTGGCACATAGTAGATGCTCAATAAATATTCGTTGAACAAATGAATGAATGGACATAATAAAATTATGTTCATAATAAAAATGATTTACCAAGCACTGATCTCCTTACAAGCACTAAACTAAGCACTTCATATATATTATGTCATCTAATCCTTACATCAATTCGACAGAAAGCAGGAAGGGCAGGAGAGAGGGTAAGGCATTATAATTCCCATTCTGTAGCTGAAGAAAATGGAAAACCAGAAGGTTAGCCCACGAAGGTTACACTCTAATAAGCAGCAGAATGAATCAGGGGAGGGGAAGAAGATTTGCTTGCAAGTCTGTCCACCTGCTAAATGGGAGATCTTGACCACTTTGCCTTATTGCTTCTCTGATCGCAGCCCAACCAATTAAAAAGCTACATGTCCACTCAACTTCTTGTTCCATCCTTTTTTAGGTTTCCATAATACCTACTATTTAGATGAACGTCACTAAATTGAACATGCTTTAACTTTGTATATATAAAAATTAAGTGTGGTCCTGGGTAAGATAATGGATGAGGTCATGAGTCTTTAAGTTTCCTTCAAGCTTTGTGACTTTATCAATATTAAGTTGCAAATCACGTTTTACTTCTGGGAGTGGTGTTTTGGTTTGTTTATTTTTGCTGTGAGGGACTGTATCTCTCCCTCTTGCCCAACCGTTAGCTTTAGTCATAAACAGCAATCAGTGGAATATGAGGGTTTTTTATGAGATAGTTCATTCCAATGTGGTATTCTTTGGTATTCTGGAAAATTTTTAATGTTAGCAAATTTGCTTTTGGATTTGCAAATATGATTTTGTTCTAGATGCTCCTGTTTCATGAGTGAGAGTAATTTAGTTAGGACATTGCTAAAAAAAAAAAAAGAAAAGAAAAAAAGACTCTTTAAAATTTAGTATAATATGTCAATAAATAATTTCTCTCCCATAAACTAAATGAGTTCTGGTTTAAAACAAAAAAGAACTTGTAAAATATCTAGAATCTAGGTGGTAAAATTAAATTGGAATGTTTTAAGGAGGAAACACCCTCACTGATTTTTTTAGAACTCTTCTAGGATCAGTGATGTTAATCCCACACTCTCAACACTGATTTGGAGACCTCACTGCATGGGTAACAAAGCAGACTCTGTGGGTGCCCCACCCATATCCTTCTGAGCCATATCACTTCCTACATACAGCCTGATTTCTAATGGCCAGCATCCATATCTTTTGCTTGAGAAGTTTCTTAGGCCTCCTAAGCCTCTTCTGTGCAAGCACACAGGCCAGAGTGTCAAGAAGTGTATACCCCTGGGAACAGCTCTCAATTACTGGGGATTAGTATATAAAGACCCCAGCTCCCTCAATCCATAGGATGACTCTGGGGTGCCTCTCCTACACTGGCTCCTAGTGTAGCCCAGTGAAGCTCCAGTGGCCACCTGTCTTACCATATGTTCTTTATTTGTGCCTTCCTTTTCCTATCTCATTTCTCTACTCCCTAACCACTGTTTCCTGGGACCATCTCCCAAGTAATTTACTTGCATTTGAATCTGCTTCTGGGGGAACCCAGACTAAGACAGCTTCCTTCATTTGGGGCTTAGCTGTAGGTCTAGGGAATAATAATAATATATCCCTTCCTTCTTCAGCAAATATTTATTGAGTACTTACCTTGTTCCAGGCATTGTTTTTGTCACTGGGGATCCAGCAGTGATCAGATAAACAAAAATCTCTGTCCTCGTGGAGTTTACATTCTTGTGGGGGAAAATAATAAACAAAATAAAAATATATTGTAAGGCAGATTATGATAAGTGCTACGGAGGAAAACAAAGCCAAGGAGTGGAATAGGGAGTACCAGACGTTGAGGTGTGCAATTGTGAAAATGTGGGCAGTGAAGCCCTGACAGGAGGGTGAAGTGTGAATAAGGACCTGAAGCGGGTGGGGAGCAAGCCAGGAAGGAAGAGTGCTAGCCTAGGCAGGAGGAAACAGGTACAGAGGGGGCCAGGCCTGGAATGTTCCAGAACAAGCAGGGTCTCTGGGGCTGGAGCAGAGTTAGGAAGGAGAAGGTGACAGGAGATGAGTCATTTTTGTTATTGTTGCTATTTGTTGTCAGTACCACTGCTTAATAGGCTTCTTTTGCTTCCACATTTTCTTATGAAAATTATAGTGAGGTTGGAAGGTTTCTCAGTGAACACCCATGTATTCGCCACCTGAATTCTACCATTTTGATATGCTTGCTCTTCCACACATCTATCCTTTGACCCATCTATCAAGCCATCTTTCTAATGCATCTCAAAGTAAATTACAGACATTTAACAAACAGTCATTATACAGATATTGTTTCTAAAGCCGACAACAGCCTTGCAAGGTGGATGCTATATCCCCATGTTACAGATGAGGAGCCAGAGACCCCGAGAGGTTGAATAGCTCAGCTAAGGCAATAACACAGGCACTGGCTCGGTGATTCTAGTCCAGCTTTGCTCAATGCCAGCGCTCACATCTTTTCCACTAATAACACACTTGCTGCTCTTGGCCAACAGATTAATGCTGAAGAACAGACAAGGAGCTGATAAGTAGCTCTGCTCTTCTCTGCAGGGAACTGTTTCCCCTTCCCTATTTCCTCTGCATCTGAAAGGTGGAGATCCAGTGATTTGCTGGTGAATGTTTACCAATCAGCTCTTTGGATGGGGGGATTGGAGAGAAGGGGGAAACCCCAGCTTGCAACATTTGCCAGTTCCTGAGATATAAATACTCCTACCATGGCGATCTTAAGCCACCAACCCGACATCAGGTTGCAAGCTCTTGTGAGCTGGTGCAAGCCGGCTCCAGCAGAGCATTGCAGTTTTTCAGTCTTACACTGTGAATGACAAGTACCACTGGCCCTTATGACCAGCATCAGATTCAGGATCAGAGCCCAGTGCCTGCACCCAGTGCTCAGTAAATACAAGGGGTGGTGGTGAGGATAGAGATCTGCACCTTTCCACCCAGGCCCATGCCCAGCATCACACATCTGCTCACACATATGCACACACACATTTTCTTCCCAGGGTGGATGATAGTGCATTTGAATAATGAATACAGGACACTATATATAACACACTTGTATAAAGCAAACTTCTCCACAGAAAGTTACTAAACCCCTTTCTCCATGTAATTTCTAGCCCTTGGTCTACTGTTCTTGCTTTCTCTTTTTCACCATTCCTGCTCCTCCCTGCACTGCTGACCACGCTTTTCTTGGGCAAGAACACTCATGGTGTGCCTGATATCAGAGAACACCATATTTTACGTGGGTTGAGGTTATAAATCACATAAAAGACAGACACTCTGCCTTCAGAAGCTTGCCTTTCCCTCCTCCTCCTTGAGCTTCCTTTCTTGGCTGAAACATTCGCTCACCTTCAAAGCATTACCCAGAGCTGCCCCGGTCGAGGTTCTGCCTGTTTCTTTTCATCATGCCATCATGCCACCTGAAAGCCTAGTTCTTTTTATCTCCCTGCTTCTCCTCACCCTGACTGCTCTCTACCACCTTCTTCTTTCCCTCTGCAGCCTTTCCCCAGGGGCCTCACACACTTAAGATAACATACCTGATCCCATCACCTAAAGGCCCCTGTCTTCCAGACCTGGCTGAGGCTGCTTGCACCGACTTTGGTAGGTCAGTTCAGCATTACAGACAGGCTTTTCCAAATTGGATCCCTTAATCATTTCCTCCTTCCCCACCTCATCCCACCTCTCACCCAAAATCCCACCCCCTGCCATACTCTTGCCCCATGCAGGCCACATCCCTATAATTCTGTAGTGCAAATAACAATTATTGCTGGCAGAATCAGCATGAACAAAATCTGACACTTAACGACTTCAAGGCATTTTTATAGTACAGCAAATCCCATTACCATGCAACAAAGAACAGCTAATTGTTAAGAATTAATAATGAGAAATAAGTATAGATAATGGTTTAGCTGACACTGTCACATACACTATGTTCTGAAATATTTGCTTCTTTGGGTTGTGAATGTGCTATTTTTGTCACTAATAAGCCTATAGAAGCCTTGTGGAAATGAGAAGCTTCCTCAAAGAAAGTTATGCATTCTGAGATTTCTGTGATAAGGGGAAGGGGTCAATGTGCCTGTAGTTTCTGTGCTTCATTAAAATTCTGCTTTCGTACTGCATAATGTGAGTAATATTAATTTTCTAAACATTCGTGTACAGCAGCTGCTAACTAATTTCCATAACAGTGTTCCTATTCTACAGGCATTTTAAAAAGGGGAAAGGAGATGACTGCTGTATGCCAAAAAGAAAGGCTCATCGTAACCCACTCTGAATCATTCAGACCAAAAGAAGGACCACATTAGGAATGCTGGCACTCCACCCACGAAGATGTCTGGGATTTGACAAGCTGCCTGGGACCCAGGGCTGACATACATGGAACGAACTGTGGGCTTATTCACAGGGTTGCATCCTTCTCCTAACACCTCCGTGATGGCCCAGTTCATGTAACCTAGACTGGCTAATAATCTGGGAATGTCTACAGCCCCGAACAGACTCAACGCTAGCTGCTCCCTTCCTGTCCTGGTTGGGGCCACTGAAGTCTCAGTGAGACAGGTTGCAGTCACAGCTGCCCAAGCTGTTTTGGGGAGGGCTACCCCTTGCTTTCAGGGGCTTGCCTCAGGGCATCCTCCACCCAGCTTCCTTCAGAAAACACTGGGAGGCCCAGGCTCACAGTCAGAATATAATTCTAAGTGTTCTCGTTATACACATTCTCAGTCTGGACTTCTGTTTTCTGACAAGATGAAGAACAAGTAGTGTCATGAACTTGAACAATTAAATCTCCCTTTACTCTCTCCATCAGTCCTGTTCTTTTGGAGATATCATCCAGTATTGCATCCATTCACCTTTGCAACCCATCTTTACCTTCATACTCTAGCCCCAACTTGTCTCTTTAGCCTTACCGTCCACTTCTCCTTTCCAAGTGCGCAGCAATCCCACCACATCGGTCTACTTGACCACTCCCCCTAAAAAAACCACATCAAGTCACTCCTCCAAGTCTCTTCTCAAGCTGTCATCTCTGGCTAGATAACCCAACCTCTTCAATCCCAGTAAAACTTTACCTTTTATCCTTTTCTAATCACACAAAGTTATTCACCTCCATTTTCAAACTGTCCTCACCTTTTGTCTAACTTAGCACTTGTCATGATGTTGGTTGGTTGGCGGATTGGTTGGTTGGTCAGTTATATGCAGATCTGTTTCCTTTGTATCTTTGTGACCCTGAGAATCCATGAGCCTGGGTTTTACCCATCTTTATACACACTGTGCTCATAACATCATAGGGACTAAATAAATCCTTATTGAATGGAATTTACCCTCAAAATGAGCCTGCACAGGATATGTAAAAATAGGTGACCATAAATTTTGCCAAGTCATATACACGCATAATTAGAGCCAGCCCGTGTAAAACTAAGTAAACTTGCTCCTATTCTGTAGGTCTCCCATTCAAAAAATGGCTACTGTTTACCAATCAATTACCATCCATATAGATTAGCTAGTGCTCCAGAAAAACAGAACCAACAGAGTACGTGTATGTATATATCTGAAAAAGAGATTTATCGTAAGGAACTGACTCACGCAATTATGGAGGCTGAGAAGCCCCACAATCTGCCGTCTGT
The DNA here is from genome assembly GCF_009873245.2 of Balaenoptera musculus. Lineage (NCBI taxonomy): Eukaryota > Metazoa > Chordata > Mammalia > Artiodactyla > Balaenopteridae > Balaenoptera > Balaenoptera musculus. The sequence goes on from NC_045794.1 coordinate 81,273,975, forward strand.
AAGCTAGAGACCAGGAAAGCCAGCGCGGTAGTTCCAGGCTGAAGCCAGAGGCCTGACACCTGAGAGCTGATGGCTCCAGTCCAAGGCTGGAGGTCTGAGAACTAGGAGCACCCACGCTGCAAGTCAAAGTCCAAAGGCTGGAGAAGACCAATGTCCAGCTCAAGCCGTCAGAAAGAGGGAGAGTGAATTCTCCCTTCCTCTACTTTCTTGTTCTATTCAGGCCCCAACAGATTGGATGAGACCCACCCACACTGGGGAGGGTCACCTGCCTTACTCACTCTACTGATTCAAACGCCAACCTCATCCAAAAACAACCTCACAGTCACACCCAGAAATACCTGTGCCAAATACTTGTGCACCCCGTGATTTAGTCAAGTTGACACATAGAATTAATCATCACAGTGTTTTTTATGTAGGTCAATGCTAATCCTTACCAACAACCCTATAAGATATGTACTATTATTGTCGCATTTAAACAGATTATGAACTGAAGAATCAGAGAGGTGAAGTCACTTGACCTAAGCCACACAGCTAGTGAGTGGCACAGCTAGTGAGAGACTCAAACCTGAGTCTGGGTAGCTCCAAAGTCTGTGCCCCTGCCATCCCATCTACTAAGTCTTAGCACAAAAAGGCTACCCCTGCTACCTCACTTCACAAAGCAGTCCAAAGGAAGAATCAGGAAAACAGCTAAGAGAGGAGCTGCTCCTTCCCACAGGCTCTACTTCTCAGGGCGGTGTGGACAGAGCTACTGGAGCCCAACCACAGTAAGTAAATGCTGAACGAACATTGCTGCTGCAGAAAGGGCATCATGGAGATTCATACAAGGCTTGCCAGCCCCCAGGAGAAGTGGCATCTATTTTCATGCTGGACATTTTCCCCTGTGTTCTCTCTTCCACCTTCCTGACCCATCCTCCACCCTCCTGAGTTGGCTCCACTACTCTCATTCTGCTCTCTGTTAACGTGAAATTTTTCCTTCCCCCTTTCATATTTCAGCACTTACACAGTCAGTCCCCAGAGTCTCTGCCTTCTCAAAAACTGTCAAAATCATCCGAGATACAAAATTGAAACAATAAACCAAAATGAGAATGCAAGCCAATAGTGAAAACTCCCCATATGACAACAGTCAGAAATGCAAAATTACTGTTCCCAAGTCTGCTATCATTGAGGATTCTATGACTAAATTTTTTGCCTTAATTCTAAATGTGGTACTGGCCTCAACACACACTAAAATGGGCAGGAACGTTCTGCAAACAATCTCTCAGAAGCCAAAGAAGCAACTGATGTTAATCTTAACATCAGAGCTTCAAAGTCATCAATAGAGTCAGAACAAGACTAGGTTCCAAGTAATAAAAGTGAGAGATGGACTCCATAGTCACCTGGTGAAATCTCTATAGGTCTTGACCACTAACTGAGAGGTGTTGGATTATTTTATTTTTTTAATTGGGTGCCTTTTTGAAATACATAATTTAAACACCCACCCAAAAAGCACCTCAATGTGAATGGCAAAGAGTCAAGAGCTAAAGAATGGTGGCTAACAAACAGTTAGACTCAAAAGATCAGGCATTTGCTCGGCTAAAAATGTGCCTGAAGGAGAGATGGGTCAACTTCACGTAAACTGTAAAGGAGACCAGCCCAGGGATTCTTGAAAGAATATTCTCAACACAAAAAGTTTCCCCAGCAGCTGGCACAGATTAGACACTCAATATATGTTTGCTGAATGAACAAATGAATTTACAGTTAAAAGAAAATGAAATGTATTTTAATTTTATAAATTAAGTTTTTAAATTTTAAATATAAATTTAAATTTTTAATATAAATTAAATTATAAATTTTATTGTGTATAAAATAATCAGTGCCTTCAGTAACACATTTCAAAATCTTGCAATAAAGTTTATTAAGAATTCATACATACCTAGACAGAAGGAACAGTAAGATGACAACTAGATATGTTCTTTAAATTCTGCTCAACAACAGGGTTTTGTGAATTTACTGTGTCCCCAGGAGCCATACACAAGACTATGGGGGGATACTGAGGCAGACTGGAGGTGGTCCCTGCCATCGGGATGACCACCTGGTGACGTTCCCTCAAGCAGGTGTGGCAGCAATTCCAAAGGAGCAGCCCCTGCCCAACTCTATATCCCCGTTATCCCTCACAGGGCCTTATATTTCACCACTGAAGATTAATTCCTTCAGATCTTGAAGGTTAATTGATCTCTTAATAAAGGTTAAATACTCCTGGGATGGGTACCTTCTTAGGCCATTATCACCTGAGACTGGGCCCGAGCATTGGATCTCAGCTAGCCGAGAGCATGCTAGATAGAGGATGGAGGAGCAATGGGGGAAAGGTTTCAGTACTGAAGACACAGAGAAAGGAGGCACCTGAGAGCATCCTTGATTTACTTCATTTGCAATTTCCTCATTTTTCCTGTGTCCTAACCACTTGAGACCGGCACAGAAAATTCATACAGGACTGCATCAACACCCCCTCCACCACGACATCCTCTGAAATGCCTTCTCCAGTTCCTCGTCACTGGGTTTCTGGGCTCAACACCTGAGCCAGTTCTCATAATAACAGGCCATGCTCACTGGGTGTTTCACCTGTGCTGGCCAGTATCCTAAGAGCTTTACAAGAATTATCTCCTGTAAGCCTCACAAACCATTCTATTCCTATCACACAGGTGAGAAAATGGAGGGGGGTCAGAGAAGTTAAGTAACTTGTTATGATCACCTAGATTTAAATCGCAAAACCAGGATTTTAAATTTAAGTCCAACTCCAGACCCGAAGTTCTTAACCTCATTACTATAATGCCCCATAACTTAGGCTGAAATTATTACAATAGCCCTATTAGACAGACCTAAGAAGCAATGGTCCCATTCTAACCTAAATTCAAGGTCCAGTTCAACTGAGGAAGCTTGGACCTTAGTGTCCTCACCTGTAAAACAGAGTTAACAAAATCTCACGTGAGATCAAGTGAGGATCAGATGAGTTCATGAAGAAAGTGGCCAGGGTAAATATTCTGCAAAGAGCAGCTATAAAGGCATAAACTCCCTGCCTAGGCTTCTTTGTTCTGGTAATGTTCCTCTTGGACTTTAGGGGTCGCTCAAGCCTCCACTCCCTGCCTCACGCCCTGAAGTTGTCAGTGTTCTCAGCCTGACTGTGCATTTAAATCTCCCAGGGATAAACACATACACACATGTGCGTGTTTCTTTATATATACCTATGTGTGCACATCTGTGTACATATGTATACATAGGTATGTGTGTATATATAAATACATGTCCAGGGGTGGGGCCTGGACATTTATTTTTTAGAGTCACCCAAGTGACTCTAATGTACAGCAGGGTTAAGTGTCACAGCAAACGAAGAACTGATAGAAAGGGCCAGTGACATTTTGGAGTTGAAGCAACAAGGAAATGGATGTTTCTGAGCAAGAAATTAAAAGTTCTAGTGCCCACTTGGCAAGGTTCCAAGTTCAGAATCTGTTCTTTGGCTCCTCCATTTTGGACTCTCCCTCTTTATAGGAGCCCTCTCTTGGCTTACTAGTAAAAATCCTAGCCATACTCAGGTCCTGGACCCTGAGCTTGACTCTGCCCCCAGGGGCCACCTTCCCACAGCCTAGATTCCCTGACATGAGGCCCTGATGACCACTGGGACATGACCCTTTCCTTGGTGCTGTCTTCAGCTAGCCCTCTTTAGAGGTTGAGGCAGTCCTCAGATGCCATGCCCTCCACCACCACGGATGACCTTCCAGTATCAGCCCAAGCAGGCAGGACAGGTGTCCCACTTCTATCCACCCCACAAGCATGACAAGGACCAGCTCAATCTTGCTTCAGGTAAAGTCCCCTTTAAATCCTGGGCTGAGACAAGACTCCTAGAACCAGGGTCTCTTTCCCCAAAAGCAAAAATAAACACATATTAGACTTTGTTGATGACTACTGCAGGATGATCACACACTCACAATTCAAAATCCTGTCCTCGTCCACCCTGAGTTCAGCTGACAAGGCCATTCCCCTGCCCCAGATGGACCTGCTGCCCTCATAATGCAGGATTCAAATATTCCCTCCCCTACTCCCTCTCCAGGTTCTTCAGTTCCTCATTCATTGTTTTCCCAAACTATGAAAGACCCACAGAGGAAAGCATGCTCACTACCCACCCTGCTCTGAATTAGGAATCCAAGCAGTTAATAAATTACCTAAATTACCTAAATAATTACCTAAATTACCTAAATAATTAAGAGCCTCACATTTTTTTTCATAAGAGGTGAAACGATGCCCCCCTTTACTCACATACTTGTCACTCAAAGGGGACTGAGCATATAGTCACCAAACTTGGCAACATTTCACTCTGAGACTGAAAACAAACATGATAAATTTCTCCTCCAGAGATAATTCTGGTGATATGTATAGGCCACTGAAAATGAGAATGTTATGACTTTAGTGCTGTGATAATATCTGGTAGTAATTATATTAACAAGGGAAATTACAACCCTTTTCAGCAATTTCAGCTCATACCACCCACATGAATAGTGGGCAGAAGCAAAAATGCTGAAATGGCGCTAGTAAAATAGAAGGAGCAATATTTGCTGAATTTAGAACCTACTTTAATCACTTTTTTTAAAGTATTGAGTTCCTACTATGTGCCAAGCACCATATGAGCACAGCAGGGAATGAATCCAACATAGCCTCTAATCTCAAGATGCTTACCATGTAATAAAGGAAATAAGGTATGCACATAAATCAGTGTAATGCCAGGTAGGAAGTGAGAGATGACAAAAGAGGGGTACAGATAGAGTTCTATGGGGATTGAAAAGAGGAAGCTATCACTTCTAGACAAAGCTACGATGAAGCTCTGGACTGCCCAGAAATCAATCAGACACCCAGGAGGTGATGAATAAGCACTCCACAGTCTTCCAGCATCAAGGTAAACTGCAGCTAATTAACACTGGAAATTCTGCCCATTGACCTGGCTCCAGAAAATATCCACCAGAATGCTCCATAACTGGATGACCATGAAAGAAAACCCATATCCCATGGCTCCAGAAGTCCTTCTGAAAAGTCTTTTGCCAAGGACATACAAACGTGTGGATTAATGAACTATAAATAGGGATTAAATGCATGAGTAAAACTCCATAATTCATTTTGAAATTTTATTGGAACCAAATTTGAGTTACTCGCTCTGTTTACCTCTACCAATTTGATTAGCTTTTGTTTCATTTCTCCCATGTGCAAGAAGGTATAGGGGATTCGAAGAGAAATAAAACATAGCCAGACCATGAAGAATCTTGGAATCTCATATAGGAGAGGAAGACATACAAAGTAAATGTAAAGATGATCTGCTGTTTTATCAACATGATCTGGTGGAAGAAATAATTTTGAATCAGACAGACTTGAGCTGAATTCCTACTTTGTAGCCTACCAGCTCTGTGACCTAAAAAAGAATTATTGACTCTCTCTAGGTTAACTTTCCTTTATCTGTAAATTGTTCAAATCACAGGGCTGTGGTAAGGATTAAATAATATAATATCATGAAAGCATTTTGTCTAGTGCCTACAAACATCTAATGAATCTGCTCAATAATATGAGTCAGAAAGCTGGGGTATGTCAGAAGGTTTTTTATAAAGACATAAAGTCATCCTCAAAGAAAGAGCTCATCTTGAAGTTGGAGGGTCCAGGAAGTCTGCATGAAGAAGGTATCATTTGAACAGAACCTTGGAGGATAGGTAGGGATTTGTCAGTATGTCATCCACTTTGGCTGGTAGAGATGAGGTGAACAGAGCTGTGCTGAGATATGACACTGGATTCTTAGAAGGCTAAGAATTTTGTATGTGAAAACACTTGACTGAGAGATTCACTCTAGACAAATCGGTAATTTAACACACATAGCCTCCAAAATACCAACCCATGTAATCAAAACTCCAGTGGTGCCCGGGACAAAGGACCTACACATGGCAAAGAAGGGCAGTTCTTCCAGAACACAGAAAAAGGAAGAGCTTCAAAAAGTCAGCATAATATTTATACCATAATTTTTTTTAATTTCAAACAAAAGACTAAAAACCTTTCCTATAAATATTGAAGTAAAAAATGCTATAGTACATTGGGAAACAGAATTCAGAAGCATAACAAAGGAATAATATAATGCAATTCAATGGCGTTTACCCTGGAATTGCAAGGAATTATGGGATTAAATACTAGGAAATTTATTTATAAAATTACTTTAAGACGATAAAAAGAGAAATATGTTATCATTTCCACGGGTGCTAAAGTCATTTAATAAAATGTAATAACTATTCCTAAGTTTAAAAGAAAAAAAAGATAAAATGTGAATAGATATATCAATATGGCAAATATATAAATATATGCATCAACATAAAAGTTATCACAATTAATGGGGAAATACTAGAAGATTCCCATTAAAGTCTGGAACAAGTTCACTTGTGCTGCTAATATTTCACATTACCCTGGAGCACCTAGATAGTTAATAAAATTTGGTACCTAAAAAAAGAGAGAAAAATCATAAAGGAGAAAGTAAAATTGTCATAATTTGTAAAAAAAGATGATTGCCTAAAAACTCAAGAAAATCAACTGAGAAACTATTCTCTTAATGTTTGTAACAAAAAGAATAAATAAGGTAGTGCTCAAAAAAAGTAATATATGGAAAGAAATAGTCTTCATGTATACACATAACAATTAGAAGAAATAGTGGAAGGAAAGACCCTTATTTACATAAGTGGCAAAAAAAATGTAAGATACCTATCGATAAACTTAACAAGAAAAGTGCAGAAGCTATACAAAACAATTTTAAAGCGCTTTTAAAAATTCCCACAAAAAAAATGATTTAAGCTAATGGAAAGACATTCCACATTCTTGTAGAAAGTCTTATCATCATAAAGTTGTAAATTTTCATCAAGTTAGTTTAAAAATTTGAACAAACCCAAAAATCTACCAAGGGGATTTCTTTTGGAACTAAAATAATTTATTCTAAAGTTCATAAAAGGAAAAAAAAGCAAGAATAGTACAAAAGTTTGGTGGAAAAAAACTGTAATGTGAGATTAGCCTTACCAATATTAAAATGTACAATAAATCTACAATAATTAAATAATATGATATAAACCATAATATGAATATGCAGATAGATAAAATAAAACAGACTAGAAACCCCTAAAAAGACTCAAATGGATATTGAAATTTAGATACACTGAAGATGATATTTCAAATCAGATAGTTCAAATCTTATCTTAAAGATAAAATATTAAGCTATACTCCTGGGACAACAGACCAGCCGTTGGAGAAGAATATTGACTACTTACCTCACAATATCCACAAAAATAAATCCCAAATAGATCAAAGATTTAAAGGTGAAAATAAAACCTTAAAAGAATTAGAAGAAAAGATGGGGAAGTATTTATTTTTTATTTTTTATTATCTTCAAGTGGGGAAGACGTTTGAAGTATTAATTTTTAAATCCCAGGAGTCATAAATAAATTATTAATAAATTTGACTACATAAGAATATTTTAAATCTCTGTATGGAATAGCACAAAAAACAAAGCCAAAAAACAACCTGGGGAAAACTTTTGCAATTCACAATAAAACAAAAGGATAATTTTCCTAATATATGAAAAGCATCTACAAATCAATATGCAAAAGATGAATAACCCGGTAGAAAAATGGGCAAAGGATAAGAACAGTTTTTACTAGACAGAAAATATGAATAGCAATGTAAATATATGAAGAGCTGTTCACCTAACCCATAATAAGAGAAATGTAAATTCAAACTACAACTAGATATTATTTTTCACCTAACATATTGGCAAAGATCACTAATGTTTGTTATGTCACTCTGATAATGAGAACGTGGGGAAACAGCCATTTTCTTATATTTCTGATGAGACTGTAAATTGCCACAATCACTGAGGGCAATTTGGCAATATCTGTCAAAAATTAAAATGCCTGCTATACCCTTCGATACAATTAGATTTCCAAGGAATTCATCCTGAAGACTCTATAAATAAAGTATGTTCAGAGATAGTCCCTTCAGTATGAAATCTTTGACGTGGGCAAAAAAGGTCCCTTTTGACGGTTTGAGAAGGCTCTATTTATCACATCCACACAATGGATTTACTAAAGAGTGCAAGAGCACCTTTATCACACAGCATCTGGCACTTAGCACAGCATAATGCAAATTATAACTCTGAACATCTGTTCATATTCTTAACACCGTTCAGGTCCCAAGGAAAAGCTCCACATTTTTTGCCCTGTGCCTTCAAACTGAAAGGCAACTCTAACCAAATATGCTAGAAATTTGTGGGTTGTGCCATTGCCAGCATCAGAAATGACCAGTGCTTTGGGGAACAGGAAAGGTGTGGGCTACAGAAGCATTTACTAAGAGCAAAGACCAATTAACTTCTTAAATGTTCCTCTCAGATAGCAGGAACGTGGTAGATTTTTGCATTCTTTTTTTTGACAATAAAGCTGATCATACATTTTCTTGCTTCATGTGTTTTGTTCTATTTATTTTAATGTTTCAATTGTGACAGTATCCACAGAAGTTGCTGAATAACAATTGGTTGAGGAACGTTATCCAATGTAGACAACTAATAATTCTAATTCTAATTGTGGCATGATGTAGATTCCTTACAACTTGGCTACTGGATGGACTCTGAACACCAGAACTGAAAAGCTTTACTTTTATATTAAATGAAGTTTAATTTAAATTGATATATTGTACTAACACAAAAATTATCATTTTATTAATTACATATGTAATTAAATGAGATTTAATTAGATTTCAAAAAGTAAATATGCAAGAAATTTAGCTATATTCAAATTTTTACTTTTTATATTCAATCATTAAATTTTCCTTTTGCCTTTACATTTAGTGGTTATTTTAAAAGAAAAATAACTTTTCAAAGACATAAAAATTAATTTTAATTGATTGATATTTTATACTTTATTTATTTATATTTCGATGCAAACATATCCAAATTTTGTACACTTTGAATTACATGTTCAATCCTAAAATCATCATTGAAAATCTTGATTAAAATATCATACTTATTCATTTTGCTAAAATGAAAGTAAGAAAAATAAATTTTATAGAATACATAATGAATTATATGCTTTATTTTTATTATCAATCCAAATATCAGTGTATCACCAGAATACCGTGGCATGTGCAATAATAATTGAATTCCACTTTTTATATTTTGCCAAGTTTCAGTTACATAAGAAACATAGCTTTATTCACATTTTTCTATTTCATGTTACTTGTCAAAGTAATAGGGGTAGACATATTTTAGTTAATAGCTTGTGAGCTTGATTTATAACTTTTAAATATTTAGACACATTATGTGGAGGCTCCATTTGTACTAATGCCCTGAGCTCCACAAATGTTATGAGAGGGGGTGAGTGCAGCACTGCATATAATAGAAAAAAATATGAGATTCTTAATATCTATTAACGTGACACTTGCTGAATATCTTATATGTATAATTTTTAAAGGACATATAATTGTTTGTGTGTGGCTGGGTGTGCATTATCTCTAGAATGATACACAAGAAACCCGTAGCAACAACTGCATCTAGAAAATGAAATCTTTAAAGACTATGTTTAGTTCACTGAAACGCCCCTAGGACCAGAAGAGTTGTCAGACACACAGTAAGTACTCAATAAATAAGTCTGTGTTGAATGAATGAATGAACCAATCAAGAGGGAAAATTAGCTGATAAGCACTTAACTAATTATCCTTTTGTATATACGTTGAATTTTGAACTATATACATGTTCCCCTTAATTCAGGGGGAGAGGGGAATCCAATGACCAATAAATCTTAACATTCCAAGTAGTTTTGATATTATCATCTCAGAACCAAATACCATCAGATTTTCATAACCATAATTTCTACTGTTCAGTGTCCTGAAATTGGAATTACCAGTGGACGTACATGCATTGTAACATAGCACTACTTTGCATATGTCTGGTTCTTTATAGTTAACCACATTCTATCACATGCACAGTGTGGCTCATTCAAGGTAAGTAGAGAAAATGTCATCATCTCTAATTTATAGATTAAAAACCTGCCCAAGTTCAAACAATGCAGAATGCTATTCACCTTCCATAGCCCACACAGTTGTTGGAAAAATATGTTCATGTCATTTTTTTACATTGCTCTGGAAAGACAGCTTTGTTCTATGGAATAGGCAGCAGATTCACTTATCTAAGCGGTTGGCATCATTTACTATTATGGCATCCACTAAAGTTGAGTTTCTGGCCAGTTCCAAACTCACACTTCATGAAGAGAAAGAGGAACTGTATTTTGTCTCCCCTATTGTTTATTTTTATGGTGCCCTGTCTTTAGTAATAAATTTTGTTACACAATTGTGGTAAAATATAATAGGTTTGCCTGAAAATCCTTCTCTGCGGCGATGAAACTTTCTGAAAAGAATTCTCCTTTCCACGTTTTGTTTTTCCTTTTTAACCCACTTCCCTATGACTTTTTATTTAAAACATTTCACTTTTTTAAAAAATGACTAACACATTTTTCTTAATTCCATCTTCTTTTCAACTCCCTCATCCTTTATGCGCTGTGCTTTTGTATCCTTTTATTTTCAAGTTCTTTTCATGTTTTCTCCCTTTTGTTTTATTTCCATGGGAGCTTTTATTATCATCTTAGTCTTTTTGTCTAGGCTTGTACACTGAGGCCTGACCCAACAGTGAGGAAATGAGTAGGGAAAGTATCACAGCCATGTTACTGTGGAAGAGGCAGACAGGTGCAAAGGAGGGGGAAAAAGAAAAAGACTGGATGAAGACCTGATTATTTTTTCAGTCTCCAGGGTGTAATATCTTTGAAGATGAAAAATAATGACATTTACAGAGGCACCTAAATAGAAATGTGACTTGCAGAACATAGAAATGCAGAGAAAACAGTTTCCTTTATTTAGAAGCTTGGTTCAGTGTCCAATAGACTGAGTTAAATTTACTTTGAAGGCATGAGTGAGAGTATTGCCCTGCAAGGCCAAACTTGACAAATGAACTCGGTCTCTATCTTGAAACAAACTCACTAGTAAGTGAAATTCAGAATTCTGCTTGGCTTGTTTTTTAGGGTTTTTTTCTACATCTTTATTGGAGTATAATTGCTTTACAATGTTGTGTTAGTTTCTGCTGTACAATAAAATGAATCAGCTGTATGTATACATATATCGGAAGCAAGCCCATGCTCCTTAAAGATCTCCAAAGCAAGATATCTATTTAATAAATCAGTAAGAATGGTCATAGTATGATTCTCATGCAGAAAGATCAACAACCAGTATTAGAAATTTTGACAAGTAGTTGTTCCTATCTCTATTTAATAAGCATTTTCGTGTTTCAGATCTAGCTGTTTACAGGCCCTCTTCCCTTGGAGCTCATCCTGGTTTGATTTATCTTTCACCTGCCTGTCTTCCCCTGATATCGCCTGACTCTTTAGTCCATCTATAATTCTACCCCGACTATCCTATAACCCCTGGAGCATCTACAGAGCAAAAATGAACAATTAAAATAAGAGATAGATCTCTGCTAAATGGGAACATGTATATTTTATAAAGTTTTTATTGCCTTTGCAATGAAGTAAACTAAATCTGAAAATTTCATCTCACAAAAACATTAAGAGACAAACTGATGCATGTGCATGGGTGTGTCTGTGCATATGTAGGTGTAACTGTGTGTGTATATGAGTGTGTGAATGTTTCTAAATGTGTCTGTGTGTGAGTGTGCAAGTGCGTGTTATGTGTATTTGTGTCTGCCATGAAGAGGTAACAAGGAGGAAAATCAGTAAATCAGACCATTTTTTATCTACCTGGCACTAAACATCTAGTTACTTGCAAATATGTATGATTAATTTTTTTATTTAAAAAATGAAAATCTGGATGTTAAACATAAATAGCAATTGTGAATGACTTTGCCTTTGCCTTAAACGCTTTTTTTCATTCACTCCTTTTCCTTTCCTTGTCTGCTAGCTTTCACCCTCATTTTGCTTTTCCTATCTGGTGTTTCCTAGTTCTGCTCAGTTTAATTTATCCAAACGTCACACCCGATAAGTTGCTGAATTTCCCCTCCATTCCTGCTGAATTATTGTATTACTTTTAAATATCTTGCATCTGCTCTTGATTCTTCCATCTGCTTCTCTTCCTCTTTACTTTCTCATCAGGAGGCCTGGCTCTAGGTTAGAGACATTGGCCAGACACCCTTTATTTTCCATTTCTTAACGACTGACACAAAGTCCATTATCCTTTCAGACTCTCTCTCTGAAAAAGCTGGACCCAGGCAAATTTATAAAGTAGGTCAGATATGTGAGTGCCACCACGCCCACCTTAAGTACTTTCTCATTCATGTTTGTCACGCTCCTGCAGAGGTACCCCGCATACTAGACCTTCCAGTTTTTTCCTTTTAACTCCCATCCTTCAAAAAGTACACATCCAATGTCCCTTTTTCCCATTACCTCACTTCTAGGAGAAATTCACTAGGAAAATCCATCAAAATATTACTCATAGACAATAAAAATTTTTCATCTTCTACAGAATGAGTTTCAAGATCTTTGCTTCTGTGTTCTGTTGTAATTGCAAGCATGTGAGGCAGACCCAGAAAAGTAACCAGCTGTAACTGATTTGAGGCACTTGTAAGCACAGTTGGCTGCTCTCTTAAACTCAAGAATTTGATGGCTAGGTCAACTAAAAAACTGGCATATGGTTGTTTGCTTGGTTGAAAATATTGTATCAATATTAAATTTCCTCAAGTTGAAAAAAAAAAAAGAATTTGATGGCATTTTAGAAAAAGAAAGGAAATTAACATTTGCCAAGCTTTTACTTTGTGCCAGACACAAGCTAAATGTCACACTCGTTTTAGTCAATGAAAAGCTAGAATACTTGCCCAAGGTAAAAAAGTCATATGGCTACAAGAAGTAGAAATGCCAGGTATAAGCCAACAGCAAAGCCCAATGCTCTGTCCACTACACCGGCTACACCCGTGCTGCTGCTTGAGCCTAGAGTTGTGGACTGATAGCTTTCCTCTGTTTTGGGTTCCAACCAGGCATCATACATTGGCACCTTTTATGTGTCAAGACAAAGCTGGAAGTGAGAAACAGCTTGGAATGGATGGTGCACTGTTACAAGAGCACAAAGTCTGGAGCAGGGATATGTTCTAAGAAGGATCAGCTGGGACACCATTTTGAAGGCTTTGTAGTATATGCTACAGAACTCAGACTTGACACCAAAGACACTGGGGCACCTTTAAGGGTTCTAAGCAAGGAAATGAGATGGACAGAGTTGAGTTCTAGATTCATCATTCTAGAACAGGATACATACAAGCTTTGAGAGGGACAAACCCTAACTAGGGTGACTAGTTGGGAAGCTACATTGCTGTTACCCAGGCAAGAGATGAAAGTGAGCTTAAATAAGGCAACAGAGGATGTGGGGGAACCTATATTTAGGAGGTAAAATCAGTAGGACTTGCTGATCATTTGGATACAAAGAGTAGAGGAGAGAAAGGAATCAAAGATGCCCATTTTTCCTTTGTATTTGTTCCCAAGTGACACTTTCTTTTTCTAACTCAAAGGAAACTATTGTAATCAACAGGGGTGCCTTAGGACAGATTCCCAAACTGAATTTATGAATGTTTGAGGCTGACAAAATTATGCCTAACCTGACCAGTGATACATTTGGCAAGTATAGTTTATGACCAGAATATATCACACCCACACAATTAGAGAATAATTTAGCCTTAAGAAAGGGCTAGAATTCTCTTTTCTGGAAAATTGTCTTTTCCTACCTCAAAAGGAATTCCTGAAAGAGATAGTCCTTATAATTCTTGCTTATGTTTACAGCAATTTGATTTTAGAAATCATCCTAAAGACAGATATTTCTATAGTAAATATTCCCAGCTGCCGTCTTTGGAAGGAGTAATTTGATTAGCGGTACTGTGTTGAATTGCATTACAACTGGTTTCTTCACATAATGTCTATTACCTACATAAAGAAAAAAAATAAATCATAAACTAATGTCTAGGTGATCTGCTTGGCACAAAAGTGATGGCAGGATGGGGTTAACAAGTGTTTATGGGGAGATAACAGGAAATGATGAGCTCTCAGGTTTTGATGTTTATTAAAGAGTATTGAAATCTCATAGAGCAGTAACAAATGAGCTAATAAAACAAATAAGATTAAGCAGTGCCAGTAAACAAAATTATAATAAAACTCCAGGAGAGTAGACGTAAACCATTTTTATTTTTTTAATTCTTGCTAAAATCATATTAATATTTCCAAATCTTATAAAGAGTTTTGGAATTAGGACCCAATATGTTTGAAAATGGGCATAACCATTCAAATCATGATTCATGTAATTTATGAATTCATTTAACGGACTATTTAGCCACAGCAGCAAACTTTTTAAAGGAAAATAACTTTTCCTGGCATGAGATAAGGGGAAAACCACTGAAAATCAATCAGCAAATAAATGGTGTATGCTGCAGAGTTCTGTTGGAAAATGAAAATCAAGTAAACAAGCTTGAGTTGAAGAGGGGAGGTGGGGACTGGGTTAGAAGAAAACAACGTCCTGAAGGGAGAAAGTCTTGCTGAAGGAAGTTATTAGACCTTAGGAGGTGTTTCTAGCCGCCTCCTTCCTTGCCCATTTTTCTAAAAAGAGCAAATGTCTGCAAATACAGGCAGACGGGCTGTGAACAGCCTCCAGGGATTCCCATATCCAAGATGGCCTGGGAACAGTAAAATGACTATTTTGGCCAAAACAAAATAGTTTTTGGCTCCTAGGTAACAGAGCAACCAGCCTGAAGGAGCTAAATGGACAAGAACCAGGCACATCTCAGCAGCAAAAGTGTGGACCCAGGTCCCCACAGGACACAGTCATCTCAGTGGATTCTCCCATGCACAGATGAAATTAGAGACCAAATACTCCCTAAATACTTTGGAGTGATGTGAAGTCACTCAGAAGCTAGGAGGTGATATTATATTGACTGAGTTTCTACCACCCTGGCAGAATGGAGACTTGGCACAATAAGTTGAGACATAGGAAAACAAAGGTCCTATTTCTTGCCCACCTAAATAATGGACTAGGGGTTGAACCTGCTACATACAGGAGAATGCTTTAAATCTCCTGGGCAGATATGGACAGGTTGGTAGAAAGAAAGAAGAGAAGGTGAAGGCAGACTGGTAAGAAATTAGGGAAATTTCTTGAGACCCAGGAAGGTTCCCAGAGGGGCAGGATCACTTATTTTTAAAGACCTTGGATTTCTGAACGTCTTTCTGGATGGTGAAGGGTATTATGGACTGGATGTTTGTGCCCCACCCCCCAAATTCATATATTGAAAGCTTAACCACCAACAGTATAGTATTAGAAGGTAGAGCCTCTGGGAGGTAATTAGGTTTAGATGAGGTCATGAGGGTAAAACCCTGATAATGGAATTTGTGCCCTTGAAAGAAGAGAAAAAGACTAGAGCGCACTCTCTCTCCTCCATGTCAGGCTACACCAAGAAAGCAGCCACCTATCAACCAGGAAGAGGATTTTCACCAAGAAGCTGACCCTGTCGGCACCCTGTTCTCAGACTTCTAGCCTGCAGAACTGCGAGAAATAAATGTTTGTTGTTTAAGCCTCCCAGTCTATGGTATTCGGTTATAGCAGCCCAAAATGACGACGAGAAAGGGCAATTCCAAGGATGACACATGGATCCTGCAATTGGTGCAGATAAATACTTGGGATGGAGTTCTTAACTGCTATCCCAAGATTGAGCTTTGAGTTTTTATCTCTGGGCTTCCTAACACCCAAAAGAAACGAGAAATATGAGTAAATTATGTGATTCACATCTTTTAAGAAAAGCTATATATGACAGTTCTTCTAGACACCAATAAAAATTTAAAGAAATATATTATTTTTGCCCTTATTCCATGGATACTGCTCAACATAAGACACAATACTTCCTCTGACAGTTTTGTAAAAAATAAAAGTGGAATTTCCATCTTTTTCTTGTTTCAACTCTTAATAAAACCTTATATCTTAATATTATTATTCATCTTTGCTATGTTTATGTACTCGTCTTTTCTGTTGGATTAGGTTTTCTGCCAGGATAAGGTCTCTGACTTATTACAGAAACAAAGTTCCTAGCACGGTGGCACATGCAAGGGCTTCACAAATGTGTGCTTAACCAAAAGCAAGTAATGCAGTGGAATTACTTTTGATGGAGAGAGGGTACTGACCTAAGCTAATCAGCTCCAGATAGGTAAACTTTCGGGATCTCAGTCAGCTTGGGCTGCTATAACAAAATACCATAGACTGGATGACTTAAACAACAGACATTTATTTCCCACAGTACCACAGGCTGGGAAGTACAAGTTCAAGGTGCCAGCAAACTCAGTTCTTGGAGAGGGCCCTCTTCCTGGCTAACTTCTCACTGTAAATTCACATGATGGAGAGAGAAGCTCTCCTGTCTCTTCCTCTTCTATAGGGGTGCTAATCCTATCACAGGGGTTCCACCCTCATGATCTCATCTAAACCTAATCACCTTCCAAAGGCCCCACCTCCTAACACCATCACACTGGGGGTTAGGGCTTCAACCTATGAATACTGGGGGGACACAAACATTCAGTCCATAACAGGATCTAACTTGAACAGTACATAACAGGATCTAATTTGAATGACTGATAAAAACCTAAAACACCTAAACTCTCCTAAGCACACAGCTTCCTTAACATACACTGAAAAGAAGCCTATTATATCTACAATTTCTTCTCTAGATATGTAAAATGTTTCCTTATTTTGCACTAGGGCTATGAAAGTCTCCTTACATTTCTAGATTCTTTTTTTAATGATGGATCTTTGGTTCAGTTACAAAATAAGATTTGTTGAGTCAGGGCAAAAGTACCTAAGTATCTTAGAAATAAAGCTCAATCTTGAATCCAATGTTTGATTGTGTAAAGAATCCATTTTCAAACTTTTGTTAATGACACAGCATGTACACTGACTAATCAGAATGGATACCAGCTGTAAACAAGTGCTATGATCATCTGGGCGAGTGCCAGGGAAATATCTGTGGGTTATCAATGGATTTAAAACTCAAAGTAATCAATAGATGGTGAGTAACTAAATTAGTAACTAATTAGTTGTGATTTTATTCATACAGAACTTTCTAGAAGTAGCAGCTGTAAGAACATTCTTATGATAATCTAAGGTCTTTGCTCAGGTAAAAATTGATATTCTTTTCACAATTGAAACCACCTAGCCAACAAATTTATATGTGTAATTTGAACCTCAAAAAGGCATTCAGATTTCCCCAACATGATTGAATGTTGGAACTAATGAGGCAGTGGCAGTATTTCCTTTATACAAACAATTTTACAATTATGCAGGACAGTGGCATCTAATGACTGTTACCAACACAAAATCACTCAGCAGCCAGCTTCTACTTTATTAGCAATTATTCTGTAACACTTAATTTCCTGTTATTAATGCTTTCTCAGAAGTACTTAAGCATGATATGGCCTTATGAATATAGTTATCAGTGGAACTATGTTCGGTATTTGGATTCTTTTGGAAATCTGATAAAGATAATATTCCTCCAAAGGTTACTGTCCAGAATACAAGTCATTTTATCATCAGACCTAAGTTCCAGCCAGCTGTCATTAAGAGTGTTTCGTTAGCCAGTGAAGGACTTTGTAGCTGGGTCAGGGCCATGGAAGTCTGGGGCAAGGTTGCTAAGGTAACAAATCTGTCCAAAGACTTCTCTCAGCATCAACCTTTCATCTTGTTAAATTTATATAAGCAAAGCACTGTGAGGAGAATGCTAATAGACCAAATGACAGAAACAATTGTACAAAGATATTTTTAAGCTTGATGGGTGTGTGTTTAAGCTCCTTTATAAAGATACAACAATATGTGTGGGCTTAGAGGTGTTCATGGAAATGAGCTAAATTACCCTGGGTCCACACATCGTTTACATTAGCATAAGAAATATGTGGCTCTACAAAGCAGAATTTAATATAACGATACACATTGATTGAGTGCCTCCTTGGTACCTGAATTTACTTTTCAGTGTAACATTTGAGTCTGAGAAGAATTAAATTCTAAAGAAAGTGAAGCTTAACATGCCTTCCAAAGAGTCCAGACTCAGTGAGGTAGAGAAACTTCAATTCTTGTATTAGGGAGTGTTGGCTAGGTGGAGTGAGGTTGTTGTATTAAAAATATATAGGATATCCAGCAATCCCACTCCTGGGCATATACACAGACATAACTATAATTCAAAAAGATACATGCACCCCTATGTTCATAGAAGCACTATTCACAATAGCCAAGACATGGAAACAACCTAAATGTCCATCGACAGATGAATGGATAAAGATGTGGTATATGTATATATATACACAATGGAATACTACTCAGCCATTAAAAAGAATGAAATAATGTCATTTGCCGCAACATGGATGGACCTAGAGATTATCATACTAAGTGAATTCAGAGAAAGAAAGACAAATATCATATGATATCACATATGTGGAATCTAAAATATGACACAAATGAACACATCTATGAAACAGAAACAGACACACAGACATAGAGAACAGACCTGTGGTTACCAAGGGGGAGGCGGGTGGGGGAGGGAAGTATTGGGAGTTTGGGATTAGCAGATGCAAACTATTATATAGAGAATGTATAAACAACAAGGTCCTACTGTATAGCACAGGGAACTATATTCAATATCCTGTGATATACCATAATGGAAAAGAATATGAAAAAGAATATATATATATATATGTATAACTGAGTCACTTTGCTGTACAGCAGAAATTAACACAACATTGTAAATCAACTATATGTCAATAAAATGTTTAAAAATACATATATATTTATATAATATCAAAGACTAATGGGGTCATGTCTAAAGGATACAAGAGTCAAACAGAAGGGCTCTCTGGCCTAAGATGGGACAATTTGAACATGAAAAAGAATAATTATGACATGGATTGAAATACATCAAAAATAGAAAAGTCCATGAGTTCATAATGATACTGAAAAAAAAACCAACCTCACTGACCTCTATCAGGAGTTGCTAAGGCCACCAACTCATTACTGAAATTTAACAAATAACAGGAAAGAATGAAGCATATGTCTTGCCTTTCCTGCATGAATTGTATTTCTATATAACCAAATTGCTGATAAAAATGTTTTTAAAAAACAATTCCAGATAATAACTGCGGAAGAAATAACAGGATTAAAAATCACCACTTTTCAACTCTTAATGAAATGATGGATCTAAACAACATACATCAATGAATGCCAAAACTATTAGGTGAAATGTTGGTGGGGAACTTGATGGAGAGACTATGTTGACAACATCGGAACTCACTAATCAATCAAAACATCATTAAAGATGGGACAATCAGACCTGAGGTACCTCATAATGTAATGCAATGGGAAGTACACCCATCGCCTATGAAATAGTCTTGCCTAGGAATGTTGACTGAACCTGAATCTAATCAACCCTCTAGTTCTAACTATAAGGAATAGAGGAAGTCGTTTTGAAAAAAAAGCAAAATCCAAAAATTGGGACATTTTAAAGACAAATGACCCAGTTTCTCCAACAAATCAATAGTGTGAAAAGAAAGCAAGGAGGAGAGCTGCTTTAGAATAAAAGGGCCTTAAGAGACATAACAGTCAAATACAATGGGTAGACCTTTTTTGATTCTGAGTTGAGCAATCAAATGTAAAACAACATCTTTGAGAAAGAAGAAATTTAATGTAACTGAGAAATAGATGAAACAAAATTATTATTTTTGTTCAGTATGGTAATATTAGCTGGTGATGTTTTAAAAGACTCTAAGCAGTTAGAGATGCATACTAAAGTTTTTACAAGTGAAATAAAATGGTGTCAGAGGTTTGCTTTAAAATGCTTTAAAATGCCAGGGGGAAATGTGGGAAAGTTGGGTAAAATACATTAGCAAAATGCTTATGAGTGTCAAAATTCTGACAACAAAATACCTGTGGAAAACTGGGTTCTTGAATTACAGTGTTGGAACTGATTGACTAATTTTTTTTACAAATTCAACATTGGGAGAACCAGTAAATTAGTCTTACTTCTGGCAATAGTTCATATTGAGTGGATCAGCCAAACCACCAAATTTAAAAGTTTATGTTTATCCTGGCCTTTATTCTGAAGGAAGACAACTTGTCAGTTCCTAAAGACAATCTGAACTCTGAAACTTGTCCTTATCTGAAAATATGAACAAAGCAAGAATTCGATACACTGAAAACACTGTCCTCAGATAAGGTTAAATGATTTGGTAACTCAGAAGAGCATACCATCTAATCACCAGTGGTAACCTCTGAAAATTCTAAGCTTTCTGCTAATTTGGACTGCAATAAAGCAACTGAGGCTGCTTCCTTACCAAGCCAGACACTCAGGTTTCTGTCAACAACATGAAAAACTGAAGGAGAAAAAACTAGAACTACATGGTCACTCTTCCTATTATAATTGTTAATTAAGAACAAAAGAGCTTTTAAAGAATTAAGGAGTTACTTATAATGTGACAATGATAATATATAAAGGGTTCCTACAAATCAATAAAAAGATGAACACTCCAATAGAAAAATGGCAAAGGACACAAAATCAATTGAGAGAAATACAAATGGCCAATAAACACTTTTATTATCTACTTCATTACTTTTTTTATCTTTACTAGCATATAATTGCTTTCCAATGTTGTGTTAGTTTTTGCTGTACAACAAAGTGAATCAGCTATATGCATACATATGTCCCCATATCCCCTCCCTCTTGAACCTCCCTCCCCCCCCTCCCTATCCTACCCCTTTAGGTCATCACAAAGCATTGAGCTGATCTCCCTGTGCTATGCAGCAGCTTCCCACTAGCCATCTATTTTACATTTGGTAGTGTATATACGTCAAGGCTACTCTCTCACTTCATCCCAGCTTCCCCTCTCTTCCCCCTGTCCTCAAGGCCATTCTCTACGTCTGCATCTTTATTCCTGCCCTGCCACTAGGTTCATCAGTACCATTTTTTTAGAGTCCATATATGTGCATTAGCATACGGTATTTGTTTTTATCTTTCTGACTTACTTCACTCTGTATGACAGACTCTAGGTCCATTCACCTCATTACAAATAACTCAATTTTGTTCCTTTTCATGGCTGAGTAATATTTCATTGTATATATGTGCCACATCTTCTTTATCCATTCATCTGTCGATGGACATTTAGGTTGCTTCCATGTCCACTCCCAAACTCATTCTACAAGACCACCATCACCCTGATACCAAAACCAGACAAAGATGTCACAAAAAAAGAAAATTACAGGCCTGTATCACTGATGAACATAGATGCAAAAATCCTCAACAGAACACTAGCAAACAGAATCCAACAGAACATTAAAAAGATCATACACTGGGCTTCCCTGGTGGCTCAGTAGTTGAGAATCTGCCTGCCAATGCAGGGGACACGGGTTCGAGCCCTGGTCTGGGAAGATCCCACATGCCGCGGAGCAACTAGGCCCGTGAGCCACAATTACTGAGCCTGCGCGTCTGGAGCCTGTGCTCCGCAACAAGAGAGGCTGCGATAGTGAGAGGCCCGTGCACCGCGATGAAGAGTGGCCCCCACTTGCTGCAACTAGAGAAAGCCCTCGCACAGAAATGAAGACCCAACACAGCCATAAATAAATAAATAAAATAAAATAAATTTTTTAAAAAAAGATCATACACCATGATCAAGTGGGACTTATTCCAGGAATGCAAGGATTCTTCAATATAGGCAAATCAATCAATATGACACACCATATTAAAAAACTGAAGGATAAAAACCATATGATACAATATTAGGAAAACTTTGGGAATATGTTCAACAACTAGTAAATTATAACATAGTCAGCATTTCAATACCATTTTTTTATCATGAAAAGTCTCATGTGATTGTGTAATAAAACATTGTGAAAGGCTAAAAAAATAAAAAAATAAAAATAAAAACCATATGATAATCTCAATTGATGCAGAAAAAGCTTTTGACAAAATTCAACACCCATTTATGATAAAAACTCTCCAGAAAGTGGGCATAGAGGGAACCTACCTCAACATAATAAAAGCCATATATGACAAACCCACAGCCAACATCATTCTCAATGGTGAAAAACTGAAAGCATTTCCTCTAAGACCAACAGACATTTTAAAAATCATTTTCAAACACTTAAATATCAACCTCAATAATAATCAGTGAATGCAAATTAAGACAAGGAAATACCACTTTTGTCTATCATACTGGTGAATGTTTTCAATGATAAACAGTAGTGACTTTTTTTTTAGGAAGAAGTAATAAAACTTGGTTCAACACTTCTGAAGGTTAACTTGGCAACATGTATAAACATCATTATCTTTGAATCAACAATTCTACATCCTGGAATTAGTCCAAAGGATATAATTATGGACATGGACAAGGATTTAGGTAGAAGGAAGTCCATTCCAGTGATGTTTATAATAGTAAAAATTGAAAATAACCTAGATATCCAATAATAGAAATAAATAAAATAAATTATGATACATACATGAAATAGACCACCGTGTTGTCATTAGCTATGTTGTCATAAAGCTATCCAGATAAACATGGAAAGATTCAGAAATTTGCTTATATAAGTATAAAAATGGGGCTATTAAAGGAGTATGGGTTATATGTGCATACGTAAATATATGCAAAACAATTACCACGAAACTGTACTCAAAATGGTAATCAATACTCTCTTTGATTAATGGGGTTATAATTATTTTTATTATCATCTTTTTTATTAGTCAATAATCTCTAAAAATTTTACTCTGAACATATAAGGATAAGAGCTATTTTTTAAGAGTAAAAAGAAAACTTTCTAAACACTAACTTCTACTACTCCAGCTGTGCTCAGTTGTTCTTTCACTCAATCTGGGTTTATTGTACTCTATTTCCTCACTGATGGAACATAAGAGGGAAGCCATAGCCCTGCCATTTCTACCTGCTGGCTCCACCAAGAGCCCTAGGGAAGAGACTTACTGGTAGCTGGCCTCTAAGTGTGGAAAGCCTTTATCACTCAAGTTACTATATTTAGTGTTTCATTTTACCTCACAACTCTTCCAGCAGTACCAACACCTCTATCTTCACTCCCTGGCTAAAACTAAAACTCAAGCAACATGGAGCCCCTGTGCCCTTCTCTTCTATGTCAGTGGTCCCCTATCAGAAATATACTGACACCAAAAAGCTCATTCATCTAGCCTGACTTCCATTCCAATAAATGCTTAATCTACTGGTTACAATCTTTTCATAACCTCATGCTCCTATTTCCAGGGCAAATCTATATTACTTCTTAGCTGTATCCATTTGGGGCTCTCAAAGGCATAGTGCCTTTTTTTCTCCTTTGGTAAGTTAGTTTTAAATATCAGAGCTTAATAAACAATTTTTAAATGTAGAAAATAATTGTTTTGTCCTATTTCCAAACTAAGACATAATTTTAAACCTCTATCCTTATAATTTAAAAAAGCGATTAAGGTCAAAGAAATCAGTTAAACTGAACATTGTACAAAGCAGATTAGAGAAATTTAATCCTTGCCTTCTGAGATCTTACAATTTCAGGGAAATCACTCACATTTGCATAGTGTGCATGTAAAATTTCATATACTCATTCAACAAGCATTTGTTGAGTACCTACTAATGGCCAGGGACACCCCTTCCACTGAAGTCCTGGTGGTATGGACACTATTTGAGAAGCTAATGGATTAGTCAAGGACAAAGACATGTAAGTGAGCAATCCAATCCAATGGATGAGTGTAATAATGGAATTGTGCTCAGGGTATCCTGTGCTGTGTCCCCCATAGGGACAACTAAAGAGTCACTCTTTATTCACTAAAGGAGAGTTTCTCAAATGCAGTGTTACTCCAGGTGTTAGCAGGTGATAAACAATAAAGTGTTTCCTAAACCCTGGAACAGACTAGGTTAAACTGAGTTCAACAGGTTTCTTTGCTGTATAATTTATCAGAGCTTTTAATATCTAATGTTCATCGTGAATTCCCAAGGATAAACTTCCAAGGATTTGCATCGTGCATCTCCAAGGATAAGCTTGCACTTCCCAAGCTTATTTGACCACAGAACCCTTTCTTCACAGACTGTCTTGATCGAGAGCTTTGGAGTTCCCCAAGTGCTTTTCCATGATATATGAGTTCATGTGCCTGAGACTGCCAGCTTCTTGTGAAGATGAACTGGAGACATCCGTGAGATCACAAAATAGGAACGTATCTTACTCATCTTTATATCTCCAGAGTCTAGCATAGCATTCAGCACAAAAAAGATACTCAATAAATAGTTGATATATTTGTGACTTACTACACCTTCCCAGCTGAGCCACCACAACCCAGAGGGAGTAGTCCAAGCATGTATTATCCACATTTTACAGAAGAAAAAATACAGTCCAGGGACATTAAGTGACTCAAGCAAGATCACAGAGTGAGCTAGTGATACAACTAGGATTGGAAACCAGATCCAATCCCAAGTCCAGTGCCCCTTTTCTTATACTTGTATGATCATATAATCTGAATTTTCTGGGTAGTCTTAATTTCAGATATTCTGCTTCACTTTTAAACAAGGCCAGGTAACACCCTGGTTTTTTGTTTGGGAAATAGCCTCCATAACCACAACTTTTTATGTTTTATAGACATAAAAAAGATAAATATCTACCTAATAAATATAAAAACATAAAATACAGTCATGATATAAGTGAAATCTACATGGTATTGTATATGACTGATTAAACAAGAAGGACCTTGAACTACAGTCCGATTATTCTGGGGGAGAAGGGCATTTACAATAATGGTAAAGTCCATTTTCAGTTCAGATTCTAGGTAGGAACAGCCACAGCCTGGCAAAGATGTCAGGAACCTCCCACAGAGACATCACTCAGAGAAAGAAAATGCTCTCAAGAGCTGGATGTAGGTCCCTCAGAGATACCACAGCACAAAACACTGTCAACCATTCCTCAGCTAACAAGCCTGGTGGCCCCCCAAGACTGCATGTCAGGAAAGCATATAAACAAAGATGAGACCAAGATGGATCAACAAATTTTCTGTAGCGAGCGGTCCCCTGAGCAGCATAGGCTGCATGGGATAATAGAAGATAACCCGCATCAGAGCAGCCTTAGGACTGCGGCTCAGCCACACAAGTTCAGGGTTATCGCTAGCCCTTTAGTGAGCAGGACAGATGTATCCATCAGAATGACCTCTGTTCTGGAGGCAGAGACACTCTGAGTCAGAAGCTTGCCTCTGCTATGATACCTTGACAAGGATAGAGTGTCTCTCTATAAACCTTCACCTACAAAGTGAGAATAATAATTTTAGCTTCCTCACAGGATGACTGTGGTTTACATGAGATAAAAGGACCAAGTGCTTACCAGAGGACCTAGAAGACGGTGAGTGCTCAATATTTTTATTATTAAAAGGTATTGTTTTAATTAATAATTCTATTATCATAACACATCACACACATTAGGCTATGCAATCATTCCCATTATTGAATGTAGCTTAGTCATCCTTAGTTAGTCTTTCTGTCTTCTCCTGAAAGTTCCCAGTTCAAGACGCTTCCAGGAATCAACAGAGAAGTTAAAGTAAGGGGACCTTATCTATACCTTACAGTCATCGCGCAGGGACCCAGAATGGCTAAGAGCATAGAAGTAGCCTCCTTGTAGACTGCTGTCTCAATAAGGCTTTGTTCTGTGTGGGAATCCCAAATTATGAGTACGTACTGGTCCAAATGACCAAGTCCTCAAATACATCAGAGACAGTATCGCTGAAATAAAGGGAACAGCCTCTCTCTGCTATTCCTCTCAGTCAAGATCATCTTGTTCTTCCAGCACAGTTACAAAAACCAATAAGAGTGGGTCATTTCTAGGGCTAGGATCACAACACAGGTTTTTTGGCTCACAAGGCATTGTTTTACATTGAACATAGTATTTCTTAATTTTAGTTTCCTTATCCGAATAGAAATCCCTAAAATTTTTAAAAGAAGAATGAAGGTAACAGGTTGATAAGCATAGCCTTGATCAGTCACCATCTAATTCCTGCTGGGTCTCTTCAATCTAAGCTGTGTATTGACTAATAAGCACTCTCTCCTGTCACATGCAATGGCTTGCATGCATCACAGAGTTATTTGCAAGTTAATATATATTAAAATCACATATGCCCACACACATTACTTCTGCATGTCAGGGGACCTCAAGAGATAATACATCCATCTTCATTTGTGACAGTGTATGCACCCATAGTTCATAAATGGTGATAAATGAATTGTCATGCCGTCCCAATGGTATAATACACTTATCCCCTATTCTTGCCATATTAATACATGTTCATTTCAGCACCAGTCAGATCTTTAAAATGAGTGATCCAACATCTGCCTCCTATTGGTAACCACAGAAGAATGCTAATTTCACCTCTCAACACCCAGTATAATTTGTTTGGTATGTAAATCAACAGCAGAAGAGAGGAACCAAAAAAGTAATCATAATAATTTCAACTCATTATGCCTCTCTGATATGCTAAGATAAATTGAGATGGAAAATGTTTACTTTGTTTATATTTCAGTAAATCCAGGAGGAGACTGCCCTCCACAGCTGACCCATCCCCAACGCATGGCCCGCCACAGTGGGGAGGGAGGGTAAAGTGGGGAGAATTGTTCGGGTTGATGAATGGGCCTGTGAACTGTTTTTAAACCAGTCCAATTGATGTGTTTATCACTTTAGCATCTGCCTGTATTAAGTGATTATTCATTAATAATTGCCATCCTCGCCTCACTTTATACAGCCAACTTTCAATTTTTCAGAGGCTAATGGTAGTTTGTAACTTACCCCTGCCTATAGCTTTTTAAGGAGTATGAAATATCTTTCAGCCATTTCAGCCCTTCAGCACCTGCACTTAGTGATAGCTGACAAAAGGAGATACAACCTGAGGTGACCAAACCTTGAGACTGAAAGGGAACTTAGGGGTCGTGGACTCCACGCTGCCCTCCATCACCTCTTCACCTCTCCCTGCCTCTTCTTCCCACTCTCTCAGCCTCCCTCCCTCACACCTTCCTTCTATCCCTCAAAGCTTTTCAGTTTGGCTGGTACTATGATATTTAGGACTACAGAAATAAGACAGATGGCTAAAATGAGGCGATGCATTAAGAGTGAATCTTGTTAACTAGTTTTCACTAAGAAAGATGACGCAGCACTAATTAGTCGTTTCCAAATTTTTCTGATCATGCACCCTATGGGTATAAAAAAAATTTAAAGCACACACCACATGTATAACTAAGTTCTATACACATAGGACTCTATATATTGTAGGTATTTAAACTTATACCAAAAGGAGATAAAATGGGAGTAGATATTCAATTTTTCTCTTTTTTACATGCTGGAGACAACAGACCCGGGTAAGCTACGCCCTTTACTGAGCATTTCCCAGATCCCGAATGGCCCAATATACCTCTTCGGGTGGTGTCTCGTGACCAGACACTTGGTCAGAGTTCTGCAGACTCAGCATAGATTTTGTTTAACCCCTTGCTTGCCTGAGGTTTGCACTCTGATACAATTATCTGTTTTGGTAAGTTTAGGAGTAAAACTTAGAAAACAAGAGTCAAAACTTCTGAAGCTATGTATGCTTTTAAAATGAATATTTTCTCAAACACTCCTCCATTTAGGACTAACAGGTGGCCCTGGGACATGGCCAGGGCCAACTTGAGGCCTCAGTCAAAAGCAAACAAAGAACAGGTGAAGCTTCTCACTGGGGTGGTCTCAGGGGCAGCTGTCTGCACAACTCGCAGAGAAAAGGACGCTGGAGGGAAACACAGAACTGACAAAGTTGGTGATTTATAATCTCTCCTTCCCATAAAATGACTCTCGTTATTCTTGGGAGCTTAGACTCTGAAGCGAGCTGTAATGGGCCACTGGGCTAAAAATGAAGTGCAGATTTATTTCTATAATCACCACCAGCCAAACCCTTCCCTGGGAAATCACTAACTTGGCTTCTAAAGTGCTAGGATACCTTTAGAATGCTTGAGATTTATCTTTGGGATTGAGTGCTCGTGTTGCTCTGGGAAATGCTAACTATTTGAGTTGTAGACACCCCGATCAGTGTGCTGGGGAATGTTGGAAAGACAACAGAGAAGTGAGCTCTGCTTCCCTTTCACGCTCTGTTCTGAGAAAATTCTTATGCCTAAGAGATGTTAAGTAAATAACAATTACAAACACATCAAATACTGAGCCAAGAGACTACCTGATACAGCTTCTGTCCAGGAAACCAAATAAGTTCAGCCTCAATGTAAATTTAAATTCCTGAAATTGAATTTGACTCATGGTAGGCTCCTACACTCGTGGCTCTTGGCTGGAGGTGCCGTACTTCCCTTGTTATTCAAAAAGTCACTGGATCTAGAAAATATTCAGGTATAATTGTATAGCCGTGAATCTCAAGAGTTATGGTAAAAGACACATACAAAAAAGTAAAACAAAAAAACAAATAAATAAGAACCACAAGATCCTTAGTGTAATTCTAGCTCACAGCTCATTTATAATACTGCCCTTACTCTGGCACACAGGTGATCAAGCAGCCACTGCCATTCTCACCAGTGCCTCTTGGCAGATGTCTTAACTCATAACAAATTCATTTATTGCCTACGTGCACGCAGACATCCTTTTCCTGACTTCTTTCTGCCTCATCGTTAAGAATCTTACGAACTCTTAATTGTGTACAATGGCAAAAGTACTTCAAGCAGTTTCTGAAAGTGAAAACTACAAATCTCCATTTGTGGAATTACCATGCTATTCAGAGCATAATCCAAAAAAGCAGAGAATTTTAGAGCTGGAAAGGTTCTGAAGGAGCATTTACACCCATCTTTATGGACGAAAACACTGAAGCCCAGTGGGAATAAGTAAGTTGTCCAAGGTCACCCAAGCAGTCAGTGGCAGAGCTGGGAGTAAAATCCGGTTCATCTAGCTCTGCCATGATGCCTCCTTAAAATACTTTAAAGAATTATAGACCCAGAGGAATGACAAAAGAAGAAAGATATTTCTTTGCTCTGAATGGGTCAAATGTCTGAGCAGGTGAGACACTGTTTCCAACATCTAGAGCTTTAGCCCATAATGGGATAGACTGCCAATATTTGCTGGAAAATGGCTTCTTCTCTCACTTGCCAATTAATTTTTTTAATGATTTATGGGTGATTCTCAAAGAAAATGCTTTTCCTGTGAGAGGAATTAATATGCTGAACTTAAAATATTTGCACTAATTACTAAAGGTCAAAGTGGGATAGTGCAAAGACATTATAATCAGAGGGCCCAAGGGAATGGGAATACATTGAACAAATAATGTGAAACTCTGATCAAAATATTGAGGAAGGTGCACTTTTTTGCTTATGCAATTACGAACTGGAGCAAGGACATTCTCCCTTAAATCTAGACCATGAGGTTCATGATGACTTGCAAGTAATGACCATAATATCAAAACCCCTCATGGCTCTGAATGCCCTTAAGAGAAACTTCAAAGTCAGTTATTAACGTGGAGATAAGGTTCTTCCTAATCTGATCCCACCCTGCTCATCTCTTTCCACCGTTTTCTTCTTTCCATCCACACTTGCTTTCTTTCAGTTCCTCAGACTTGCCATGATTCTAGAACTGCCCACTTGTTGTTTCTTCTGCCTAGAACACGTCCTCCTCTGACTATCCCACCCACTCCCTTACATCTGAATAAACCCTACTCATCCTTTAGGTCTCACTAGGTGTCATGCTCTATGTAAAAAGGTTGCATCACTCTCCCCAGTTCTTCACTTTTTACTGTATTCACACAATTTGTCCTGTGACTTTTCAGTTTCTCCCACTAACGGATAAGAGAATATTTTCCCACTCCTTAAATCTGAGTTCAGCTATATGACTTTCTTTGACCAAGAGACTGAGGCAGAAGTAACAGTGTGCCAGTTCTGATCATAATGCTTTAAGAGGTCTCATATGTTTCCGCTTGCCTTCTTTGATTCTGCTGTAGCATGAGAAGAACATACTTGGACTAGCCTACTTATCCCAGGAGGAGGGTGAGGGATATATAGAGCAGAGCCACCAAGGAAAACTTCATCAACAAAGCCCAGACCAGGTCAGCTGTTCCCCAGGTGACCCACGGACATATGACTGAGTCCAAAAAAAAGATCTGCAGAGCTGTTTAGCCTAGGTAGCCAACCTGAAGATACCTGAGAAATGACAGATGATTGTTATTTTAAGTCACTAAATTTGGGGGTGGTTTGTTATACAGCAATAGTATTTTTTCTACCATAGCAGTTATCAAACGTTATTACAGTCCTTGGATTCATTTCCTCTCTCTTGAGGACTGTACATTCCAATACAATTGAAATTATGCCCATCTTGTTCAACACATTACTTCAAGTTTTAGTACAGTCTACTGGTACACAATAGATACCCATTAAATAAGTGGTTGTAGAATGAATTCTTTATCATTGCAAAACAGTTTCTCTTCCATTCTTCTGTCTCTCTCTAGCCCCGACAGCAAACTGCCCACCTATACTTTTCGAGGTCCTCCCAAAGTAGGTACAGTATTTAACCTGACAACCATCCTGCAAAATAAATTATGCTTATTTGACCATGTGCTAGACAGAATGATTGTGAATACAAGGCCCTATCTTGTTCATCTATTATTGTTTATCTCGTGGTCTTATAGTCAGTACTAAACAGATGGATGAACATTAACAAATAAAACATATTCTTACATTTGGCATCACATTTCTATGTTCCTCCAAATTTCTTCAACCTGTATAAATTAGATTCAAAGTCAGTCTTTGAATACATGCAAACCTGTTAGGAATTAAGACCCTGTTCTTCTGTAAATGGTTATTGGAAACCTGAATACAGTGGTGAAAATTGCACTTAAAATAGTCATCAAAGAGCCCATCTCATGCACCTGTTTCCACATGGTGCTTTGGAAAAGGGGGAGAGATGCAGAGAATTTTACAATCTTTTATTAATCCCTTGCGCCTTTGTACCACATCCCAACTCTCCACTTGCGCTGAAGGTTCAAAATTGTAAAGGTCTGGCATTGTCAAGGGCTCAGCTACCATGAACTAAGAGAAAATGGAGATTTGATTCATTTAGCCCATTTTTTAAACTTATTTTTTAATAACTGTGGTAGCAATGTTAAGGTACTTAATATCATTGAACTGTACACTCATTTAGCCCAACTTTGCTGCTATATGGTCCCAAAGTCCTTAATCTCGGGGACCCGTAGGACAAAAGAAACTGAGAGGCACACTCTTATGTTTGAGAGGCACACTACTGGTCTCCACCACTGGAGAACTACACTTTCTTCTCACCTATAGTCTTTACTCTGTGGTCTGCCCCCCATAGGAGAGGGGAGTGAGGGAAAAGTACCCTTCATGTTAGAACGTTCCAGTCTCCTGCCACAGCCACCAGCGCCAGGCGTGAGCTGAAGAAGAAAATCACTAACAGATCATCCCATGAGCCCGCTCTCTTATTAAAAGATCAACATACCCTTAGCATTTTTCGAAAGGGACGGCCTCATTTTCTGAAAAGTAGGGCTGCAAAAAACATAATATCGTCTTGGAACATATCCGTATATGGAAGCCTAAAGGGGAGTGGAAATTCCATCTCCCGGGTAAACAGCAGCCCCTCTTGAACTCGCTGAGCTGGTTCTTTTAATAAATGACCAATGAAATTACAAAGATGTTCTATAGGGAACAAACTTGTCCCACGTGTTTGGTGCACACCAGCCAGGGGACGGTTCAGAGTTTGTTTGGTGTGCTCCAGAATCACTGGCAGAGCACGCAGAAGGGACTGATTTTGTAGTTCTGGGCCTGGCACCTCCATTTTGAACAAGCCCCCTAGTTGGTCAGATGTAGGTGGTCTATAGACAATGTTTTAGAAATGTCTCCATCTCTTTCATGAAACCAAAACAAACTGGATGCAAAAGGAATCTTTCCCCTTCCCCAGGCCCCCGTGAATCTTATGTGGAACCTGGGAAGAATAATAACGTCTATGTCATAGTGTGAGGATTAGACTAGATAATGCATGTAAAGATTCAGAAATTTGCCTGGCCTCTTGAAGGTTCTTCACAAATGCCAGTTATTATTATGATGCAGTGTTTTATGCATGGTTGATTCCTGAAGTACAAACTAGCCACCAACTTTTCCAACCCTATGTGTGAGAAGGTAAAAAAAAAAAAAAAAATGGACTTAAAGTAAGATCTATTTTTCCCTCCCTCCTTTGTCTTGTGAATTCCTGCTTTATAAAGATATTTCTTAAATAGTGCCCTTTCTGTGTCCTTGCCTCACCCAGAGCTAGATTCCTCTTCGAGGCTACCAGAGCAGTCATGCTTTCCTCTATCACACCACTTGTTACTTGGCACTGGAATACTGTGCTGACTAATCTGCCTCCTCACTGGATTTTAACTAGCTTCAGAACAGGGTCCATTATTCCTCTAAATAAGTACTCTGGGTATTGATCTGCACCACCCAATTGCCCAGTACAGTGCCTGGGCCCCATAGGTGCTCAGTAAAACTTTAGGGAAGAGAGAAGAAACAGAAAGGCACACACACTAAAAGAGTAGACATGATGACAGGTATGGCATCCCAAAGCAAGCAGGCAAGTTGAAAAGTCCAAGCAGGAGAGCCACAGTCTGTGTCCAGAACCTAAAGAAGGGCACAAACCAATGTAGGATCTTGGCATACAGGTGGTAGAGCATAGTAGTTAAGGCTGCAGGCTCTGGAGCCAGGAGCCTACCTGAGCTTGGATCTAGGTTCCATCCCTTACCAGCCATGTGACCTTCGACAAGTTAGTCACAGATGAGCCTCAGTTCCCTCATTTGCAAAATGGGAATAATAACACTGATGCCCTCCTAAGATTCATGTGAGGATTAAATGAAATAATAATAGGAACTATGCGCCTAGCACATAGTTAAGTGTTTAACAAATGTTAACTGTTGCTGCTGCTGCTGTTGTTGTTACATAATAATGGTTGAAATTATAGGCTCTGTAGTCAGACTTGAATAGAAATCCATATTCTAGCTCCTATTAGTTTCTGTGACCTTAAGCAAGTTAGCTAAAATTTGTAAACCTCAGTTTCCTCATCTCTAATGAGGCAATAATACCTGTGTCAGGAAAATAATAAATAAAAAACAGCACCATGATGCCTGACACTTATTAAGTTCTCCATAAAGGATCATTATCATTAAGGTAGGAATTCCCACACAGAGCTCAAACCGGGACAGGGACAGAGTGGAATCCAGACAGAATTGGAGCAGTGTCGTGGAATCAGGACAAGGAAATGGTGTCATAGGTCTATTGAAAGAGGCCTGGTCGCCTTCTACCTGCTTAATGCATGTGGACAAGGACCTAGGTGACTGTCATAGCCCAAAGTGAGGCCGGACTTTGGGGATGTGACATCCTCCCCACAGCCCAGGCTGGGCATCTTTTGCACTCCTGCAGCTTACTGTGTTTTCTCTGTCTTATCCTCAACTTAGAAGTATTTATGTGGGTATCGACACCATGTCTCATCTCCCTTGGTGCCCCTACGGGCATATTGAAGGAACCCAGTAACATTCACTGAGTTGGCACTAACAACCCAACAGCCCCGATAGATGGCTGGTTGCTCTGAAAGAGTCTCAGTTCCAACACTTGGGGTCTACTGCCCTCAGTGTATTTCTTAACATCTATCCTCACTTGTATTACTTTTTTGCTTTAAGACTTTTGGAACTATCTTGTGCCAACTACAAAGTAAACTGGTTTAAATCCTCAACCTTAGGTTGTGTAAAGTTTCTGAGGTCCACAACCCTAAGAGAAAGGTCAAACTGCCTTCCATCCCCTTCCTATCTCCACCCCCTGCTCCCCCAACAAAAGGTTCTACAAAATCTCACTGGTAGTAAATCAACTATTAAAAATAACTATTTTTAAAAGTAAAGTTTTGTAATCAATTTTCCCAAAGAAGAGGGGAAAAAAGCAAACACGGTGTTTTTTAATCATATATACATACACACCAAGAAAACTTAGTTCTTAATCTTAGTGAAGTTGATCTCTGTGTGTTTCAGAAACTCAACTTGCAGCCTGGGAAAGTAATATTTATTTGAAGGAGCTTATTGCCAAAAGTGAATCATAAATCTGCAGGCTTTTGAGACTTCAAGGCAGAAAGAACAGAGGCAATTATTAGTCTGAATGTTCCACTGACAATATGAAATCTTTGTCTTTCAAAGCATTTGTTTAAGTAAGAAAAAGTTTGCCCAGCCTGGAGAACGTTCTATTGTGGGAAATGAAACTTCTGAAAGCTCCAAAGCTTATTTATATATTTGCTAGGCTTCTCTCTGCCAACTTTCTCCTCTCCCAGAGCGTCCGTTAATGCTAAGAAAAGCCTCCGAAAAGCACACATTATAAGCAGAGAAAATCTTAATGAATGTAATATATTTGGCAAATCTGTTTTATCTACCAAGGAGATTTCCTTCCTCTCTTCATCACTCATCTCTTTTTTGTTTGTTTGTTTTTTAATGTTTTTCTCCTTGATTCATCTTAGGCAGTTTATTTTTCTCTCCTTCCAAAAATGAAAAATAAAAATAGAAACCCAAACAATCTCTTGACTTCCATTCTCTTGTCATTTTCCATTTCTTCCCACTTACTCAATCTCCTTCCTTTTGGGAAACTCTAGGAGAAGGCTGGGGGTGGCGGGGGCAGTGCAGGGAACCTTAAGAGCCCTTTGCTAACTTCCCTTCTCTAGCTCAACCAGAGAAGTAGCCATTGCAAAACCCAACTCTTAACTATGAAAGCGTGGACTATGCACTTTATAGATCACCCTCGGCCAACGTGCATGCCAAGCTCACCTCCCGCTGCCGCTCAGCATGCTCCTTCCCTCAGCTCGTGTGTGCTCAAGAATTGCTAAGCCATCTTAACACAGACCTGAACAGCCCCACATAAGCTGTCAGCTATAGAAAGTGGGTTTTTTCATCATACAAGGCATTCCAAATCCAAAAGATGTAGGAATTACCTGGATAATTTCCTCCTAACACTAATGAGGTTAAAGTTGAATGCATTTGTATATCTTTGTACATAATTTGATTCTCCTTCCTACTGAATCTGTGCTACCTGAGACCACACCTATGACCTGAGATTCCCTTAAAACTTTGCTAATCAGAGCACGGTGCCTGGGCCAGAGGCATCAGCGTCACCCGGGAGCTTCTTAGAAATGTAGCATTTCAAGCCGTCATCCCCTGACCTACCGAACAGGAAACTTCATGGCTCGCCTGCACATCAAGGTTTGAGAAGCTCTGTTAACCAAGCGCATACAAGGCACCTGGGGTCTGGGCTGGAGAAGTGAAGGGGGCTGCTGCTTCTGCTGTGTCACACCCTCTACAGGGCAGTTCGTAGTGTCTCCAGGTCCCCACCCCTTCCCCACCTCTAATTGTCTTCACCGCTCCATCCATTGGCTGCACTGGACTGCTAGGGCCTTGGTCTCCGTAACTGCAGGTACTGCTGGTGCGTGGGCCGGCCACACTCCTCCCTCCTTGCCAGGTCTGCCCGTACCTGTGTGAGCTGTTATCGCAGAGACCGATGACTTGACATTTACAGTTCCTTTCCCAGAAAGAAGCACAAGACATTTCATGAAAGCTGCACATAATCCTCCTCAATCCGCTGTAGAATGGGGAGGGGGGATGCATTTTAAAATAATCCCATTTGATTCCTCCCACCTACATGGTATTCTCTCCCCTTCTTGAGTAGAAGGAAAGCAAATAACTAAAGACGCACTGCCCCTGGGGGAAGTGTGCTTGTGTGTGTGAGTGTGCATGGAATATTTTTAAGTTTTAAAAAGGAGTCTGGTTTGTACAACTTCAGATTCTTCATAGGACTTCTGACTCTCTGACAATAGGCATTTGTCTGAGTATTCCACTCCCCGCTCTGCAAACCCTGGCTGCCTACTGGAAGCCCATAACCCCAAGTCCCCACATTCCCACGGGTGCCCGGGCTGGAGACCACATGTGATGAGCTTTGTCTCAGCTTCACACTGAAGACACAACCGCAAACCACATCATTAGGCTTGCAGCAGATACTCTCCATGCTGAGGCTGTATAAACACTTCTCCAAACGCATACCCATGCATCTTAGTGCCTTGTTTTTTCTGGGCTTCTCATACTCCCAAGCAGCCTCTAGCATTAAGCCATTCACTTGGAATCATGAGTTCTTCCTTTCTTTCCTTTTAGGCAGACAAGAACGTGGGCGGGCAGCCTCTGGCTGATGCAAACGCAGTGAACTTCTCCCAGACATCAAGGGTTCCAGCCAGTTTGCTGTGGTTTTGTTCCTCCGAATAACCTGTCAAGCTCATCTGCTTGACACTCAACATCTCAGCCCTGTGAGGAGAGCAGGGTCTGGAAGCTTCCAAAGAGATCACATCTCCTGTCAGATCATGGTTGGGCATAACACCTCTTCCCAGCGGCATTTGTGAGAGATGTCAGAGTGTGTGCTTCCTGACAGGTAGCATTAGGCTTAGGGTTTTTAAAATACCTCTAAGAACAAAAAGAAAGAGTTGCATCCTTCTTCTACTTTAACATGGCCGCAGACATTGTTTCATGTTAGCCTCCTAGCAGTGCAAGAGTAAGGGAGATGGAAACGGGTAGCTAAGGAAGAGGACTGGACCTCTCATAGGGGTGCCCACCATGTGTTGCTCATGGACTGGAGCATCTGGTTCTCTGAAAGTCTCTGGGCAGCTCTGTAAGAACACAGCAGGGCTCCCCCTGAACTCGTCACTGAGCTATACAACATTTGCAAACTCTAGGACTCCTGCTTCTCTTAGGAAGTCCCCACCTATCACCAGATTGAGAAAAGAGTCTTCTCTCCTAGCCAGGGAATGAAACACAGCCTCTCAGAAATGAAACTTTTTATCTAAGATTCCATTTACATTAAACCCAGTTAACTCAGCTGCAACAGAGACCACAGGGATGTGTTTTTGAACAAGGAGGAATGCCCTTGTTTTAACTGAGTTCCAGCAGGGATGCATAACTTAGAGTGGGGCCTAGTATGTGCCTTTTCTGTGAGTCTTGGGGGTTTGGAAAAAATCCAATTTGAATATTTTAAGATCCTTAGAAGGATCTGGTTGGTAACAAGGAGTGACTTGCTTTCCACAGATTAACTCAAATGGAAAATAAGATTAGTCTAAATGACTCCCATGCATATTTCTAGAAGAGTCCCAAAATGGAATGTCCTTCTCTCACAATGCATTTTGTAACACCATTCTTTAAATCTACTCAAGAAAGGAACAAAACGTAAGAATGGCCCTCATTTTAGTCCTTAGTCCTAATTCTGCCCATTTTTAGAAGCTATAAGATTGAGTGGCATATAATCCCTCAGGTTATCACTGTTTCCATACTGTGCAACAAATACTTGGTGTCCCTATTGAGTGCTTGGGAGCACCGTGGAGGATACCAAAGTGTAAAACTCAGTTTACTACACAAGGTTGTAAACCACATAAAGCAAGTCTGGCCTTTTCTCACCTAGAAGTTAGCCTTAGCCTGGAATCTCAGTCAAAAAAATATACTCAAAAATAACCAAGAAGAAATTTATATCTATATGGAAATCTATTAAAAATTCTCCAAAGAGATCCCTCTCACAACACACAGCAAAACTGACTGAAACCAGCTTTTCTGTCACTTTTTATCTACATAAATATATTATTTGTGTGTGCATTTGTATGCATTGCACCTGCCCCCAGAAACTCTCTTCTCCAAAATCTCTCAAACTCCCACAAGATTTCTTCTGTCTCCCTTCCCTGTGTCTGTAGGTAACACTTTTCTCTTGTCAGTAGATCTCTGATATTTCCAGTGTAAACCTGGCTGGCCTCTCCCACCTTCTTCCACAATCAGTAAGTGACTGGCCAGGAGCCCACCTGGCAAGACACAAGGAAGGGGAAGCAGGAGGCGGTGCAGGCTGCGTCTCCTCAGCAAACTGAGGAGGGAAATGCCATGAACGTTTAAATAATATCATTTCCCTATCAGGAGGGAACTGTTTAACGAATATGAATTGAATACTTATTTTATGGGCTACACACTACCCAGTATGAACTTACTGATAAAACAGACCTGGTCCCTGACCTCAAGGAGCTTATTGTCTACAGGGGGAAGCAATTCTCAGCAATTGAATAATTACTATTATGATGAGTCCTGCAGCCACCAGCAGGGTACAGCTCTAATCTGGATGTCCCTTAAGATGTAAATTAAAGCAGTCAGATCCCATTCCATATCCAGTGATTAAGTCCAGAGCCCTCTTCAAGATGCCTGCTAAATTCCCAAGGAGCGGAAGATGGGGGAATGAGGTACATTTTCCTGCCCCTGCTGAATTCTCTCTCATTTCCTGCCTCTGCTGAATTCTTGTTCTCTGCTCTGTGCCTGGAGGTCAGTCCTTTATCTCCCTGATTCCCCACTCAAGCAACAAGGGAACAAAGCCTGTGATGTGTAGCAAAACTTTAGCTGAAGTTTTCTAGGTCACCGCCAAAGAGTTACATTCCTGCATGACACAGCAAGTAACTTAAAGCTACATATTAGTCATCTCATCTTAAAAGTCCCTTTGGCCACCATGACACAGGGGATTTCACACTGGTCTCCCTACTCCAGTTAGCACCCAGTCGTTTCCCATCTTGCTGCTGCTGTGAGTATGCGAGCACACACACACATGCACACACACACACACACACACACAATTGTCCAAGTAATTCCAAATTCCTTTCACTTTGTTATACACAGAAATTCAGTTCTCTCCAACCCTTATATCCAAACTCAGCTCTAGACCCAAACTTAGGCTACTCAGAGGAGCAAAAGAGCTGGCTGTATGTTAAAAGCAAAAAGAACCACAAATTTATAGTCTTTTCTCTAATAAGATCTAGCCTCCTTTATTAAGTGACAAAAAGAATTATGCCAACACTGAGAGATATAAAAATTGTCCCTTTCTGTGTAATGAGATTAGCCCAAATACTCTCTAAGACCCACTAGACTATAAGTTCCAAAAGACCATGGACAGTGTCTGTCTTATTCTCTTCTGTATGTAGTATCTAGCCATCTCAACAAATGTTTTGAATAATTTACTAATACCCTGTTCAGTACTAACATTCTGTAATTCTTTAATATCTGCAATTCTTTTATCTATTTTTATTTTTTTAATCATACTTGTCTCACATATGGAGGAAGTGTAGAACAAAAGCTTTAGCCAAAAGAATTAAAGCATTAAATCTATATACTTTTATATCAGTTAGGATTACTTCGGCTATGAATAACTGAAAAACCAACTCAAAGTGGCTTAAATGATAAAGAAATTATTATTTCACAGAATAAAAAGTTCAAGGATGAGGTTGTCCCAGGGCTAGTCAATTTTCCAACTTGGCAACATTTTCGATATCCAGGTTCTTTACAACTTTCTACTCTGCCATCCTCAGTGAGGTCTTTAAGGACATCTTCTCATAACTGCAGAATAGCTGTAGCCACATAAAACATCACACTCCACACAACAAAGCCCTTCTCTGGGTCCTTCATCAGGAACAAAGGTAACCTTCCCAGAAGCCACTCCATAGACTTTAGCTCACATTTCACTAGCCAAAACAACATTACCTGCTCAGTCCTAAACCAATGCAAGGGAAATGGAATAGCCACGACTGCCTAAGACTAACCTGGATTCAGCTCTTGGAGTTGGGACACCAGAGTCCCAAAAGAACCCAAAGTCCCTGAAGAACATGGTCACTCCTTGCCTGAACATAATTGGAGTTCTCTTATCAAGGATAAAGGAAGGAGTGTCTACTGGGTAGTCAACCAACGGTATATGCCATATGTACTATCATTAAAAAAATGTCATTCTGAATGCAATGAGAATAATTTTGACTGGGAAACTAATTCCAAATGAAAGGAATGTTTTGAAGACTGGGTCACTGATTAACCCAAAATTGTCAATATTGATGTATTAATCTCTTTTTCCACAAACCTTTCATCGTATTTAGTGTCCAAAGTTATTGGGAGTATTAGAGATAAAAATTGTCAATGTCTTCCTTACTTGGATTATTTAGATTCCTATTTTAATTGGAACTTTTCAGAAGGATGTTCTGATGCCATTCCTGATGCCATTCCTGATGCCATGACACTGAAACAAACAGAAACCACATGCAATAGATTACACCAAAATCTAGGAAGCTGTTATTTATTTCAAACACTATACAACACACCCTCTTAGAAATATTCATTATCTTGCAGAAATTTCTCTCCTGGATACCAAGCTAGAACACACAAGAGCTAGCCATTAATGCTAGGGACCACAGCAAACCGTGACAGACACTAAGGCTGGAAATGCAAAGCGTCAGGCCATGTAGTAGAGATCCACAGAGAAAGACAGAACACCCTTTTCATCTCCACTGCCCTTGATAAGTTAAAGACTCTTCTAGATGCAAGTGACAAAAATCTGACCTAAACTATCTTAAACAAAACAGAACTTTTATTGACTTATCAGAACATTCTCTGTGAATCTCCATAGAAAGGAAACTTCTTTCCATTTAAAATTTTTGTATCATCTTCTTTTAGGATTTTTTTGAAAGAGCAGAAAGTTTAAAGGCTTCCTACTTGCTTGCCAAATAGCACAGCATGATAAATCTTACAGCACCCAAATTACAATCAGCAGCATCTCAGTAGCTCACATCTGCTTGTGGATTCCCTTTACAATCAATCAGGTGTATTGAAAAGGTCTTTGTGATGCAGAAGGGAACAAAAGTCACCTGTGTTTTTCAGTTTACTCTAATTTGTACACAAGATATAATTTGCTACACTGCAGGTCTCTTGCTCAAAGAGATTCAAAACAACAAAAGCAAAAATAATCACTACTATTCTGAGAGTGAGATAAGTGATAGGAAAACTAGCTGTGATCAGCTGGGAATTACATTAAATCTAAACCATATGCAGGAGCAAAGAGCTTTAGTGGGGGAAAAGACCTAAAAAATGTATCCATTGTAAACTCTTATTTCATAGATGAAGAAATGAAGTCAGTGGCCTTGTAGTTAACATGGCCAGTTGGATACATAGGGTGATTTTCATTCCCTCCTCAGTCCCAACTAGACTATCAATAAAGGAATACGAAAAGTGTAAACCCAACTGGGCAAAAGAGAACAGGAGAGGAAATACATAGTGGACAGGAGACCACAGGGTAGTGGATAAGTGGTGGTCATCAACTTAGCAGCCAGAGAAATCTGGAAACTAAGTGGCGAGAAAACCTACTTGTGCCTCTAAACTGCAGAAAGGCCTGGGAATTGGTGACACCAGGTACCTCTGAAGGGTTGAAGGATGGAAATGAAGATCCAGAGGATTGGATGAAAGTCAGGATAAGGAGCCAATAAATCTGTTAGGTCACCTTCCCAAATCTACTTAGCCAAGAGATGGTTTTATCCTCCACTTTGGCAGAAGGTGGGAGGGTTTCCACTCTAGAAACACTGAACGAGAGAAACTCCATGCTAGTGCAACAGAGGGAGGGATGAGGCACAATGGGGGAATTACAGTGATGATAGTTAAAATAGGTGTAACTATTTAATGAACACTCATGATGTTTAAAACACCACAGGCAGGTTATAGGCCTTGATTCACTTAATCCTAAAAACTACAGGTATACCCCACTTTTCAAAAGTTCACTTTACACCACTCCGCTTATGAAAGACCTACCTTAGTATCTGTTTTTGCTGAGAGAAATCAAAGGGATTTTCACTTTTACAAAAAAAAAGACGAAAAGTGAAAATAGCGTTCAACTGCCTCAAACCGCTTGCAGTGAACCACTGCAGAGGCAGCTGGCAACCCGAGCAGTGAGAGCGGCCCCGCCAAGCTCCTTCCCCAGGAACCACACTCAGCATCTCAGCGTCAAGCCACCACAGCTTTGAACTGTGTCTGGGAGCATCTGTGCTTTACCTCGGTTTACTTTGCGCCCTTTAGCAAAATGTTTCCTGAGGTAATTGCTTCTTCTCTTTATGCCATTTCAGCTTATGGAAGCCTTCATAGGAATGCTCTGATTTCAGATAGCAGGGGAAACCTGTGTCCTATAAAGTAGGTATTACCAGTGCCCTCATTTTACAGATGATGAAACAGGTCAAACAAGTGCAAGGAAGTCACAAGTAACAGAGCAGAACTTTGAAACCAGACAGTCTGATTTCAGCAACCGATTATTAACCACTGTATAGGGGATCATCATCCCCTAGTCATGGTTTCTGGAAAGCCCTCATTCAGATGTACAGCTGCAACAGTAAATTGGAGTATTCATCTTTAGAGCAGTTGAAGAACCACAGAGAAAAGACCTACAGGTCCTGCCTGATCCAAGTCACCAGCCAACCTGATCCACCAAGCACCCAAAGTCTTATTCAACTCCTTAGAACATTACAATTGTATATGAACAGAGAGCCAAGGACACCATATATTTGAGGAAAGTCTCTAACGTGAAAAAGAGGAACCAAAACAAATTGGAAAAATGGAATTCAGAAAAATCAAAAAGAAACTAAAATATCTTCAGAGAAATAAGAAAAAATACTGCATCCAAGAAACAAGTGCAGAATGCTATTTTTTTAAAAAAAGAATCTTTTATTTTTTTAATTTAAAATCTTAAATAGAAAAATCAGAAGTTAAAGTTGAAATTAGAAAATACATAAGAAAAACTAAGAAAAGTATATAATCAATCTAGGATTCCAATATCTTATTAATAGGAGCTTGACAAAGGAAAGGGGGAAAAAAAAAAACAGAGAAAAGGGAGGAGAGAAAAATTACCAAAGAAATGATACGAGAAAATTTCTCAGAACTGAATAAAATGAAAGGGCCTACTGAGTGTCCAACACAATGAGCAACAAAAACAACTCCAAAGTACATTATTAATTTCAGAATATTAGGGATAAAGAGACAATCCAAAAAACTTCAGAGAGGACATAGAAAACATGTACAAAGAATTAGAAATCAGAACATCAGATCTCTCAAAAGGAACTCTGGAAGTTAGTAGACTGGGGAGAAATATCTTCATAATTCTGAAGGAAAATGATTTCTAAACCACCTTTGGCTAATTCTCCAACCTTTCCTGCTCTGCCTTACCCTATCCAATCTAACTTGCAACCAGTTTCAAATCCAGAAGAGATTAAGTCCCCGGGGGCCCATGGACTAACCTGCACTGGACTTTGTTGGTTTGGTGGCAGTAGCTAATACTGTAATCCCACCACTGCGGCTGTCACCATTCCAAGGAATCCAACATCGATTTATATCATTTGTTGCAGACCCAGACTATTCCAACTTTATGATACGTTTCCAAAATCTGATCTTTTGAAACTGGTAAATTAATTTCTATATTTGCTTTCTATTGGCTGCTGTAACCAATTACCACTAATTCAGTGATACATAACAACACAACTTTGTTATCTCACAGTTCTGTAGGTCAGAGGTCCGGGTAGACGAGACATGGTTTCTCAACTACTGGTCTCTCAGGCTGAAATCAAGGTATAGTCCAACCTGAGCTCTTATCTGGAGGCTCTGGGGAAGAATCTGCTTCCAGATGCATTCCCATTGTTGGTGGAATTCAGTTCCCTGTGGAGGTAGGGCCAGAGTTTTTCTTGCAGACTGTCAGCCAGAAACTTCTCTCAGTTCCTAGAGGTCTCCATTCTCTGCACATAGCCCTCTACACCACAGGGCCAGCAACAGCACACCAAGTCCTTCTCACACTTGGAATCTCATTGACTTCTCCTGCTGCATCTCTTCTGCCTCCAGTCAGAGAAAGCTCTCTGGTTTGGCTCTTGTGATTAGATTGGGCCCATCCAGATAGTCCAGGATGATCTACTATTTTAAGGTCCGTAACCTTAAATGCACCTGCAAAATCCCTTTTGCCATGTTACGTGACGTATTCAGAGGTTCCAGCATTGGATCTTGGGGGAACCATTCTGCCTACCACAATTTCTAAAGGAAATAAACTCAGTTTATTACAGCAATAGATAAATCTGTTTTGTCCCTGACCCCTCACTGGAATAGGAACATTTGTACTTTCATGCATCTGATAAGACCAGCAATTACTAATACAACAAAATTTGAGTGCCTACTACGTGAAAACACTGTGGTAGGCCTTGGGAATTCAAAAGTGATTAAAACACAGAGTCCATTCTCAAGATGCTCACAATCCAGCAGACGAGATAGAAAATAATCATAAATACATATGGAAAATTCAGTGTCAGATAAACTCAAGAATCTTGAAAAGCATAATAATGGGGCATTAACCCAGCCTTAGAGATGGGGGAACTTTATCAGAGATGACCCACCTGTCACCTGATGAGACTCAGATCAGAAACCAAGCCATCCAGATCCAGTTAGAAAGTCCAGTACTTATTTCACTGCAGTGCATCACCTCTACTTTGCAAGTTTTCTGTTCAATTTATTTAGCTCTTTGCCTCATTTTTTAAATGCATGTGATATAATTATGGATTTATGAAACACCCAAAAGACACTGATTGATTTTTACTTTTTGCCTTTGAGCTTACTGCACAAAATAGGAGCAAAATTATACCCATACTCAGACATTATTGCTTTGCT
Organism: Balaenoptera musculus; assembly: GCF_009873245.2. Taxonomy (NCBI): domain Eukaryota; kingdom Metazoa; phylum Chordata; class Mammalia; order Artiodactyla; family Balaenopteridae; genus Balaenoptera; species Balaenoptera musculus. Next base: position 81,318,592 of record NC_045794.1, read on the forward strand.
GATTTTCGTGTTTCCCAAAATGGATAATATTTTGTTGTTCTACCACAGTCATTAAAAGAAAATAGAAGATCTGATCTGTAGAAACATTGTGATTGTCACAGGGAAGCTTCCTGGAGGACATGCGGGCTATTGATATTCTCTCCTCCAGCTGGAAACGGTCTCTGGAGATCCATGAGAAACACAGAATCACAACAAAGACTGGAAAACAAACTGATGAAATCAGAGACGGCTGCAGACCCGTAAATACCTTTTCACGCTGTTGCCATTTCAGTTTGAACTCTACTTTAGTTTTGCAAATTGATGGGAAAAAATCTAGTTTTATTTCAGTGTGTTTAACTTTTCAGTTGAAGACCAAAGAGTAGGTTTCTACACTCAAAATGGTTCCTTTTGATAGCTTTGTTAAAAATCACAAAGCTCCTTCCCCACAAAAGAGGCCCATTCATTACATTGCAATGTTAGAAGCAAACTCAAAGGAGAATGTGTGACTTTCTTTGAACGAAGGTTTTAATATTTTCATAAAGATCCTCTCTTCGGCTCCTCAAGCATTTGCCTTTCATTTTGTTTTATTGAATTAGGCTGCAAAGCACTCGAGCATGAAGCTCTTTGTCATCTCTAACCAGGCTTACATTGATTCCACATATCCATATGCCTCGTCTTGGTACATTAATCTATACATCTATTCCACTGAAAAGGAGAACTCTCTAATTTATTATGTAAAAGGATAAGCCACCTCCATAGCCCATTTGCATGCAGGTATGCTTAGAAGTAGATCTGTTTCCTCAGACTTAGAGCTGACTCCTTTAGCGGCATTAAACCAAGGGAAAAATGAAATTATACTGTGATTTTTATGGTGGATTATAGTACAACCATGACAAAAGCAGGACAAAAATCTTGGCTTTTATTTCTTTAAATATAAGCAAATTTCAACACAAAGAACTCTAAACCAGTATAAACAAAACTCTGCACACACACACCCTCAAAAATGCAAATCACACTGTTAATTCACCATCTGCAACTCATTTGGGTCAGATTGCCCTTAGCCCAAGCAAAGGATTTCCTGGGGTGGTAAAGTGCATTACGGAAGTGACCCAAAAAAATGTATTTCCCTCCTAAATATTACTCTTCCAAATATTAATAAGGGAAATGTATAAAATAAGCAATAAAACAATCAAGGATTTCAGAGTCAGAAGACCTTAGTTATTGTTTATAACACATTATCAGCTTAACCTTTCTCCAGTGTTCTTGCATTTGAAGCAAGATAATTAATGAATATTTTCTGAAGGCCATCTCCTTAGTCACAGAGAGTTTTTAGGTACATTTTAAGCTTCTCTTTCACCTTATTCTGATTCAGAGGCATCTGTTCTAAGAAGAATGGGTACCTGGTCTGTCTGTTCTGCAAATATCTATTCAGTGCCTCTTCTGGGTGCTGGCATATAGTAATGAGTCAGTCAGATGAGTTCCCTGCTGTTGTGGAAGACGAACAGCAAACATGTGAATATATCAGAAAACTTCCAAAGCTGTGAAGGCTTTGAAGAAAATTCAATATGACACTGTGAAGACACTGACTGATGGAGCAATATCAGATGTGGGTATCAGCAAGGACCAGAGCTGAGATCTGAATGACAAAAGTCAATCACATGGAGTTCAGGAAAAAGTAGTCTAGGCAGGGCAACAGCAAGTGCAAAGGCCTGAGCTGGAAATGAGACCTGAGGCTGGTTCACTCCAGCTGGAACAGGAAGACAATCCATCCTCCACTCACTGAGCCTCTGTTCAGTAGGGCCTAGGAATACAGAGGTGAAAACTCTCATGTCTGTTCTCAAAAAGCTCAGTCTAGTGGAAAAGACAGATACACGATTAGGACATAATGCAGTAAGTGCTATGATAGCAGTATTCGCATGGGGTACGGGACAGGAGAGGACAGATCAGGTAGGGTCGTGGAACCAGTCATAAATTAGGTGCCAGCCAACATGGGTTTTCATACTGGATCAACCATTAATTAGCATGAACCTTGGCAGGTGAAAGTCATATTTTCATGCACCCAGTAAATCAGTCAATAAATACTGAGTGAGTATAATATTCCAGGACTATATTAGGTGTAGGGGATCTACATTAGTTAGGGTGTTTTCGGTTGCTAGGAATAGAAAGTCAACTCAAAAATCTAAAAATGGCTTAAACAAAAGAGGAGCTTTCTTGATTTGCCTAACAGACAAGTCCAGGAGTTTGATTTCAAGTGCAGTCTAGTCCAAATTCTCAAACAATAAAGCTAAGTCCATCCAACCTCAGAAGTTCAAAACTGTAGGCCTTCAGTTATAGATAACTTACTTATATTTTGCACATAATTAAAATTTTCCTGCTCTTTGCAATGGCATTCTGTCTCTCAGTTTGATTTCTTTAATTAGCCCCAAATCTTAAAAGGGCTGTGTTCAACATTTGGTATTTGATGATCCCATGGGTCTTTGTTGCTGACAACAATGCTGCCATCTCTATGTCTGGTTTATAGTCAAATGCATATGTGTCCCTAATTGCTTTTCTTTTTAATGGAAATTTGATGAGGAAAGTTCTCAGATTTTCTAAAACATTCACCATAAAATAACTCCCTGTCCCAGAATTGTGCTCAAAACCTTAAGTCATTTTGGCTGGAGTATGAGTTTTGTCCATACCTATATTTGTTGAATATAAAAATCAATAATACCACAACTCTGTACATTTATCTAATGTAATAATCAATACCAATACCTTTCCTGATATTTACCTAACATAATAATCAATAACAATACAGTTTGTTTATTTGATGCCATTGATCAAGGAAGAAGACCAAATCCATGTGCTTTACCCACCCTATGTACATTCAGACTGGGCCATCCACTGCTAACATCTCCCTTCTACTTCCCACTCTCCAGACTAAAGAAAGAGCATCCTTCAGCTCCTTGTATGGAAGGCAATGGTCAGTAAATTATCATATTTTTGTGAGGCAGCCAGCACTGATGGATCCTCTCTCTACATTATTGTAGGTATTGTGAAGGAAACAGAGAAATAGTAAATGATTTACCCCTATATATGTTAGTGTAATACTAGCTGCTGCAACAGATCCCAACAGCCCCAAGATCCTAGTAGCTTAATGCATGATAAATTGGTAAGTTGGTTGCTTACCAAATAACAGCATAGTGTGGTTATTTCTGGTTGATCAAATATTTCCATATAATACTTCAGAGACCTAGGCCTCTTCCATATTACCTTCTCCTAGAATCCTACAATCCTCTGCATTCAGACAGCATACATGAAAAGAGCATGGAAGACCATGTGTACAGTGTTCGAATAAGTCATACCTGGAAGTAGTACTCATCACTTCTGCCTATATTCCTTTGGCTAGAACTCAGTCCACATCTAACTACATGGCACGCTGAGAATATGGTCTGGCTACATGCCCAAGAAGAAGGAAATGGATTTGTTAAATAGCCAATCTCTGCCACCATCCCATCCTTGAGTTGCCTATAATTCAAAGAGGAAGACAAGATGAGACAAACCAAGTATTATACACATGATGAAAAGGGAGAAACATTACAGACTGGATTAGTCAGGCTTTCTAAGGAGAAACTTTAAAAATGGGTAGAATTTGGGGATAAACATGAAGAACCATCCCAAGAAGTAAAACAATACAGTATAAGCAAAAGCAGAGGTAGATACAGGCATGCATTGGGCGGAGGAATATAAAGGGCTCATCTGACAACTGTACAGAATCCATGCCAGAAAGTAGAAAACAACATACCTGGCTAAGGAGACTAGTATGAAACTACCTTGACTAGGACCACTGATTCTGCCACCTTGAACACATGTTTGCAGTGCATGAGGATTCCTCTGATCCAGCCCAAAGAGCCTATCTATTGTCATCTATTTCTAAGTAATCTCTAAATCTCAGCTGACTTTTCAAGTTTGAGTGGAAAATGTTGACATTACCTACAAGGTATCCCTCACTAATTTTGAGTTTCTCAAAGAACAAAGAAAAAACAAATAGCAAATTCTAAGAGACCATGAATAACCTAAGTAACCATCTCACTTGTGGATTAAACTGCAAGTCTTTGTAACACAACAAAGCTAAGGCAGCATTGAGAATCAGACGCTCCAGTTGAGGACACATAGGAGTAGATAATTAAATTCTTAACCATGGACATGGAGTTACAGCAAAATTAAAGTAGAAATTAAACACCAGTATTTCTCTCTCTGGATTAACCCCCGAATAACCACAGAATCAGGGGGACCACAGCTCTAATCAAATACTCCCTACAAAAGAGGAAGTTTCTAAAGGTTAATTCACATGGGGTCCCAATAGAAGTCCTTATGGGTACGTGTTTCTGAACCTTTTAGGGAGGACACTCTAGTTGCCAAGCTGTTCTGATACTTGCTCCAGTGTTTCAATGTGCTCCAACACTCCCCTTGCTAAATTGAGAACTACATCTTCAACTCCAACATGTTTTGTACTCCATGATATAGCACACAAATCAGGACTGTCCTGTCCCCTTGTGGAAATTTTAGGGCAGTGGTTATTTACCCTTAAGGAATTTTGAATTCTGAAAATCCAAAGGAGGCTATGGCTCTTGTCCGCAACCCCCCCAGAAAAACTCACATAAGCATAGAAGGGATTTCAATTTTATGCGAGGGAAGCATTCCAGAGAACCTCTTATAATTCAAAATCCCCATTTTTCGGCAACAATTTCCCATGGGATCACCATAGACTCCTATGGGGCAGCACAGCATCCTAATAAAGACTGTCTGCTTCCTGTACCAACTCAAATTTCCCCATTTTACAGATGAGAAAAATGACACATGGAGACATCAGGCAACTTATCATTTTCCACCTCCAGGAAGTGACAGAGCAGGAGGAAGGGACCAAGCAGTCTACTTCCAAAGACCTTGCTCATACGTATAACCATAGTGAGATACTGTCTCCACTCCCCTGTTCTAATAATACATTCCTTTTATTTAACAAAAAAAAGATAGAAACTGTCCTATCCATGTTTCTGATGCTAGCCCTAAAGGGGTTAAGTACTGCATATTTCTAGCATTCCATCTCCCTCCCATGCCCTTTGATCAGGTTAGCAATGAGGTATACCTTCACACATCCTTAGGAAGAATTCCTTACTTTCAAAAACTTAGGCAGATGTGGTACCAAACGCTGTGCCTCCTCTCTCCTAAGCTCAAGCCAGGCCACTTGGTTTCTGCTAATGCTAATTATTGAACCATCCATAATGGAGTTCCCGTATTTCTTCATTTTTAATCTCTCTGACTTTCAGGCCATACATCAAGACAAAGTCCTCCTGGACCTAGTATAGTGTTACATTCTCCAGACACCATCACAAGAACAGTGGTATTCTCCTCTTAATTTGCTACAGCTCTGGAGTCCCTAAGGTTTGCAGTTAGACACACCACTGGTCAGGGAAAGACTATAATCAAAGCTCTTTCAGTCCAAGTTAATACAAAATTTTCTTTAGTTTTCAATTTAAATCTCCTCGTCTTGGTTTTTTCTGAGGCTAAAACTCAGGGTCATATCTAACTAAATTGGGAGACAAATATTTTAATTGATTTACTTATTTTCTGTAATCTTAAGCAATCTAACACCTCACACTTGATTAAGTCAACTGTGTTACAATTCACAATAAACTCAAACATTATTTAACACTTTTTAAATTTAATCCAAATGCATATGTTTTCAATGTTATGTTTATGAAGCGTTCCCTCCTACCACCTCTCCAGAGAGGCACTGTGGCTGATAGGTGCCTTTATATAATTCCAGACTGAATATCTAGCTTTAACCACAAGTGGAAGCTTAAGATTATTTTCACTCCATCATTATCTCTGGCAGCACTTCTCAATCTACTTCAAATAAACACATATTATAAGTAAAAACACTATTTAGTTCAACATAAAGACCATGTAAAATTTCTATCAACCTACACTCAAGCTATTCCAAATAAACACGAATATCTAGTAAAAATATTGTGTTTGTTATACAAGTTGCAAATGCAACTATAATATATTGATAGATTCCTTAACAAGCTCTATCACCTTCCAGATAGAAATTTCGCGTTCCCATTGGTGTCAAAGAATGCCAAAGCAACTCTATGGCTTAATTCCGTATTTTTTCCTACCTAAAGTATTGAGTGTGGGACCTGAATTTATACATTATTTAAGTGGTGTAAAAATTTGTAGCCAAGAATTTGACATACAAACTGCTCTAGAATCACCAAAAAATATAGACCCCTAGCAAAGATTGGGTAAAAGAACCCCATATAGGTACCTCCTCAACTCAAAGCTCAAACAAGACTCCCCCAGTACATAACTCCAACTGAAGATGAGCTCATAACACAAAATTGTGAAACACATGGAAACTCACAGTCCCAAGAGAGAAAGCAAACACAATAAATGGGGGGATTTACAGTGGGAAGAACTCAGGTAATGGAGCAATCTAAAATGAAGTCTTTAAAATAAGTATGTTAATAATGTTCTGTAAGGTAAAGGAAGGAAAAGTATTAACAAGACAAAACCAAAATGCTATTAAAAAAGAACAGGCAGACTTGAGAAAGGAAAAAAATTTTTCTAGAAATGAAAACCATAGTCTATGGCCATACCACTCTGAACACGCCCAATCTCGTCTAGAAATGAAAACCATACTCATTGAAATAATCAATTGATGGCTTAAACAAAAGACTAGATATAACTGAAAACGAAATTAGTGAGCTGGAAGGTAAAGAACTAAGGCAATCACCGGGAACATGAAAAAAATTTAAGGGCTTCCCTGGTGGCGCAGTGGTTGAGAATCTGCCTGCCAATGCAGGGGACACGGGTTCGAGCCCTGGTCTGGGAAGATCCCACATGCCGCGAAGCAACTGGGCCCGTGAGCCACAATTGCTGAGCCTGCACGTCTGGAGCCTGCGCTCCGTAACAAGAGAGGCCACGATAGTGAGAGGCCCGCGCACCGCGATGAAGAGTGGCCCCCGCTTGCCGCAACTGGAGAAAGCCCTCGCACAGAAACGAAGACCCAACACAGCCATAAATAAATAAATAAATAAATAATTTTTAAAAAAAATTTAAGAAATACAAAGGATAGAATAAGAAGTTTTAGTACACATAGGGGTTTCAGGAAGAAGGAAAAGGTAATGAGAAAGAAGCAATACTCAAAGAGGTAATAGTGAAGATGTTTCCAGAAATGAATAAAGGCATGAGTCATTAGATTTTAAAGAACATAGTGAGTTCCTGGCAGAATTTTGTTTTTTTTGGCCGCGCCATGCAGCTTGTGGGATTTTAGTTCCCTGACCAGGGATTGAACCCAGGCCCTTGGCAGTGAGATTGTGGAGTCCTAACCACTGGACCACCAGGGAATTCCCTTGGCAGAATTTTTTTTAAATCACAAATCATATTGAAACTTTAGAGAATCTGAAATAGAGACAGTAAAGCTACCTGGAAGAAATGACTGTTTACCTGTAAATAAACAACAATCAGACTGACAACAAGCTTGTCATTCACAAAAACAGGTTCCAGAAAACAAAGGAAAAACATATTCAGTGTTCTGAGTAAAATAACTGTCAACCTTGAATTCTCTGCCCAGTGAAACTAACATTCAAAAGAGTGAGAGTAAAATAAAGACACTTTTAGACATAACAAAGAATAAAGGAGTTTGCTATTTGTAGACCACCCTGTCCCCCACTGAAAGAATCACTAAAAACTAAACGGGGGCAAAAAGCAAAAAAGCAAAGATGGAGTGGAATATAAGAAACAATGGTTTAAAACTTGGTTTTCATTTGCAAATCTAAATAAATATAGACTCTATAACATAATAATAATCATAGTAACTAATATTGAGGGGTTGTCTAAAAACACAGTGGAGCTAAAAATATGAGAATAACAATAACATGGAAGATAGGATGGGTTCAGAGGAAAACTGAAACATCCTAAGGTTCTTGCCTTTTTCAGGAAAATGAAGGGGAAAAATAAACCAAATAGCACAAGGGAGAAAAGATTATGCCATAGCTGTGTTTGGGTTATGAGTGGGAGAAAGGTAGTTAAGATTTCTTTTTCCTAAAGATTCTGACAATAAGACTTCATCCTTCTCAAATTAGATTGATATAAATTGCTTTAAATTTGTTTTTCAAATATTTTTTCTTTCCATTAGAAGTGACTACCATTTTTCTAGAAATTCAAAGAGAATGGGTTTGATCCAGAACTGAGAAAAGTTAACCTGTTTCCTCCTTACCTGTTTGTGACCCACTTCATGCAGAATTAATTATGATATTCAGTTTCCAAGATTAATATTTGTTTCTTTGAGTTTCTAAGAGCTCTAAAATCCTCCATCAAAGTAGATAAATTATCTCAGTAATTCCATACACTTTACAAATTAAAAATAAAAATATTTTCTGCAAGAATTGAATGTCCTCCATAATCACTGTAAACAGAAAATTAGATCACGGAAAATATTCATTTGGGGTTTTGTAATAAAGTAGATATTGAAAAAAACAGTATCCCAATGGCCTTTAGACCCTACTGTCAAAAGGAAACAATTTTGGTTGCAGAATTTTGTGATTGGTTATGTATTTATATATCCACTTAGACTGTATAATCCAATTAAATGCTTGTCGATTGGTTTTGAATGTATCACAGCAACATGTTGGGAACTTTATGTTTAAAAATATTTTACTAAACCTAATTGCGTTAGCTATTGTTTTGATTATGCATCATTTGAAATATAGTTTCCCATAAAATTCTGACTCTATTTGAATGAAACATGGATCCATGCTTTAGACCTTCACAATTCCCACTTACTAAGCTACTTATTCTAACAATATTTAAATTTATCTATTTTTTGGCCTTTGTTTCTGGTCCACTGTCAAGCAATAAAAAGTGTATATTTCTCAAACAATAAATTATGTTTAATGTTTATCAGATTTCACTCTTACACTTAGACATTTCAATTGATACAGCAAGGTGTCCTGTCTGTGCTTAACAGTAACTCTAAGACTCCATCATCTTTTGTCAGTCAAAATAGATTACAGTATTTCCACTTAAAAATGTAGTACCATCTATTTTTCTATCTGTCTGTCATCTCTACTTTAAAAAAAGAGAAAATTTTATATAAAAAAAAAAGAATTAAATGTCCTAAAAAGCCCTCAAAAATAGCATCTTTTATATTCACCTAAAAAAAAAATTCAAGTATCCCTTTCATTTTTCCTGGGAGAAAATCCATAGACAATAAATGTTAACTATAATTTATGAATAAATATTATCAGGATCAGTGCTGCCCTATCACCAAGGAAGTGACTTGGAAAGTCACCTGCAGAATCTACATTCATTTGAGAAAAAAATGTCCATCTATAAAATGATATTTTAGGGATTTGTTGTACTAACTAGCCACTGTTGCCTCAAAGAATCATTTTTACTTGAACACAAGTTGCTAAAAACTTAACTTTGCTTTTTTATTTGGTGCTTTTGAGAGACTAAATTGCAGCTCACAAAGACAGCTATTAAGGTCTGAATGGAAAAATATTTAAATATCTTCATTTTCAAGAATCATTGTAATTGGTCCATTAAACAGCAGCATTGCAGTGGGGTCTATATTTTTATTTGCTCCATTACTTAAAACTAAATAGCAGTTATTATCTATGTTACAGTGGTTAAAGATTCTATAGTTTACATTGCTGAGGTTGAAATTTAGCTTTGTATCAACTCATTGACAATTTCTTCTATTTAATTTATTAAATGATAGATGATAGTTTGGCTGAATTCTCTGCTTTTATATCAAGTTTTTTAAAAAGGAAATTTGGAAAGAATCCAATGAAGAAGGTGTTTATGTAAGTCGAAATATAATGGGTTATTAGCAATAACAAACAATTCCAAAATCTCAACGAAAACAAGGGTTTATTTCTTCTTTGTGCTGTATATCCATTGCTGGTTGGCCATGGATCTGCTCCACGTCAACTTCACTCTAGGACCTAAGAATGACTGAACACTCTCTGAGGCAACATAGGTCTCCGCAGCAGGGAGAAAAAAGATAAGGCAAACCATGAGATGGTTATATAAGCTTCTATTAGAAGTGCCACACACCACCTCCACTCTTATTTTATTGGCCAGAGCAAGTCACATGACCAAGCCTCCCTCAACAAGAAAGAAAATGTGTAATCCTTCTACAGGATGAGACACCACATGAGGGCCATCAAAATACACGGTAAAAATGACCACCATTTTTAAGTCTTTTGTCATTTACAGACAGTTCTGGGTGTACTCTGATGATTTTGCAAATATGTTCCTATAAAAGGGTTTCATCTTCAAGAAATTCATGGAAAAGACTCTGACAAGTACAGGTTTCTGGTAACTGACTGTACTGCTGAACTGAATGAATAAGCATTTTCAGAACTCTAATGAAAAACTGATGAACTCATAAAAGTGCTAACAAAAGATCAAGATGAAAAAAAAATTAATTACATGGGACTGAGTGAACTGATGAGGATGAGTATAATTTTTGTGACTTTCTGTCTGAATTTAAAAAAAAAAAAATCCCACAAGGACTCAGAGGCAAAGAATATACAAATCAATTTTCACTGCAAAGTAAAGGAGCTGTTACAGTGGAGGATTACTGGACTGAATGTCAATATTATGACATAGTATGAGTGTGTTTCATGTTTGGTAATTGCAATCATTGTTGCTTTTGTTGTGGTCATCCATGTACAATGCTTGGTGTCAGTCTATTTATGTCTTGTAAAAATAAAAAAAAAAAAAAAAAAAAAAAAAAAAAAAATACACGGTAAGCAGTCACACAACACATCACAGTGACCAGGCCAATATTTTCTATAAAATGGAGGAAAGAATCACTTCAATATGCTAATTGTTTTCCAAGGCAAAATTGGTCCTGTTTCTTCACTGAAGAGAAAAAGTGACTCTCACTTAAGAAAAAAAAAAAATTCCAGATAAATTAAACATATTGACTTGAACCACTAGACAGTATAACAAAGAGTGAAAAATGTTATTCTCACCTGAAGAACAAGTTTTGGTTCAAGATTACAAAAATTAAATTGTCCTCTGACTTTCTACTCAATAAGGAATGAGAGGACATAGAATGTCCACTGTAACAGACAGCCTTAAAGGACATGATCATTTATGAAAAGAAATTTTTCAGCGAAATCTTCTAAGGGCATTTCACCAAAAGAAGCTTATATTTCAATTTCATTTCACATAAGGGATGGAGAATATGCTTAAGAGGCGAAGGCTAAAAAAGTGAAGTTTAAACTAATTTTGACAATTTAACACTGCCAAAATCAGTTGCCACCTCAGGCACCTTTATGATTTGTACTTCAAAAATCTTGAGAGGTTTTTAGAAAGCTTAGATTATTCATTTTAAGTCTTAAAAATGTTTTGGTGTTGTGGACAATATTAAGAAACCTCCAGGTTATAGAACAAATTGTCAGTATTTGAAACTGCCCTTTTTTGCTTTTACTCAAGGAAGTAAATTTTATCACAGCAGTTACTTGATGTGATTATTAAAACAAGGTCACACATTAGAAGCCACATGAAGCCATGTCCCTGGTTTGCTTAAGTGTCAATAATGCTTTGCCATAAGTAGCTCTGTATATTTGCTGACCACTGAGACCCGGCCTCTTTTATGACTATGTGCCAAACCCCAAATTAAATCAACATGAACCCAAGAGGGCTTCCTAGTGTTTGGATTCAGAAGAACATATAAAAACTTTTAGCACCGTAATCACAATAACGATCAGTAATGAAAATAAGTTAAAATGTGACGCTCACCCTCAAGCCCATCCATTCAATAAACGTTAACAAGCAATTCTGTTCATTCTTCTAAGAAATTTAACATCAGCCACATCAGCTTTTCCCAGAGTACATCCTGTAAATTGGTAGTTCTGTAGGATTTAATTGATAGCTATATGACAAATAGATTCAGTAATCAAATGAGTTTGGGAAACACTGAGTTAAACAAAAATAAAATGTTTGTTTACTGAAAAGTTCTCACAGCTATTAAAAGACCAATGCACATCAAGAATCTCCAAGAGAGAAGTGTAGCATGTAGCACTTCCCAAAATTACTTGACCACTGAATCCCTTTTCATTTTTTTGAAGACATCAACAGTGGGACTAGCTGTTCCACAGGATACACTTCAAAAAGTTCTGAATTAGACTCTTTCAGATGATGTCTACATTAGATTATTATTGTAAATATTATGTAGAGTTCATGCTTTAGTCACAACATCTGTTCAAAATTATTAAATCACTCCATTTAGACAAAAAATGACTAATTAGACAGTAATGGCCATTACACAGCTGATTCAACCATAACACTGCAGATTTCCTTTCCTCCATCATCTTAAGACCAAATTTAAAGAGCTTTTGACAATGTGATCAATTGCTTCATTATCAGGAATTTATGAATAGAAAGGAAAGGGAGAAGAACAAATTAATCAATGAATGTTTTCATTACCTATATATCATATTTTACCATCCTATCGTACAGAACCAGCCAATGCAAACCCAATCTCAGAGGTCCCTTCAATGACATGGAAACAATATCCATAAATGATAAGAAGCAAGCAGTTTTCCCAGAAAACCAATCTGGCTGGAATAGGGGTTGTTCACATTTTGTGAGACGGAGCCTATCTCGATTTTACTTCAAGGGTCAAAGTAGTAAACAGGATTGAAGTGCTGATAGTGAGGAACATAAGAGCAGATCACCAGCAGCCCTCTTAGTTCAGGTGGAGAGAAGGAACCAATGTCAGCTGACTTATCTTCTTTACCAGTGGGAGGTATGGTATACAAGGAAAAGTGACGGCAGAATGTCTCTAGTTAATGATGCTATGAAATTATCAAGGCCTGTTGGCCACCAAACCCAAATATCTTCTCAATGAAGCCTACCTCGACCCCTCCATTAATACTGCAACCTGCCCTCCACCCTCCATCAGCCTCACGATGCCCCGGAACTCCCACTAACCTTGTCCTACATTTTTTTCTGTAATTCTTGTCATGATCCAACACATATAATTTGCATATTTATGATGCTTAATGATTATTGTCTGTTTCCCCCACTAATTTAAGCTATACAATGACTGCACAAATATTTGTTGAATTAATGAATTAGAGAAAAATAAGTGCTGAGAACTTTGGTCCTGGGAAGTTTCCCTTGTAGGACTTCCAAAGACATTCATTCCAACAGTGCCTGTCTCCGTCTGCACATTCCCCCAGGAGGGGAAAGAAGACGGAGAGACAGCTGAAATCCCCCCACAGCCCCTTGCGAGTGCTGAGGGCTTTATCTGCTACTATCCTCACCACCCTGTTACTAACCCTCTTTCATTGAAAAGGATTATAAAGAACAAGAAAGGCAGAAGTCCCTCTTCTGACAATATTCTCTAAAACCTATGAAGCAAGAGAACATAGTGTAGAAGCCTCATAACTGAAGTCCCTGCATTTTTACCTCAGTCTATTCTCTTTTTTAAAAAAACATTTTGGGGTGTTTTTTTTTTTAATATTTTATTTACTTATTTATTTATTTAGTTGCGCCAGTTCTTAGTTGCAGCAGGCGGGCTACTTAGTTGTGCCTCCTGGGCTCCTTAGTTGCAGCATGTGGGCTTCTTAGTTGCAGCAGGCAGCCCCCTTAGTTGCAGCAGGCAGCCCCCTTAGTTGCAGCTCACTGGCTCCTTAGTTGTGGCATGAGAACTCTTAGTGACGGCAGGCATGTGGGATCTAGTTCCCTGACCAGGGATTGAACCCGGGCCCCCTGCATTGGGAGCGCGGAGTCTTAACCACTGCGCTACCAGGTAGGTCCCTACCTCAGTCTATTCTCAACACAGCAGCCAGGGTGATCCTTTGAAAAATGTCAGGTCACAACATTGCTCAGTTCAAATGGTCCTTATTTCCCTCAGACTAAAAACCAAAGTCTTCAATACTGTATGTCTGGCCTTCCATTCCCTCTCAGACCTCATTTCTAATTACTCTTCCCCACCTCTGGACCCCACTCTTAGCTCCTCACTGCCTCTCAAACAAGATAAGCATGCTCCTACCCCAGGGCCTTTGCACCAGCTGTTCCTTCAGCCACATGGTATAGGCCAGATACCAGGATATCTCAGCAGATATCCACATGGCCTATACCATCACCTTCTTCAAATTTTTGCTCAAGCACCACCTTGTCAGGGAGGTCTTCTGTGACCCTCATATTGAATACTGACACCTTGTCCCCTGCCTGTCCCCGGTATGTGCCTGCTCTCTCTTACCCTGCTCCATCACCTTCTTACTTATACATAACTCACTTATATCACATAATTTACTTATCATGTTTATTGTTTTAATTCCCCACTAGAACTTAGTTCGAAAAGATACATGCACCCAAATGTTCATTGCAGCACTATTTACAATAGCCAGGACATAGAAGCAACCTAAATGTCCATCAACAGAGGAATGGATAAGTAACATGTAGTACATATATATAATGGAATATTACTCAGCCATAAAAAAGAATGAAATAGTGCCATTTGCAGCAACATGGATGGACCTAGAGATTGTCATCCTGAATGACATAAGTCAGACAGAGAAAGAGAAATATATGATATCACTTATATATGGAATCTAAAAAAAAAGGGTACAACTGAACTTACCTACAAAACAGAAATAGAGTTACAGATGTAGAAAATAAACTTATGGTTACCAGGGGGTAAGGTGGGGGGGGGGGAGATAAACTGGAAGATTGAGATTGACATATACACACTACTATATATAAAATAGATAACTAATAAGGACCTACTGTATAGCACAGGGAACTCTACTCAGTACTTTCTAATGGCCTATCTGAGAAAAGAATCTAAAAAAGAGTGGATATATGTATATTTGTAACAGATTCACTTTGCTGTACACCTGAAACTAACACAACACTGTAAATCAGTTATACTCCTATAAAAATTTTAAAAAGAAAAGAATCTTCAGAAGGGCAGAGAACTGTTGCAATTTCTCTTCCCTTTTTTATCCTTAAGACCTGGAATAATCCTAGCACACAGTGCTCAACAAATGTTTGTTGAATGAATAGAGTGGTTTAAACAATGCATTTTGGTTACACAGACTGGATTCGAATCCCATTTCTATTTATTATTACCCGTATAATCTCTGAACCCCAACTTCTGTGAAGTGAGGATAAAAATACCTAAATCATAGAGTGAAATGCCTTGTACAGCTAATAAATAGGGGGCAATATTATGCATTGTGGAGGCTTCTGGAAGCAGAATATAGAAGCAAATGAGGAGTCAGGGGGTAGTATTATGTTGGGAGATTGGAAATGGAGAGAGAATGCACTCAGCTCTTGTGCATCTCTGAATATGTACATGTAAAACCAACATATATTAAGGATAAAAATGGACATAATTTAACCAAAGTGATCTACTACACAGTGGATTTGATGAATAATGCAAACAAAAATTAAAGTGGCTGACCAGTATGATGCTTTGAAGTTGCTCTCTTCATATTGGTTGATATGTACTATAAAGTATTTTTCTTTTTAATACCTCAGAAATGATATTTCTATGGTATCTCAAGGTTGTTCAGGTTGTCTTCATTTCATACATTCTAGAATGTCATTAGAATGACTTTGCACTTGCCATTTCTTCCCTGTGTCTCTTAGTTAGACTGGCTTTGGCAGCAAGGAAAGGCCATATGGTGACCATCCATATGGATGGGCTGGCTGGGTTTTAGAATCTTATTCCCTATTGATATTCCTGTTGTGTGAACAAAATAACTTCTATTTAAGAGTAGAAGACGTGGGATTCCAGTCCTGAATATTACATCAGTTAGAAAATGTGTTCAACTGTGAATAGCAGAGACATAAAAAGCAGGGGTTAAACAAATTAGGAGTGATACAATGGCTCCATGACCTAATCATAGACCTTCTCTCTCTCTTCTCTGCCTTCTATCTTCTCTGACTTGTGACTTCCTTCCTGTCACAATATGAGGCTGCCTCATATTCACAAAGTGGCTACTGGAACTCCAGCCAGTATTTTCTCATTCCAGGTAGGAAGAAGGGAAAAGACAAGGAACAAAGGGAGCATACCAGATGAGCCACTGTCCCTTTTTAAGGAGTTTTACCAGAAGACTCACCCAATAACTTCCTCTTATATCTCACTAGCTAGAATTTAGTCATATACCCCTCCCATCTTCCCGGGAGGCTGAGAAATCCAGCATATTTCAGTGAAGCACGATCCTGCTCTAATAAAATCAGGGTTTTATATCCAAAAAAAGGGAGAGGTAGTGGATACTGAGTAGGTATCTAGCAATCTCTTGTCCAGAAAAATACTTGATTTCTCCAATAGAGAAATTTTAAAAGATGACGGTCATAGCTTGCTAATGACTTTCTAGTCACTTTTGCACCAACCTAGGAATTAAAATCCTTCCCTTAGTTCTTCTCCAAATGGTGGTTTATAGAGATTATCTTTTTTAAAAAGACAATCTTTATATTGGTATCTACCTTACGTCACCAAGACTCCAGCTCAGCTTTTGCTGACCAGGTCTCCATTTGGCTGACTACACAGGTGATTCTAATCATTCTTCACTGGACTCTGTAGGAGGAAACACTTCTCAGAACCCCATCATTGGGATCATCATTTCGCTGCAATGCTCCAGGATCAGAAGCCCCCTTGTGTAACCAAGAACCCTGCCTGCCTCTTACCTCTACACAATACATACTGTAGAATTGATATTTGGAGAGCCATATTTGTTTTTCACTTGGGAAACTCTCTAAGAATCCTTTAAGGACTCATTAGCTCTTTCAGGTCACCAGGGGGGGATTTTGTACATTTCACCCTAGCCAACAACTTGTATGGGTACCCGTTCCAAGGACTAATTTACTAAATGGCCCCTCAGTTGCCTGAAAGAGTGACACAGCTTCAGAAAGTACCTGACTTACTCCCATGCAGTGGCCCATCTGCTAAGAAGATCTGGAGGCAAAAAAAAAAAAAGTATCTGATTTTGTTGTTCCTGATCATTTTCTAATACTGCTTGAGGAATGGGAAAACATAAAAGTCAACAATTTGTGCTAAACACCAAGTACGTAGTCACTTGGGACACAGCCACAAAAAAAAACACATGCCTACACATACCCCACATCTTTCCCTCTATTCCCAGTCCAATGCTTTCCTTTTGTTCTCTAAATAAAATAGAACCTGCATTCACTACGAGAAAGATAAGCCTTTGATTTCTGATCTGAATTTTTTTCCTCCTTCATGGAGATGGCTCCATGGAGCTTTCAACTTGTCGAATATAATCTTTTCTGGCCACACAACCATGAGAGGACGACAGCCACAGAATCTGTGGTGTCAGATAAAAATGGCATGAATGCAAATGCAAAGGCATCACAGAGATGATGAACGTGAAGTTCTCTCTACCCGAGAAGGAACGAACAAGATGCTGGACCCGGAAGGAGCAGTTACAACAAATGACACGGGCTTCTGTGGACAGAGTGTAGCCCAGAGCCTCAGCTGGTCATGTGGGTAGTTCCCAAAGGCTGCACATCCTCACATCTCTCTTGTCACTCCCACTGAGACCTTTTGGAAAGAGGGCCAAGTCGCCCTTCATCAGGATATGCTGATTCAGACAGACAGCTAAGCCGAGATGGCTTTGGTGAACACACTCTATGGGATGAAATGAGTTCCCCTGTGGTCTGCTGCCCTGTTGCTGTTAAACTGAAAACAGAGGAGCTCAGAGTTGCTAAGAGATTGTCACGTTGCTGCAGGAAGAATTCACACGATTGGCGCCCTCAGGCAAGGAGTGCTGAATCTGTCAGTATTCAAGACTGTGTAATTTTTTTTTAGCTATTTCTTCATTTTAGCCTCTATGGAGTACAGCCTTCTCTCCGTACTGACAGAGTGGGCATTTATAGCACTTCAAGATCTGAACAAAGGCAAAGATTGGCAACCAGAGGTGTGGGTTTAAGACCTGACCCCTGGGGCAAAACTGGTAAGAATGCAAACTGTCAGAACTGGGAGTGTGGACAGCTCCAGGGATAGACAGAAAAAGCATTTGGAAGGAGGTGAGCCAAGGCAGTGGCAGAAATGAGGAAGTGTCCCTAGAAACTAGGAGTCATGATAGCTGGGGTCTGAAACTTCTGAAACCCAATAGTAGGTTTGCACTAGGAATAAAGATCCAAGTTAAATGGCAGGGCAGAACCAAGATGCAGCATGCATGTTGCTCAATTTGCCCTGCCCCTTCCCCACTAATCAGAAAATCAACACCCATAGCCCCAGCTGATGGTGCAGGGAGCTATGTAGCCTCACATACCTTTGCCACAG
Organism: Balaenoptera musculus; assembly: GCF_009873245.2. Classification (NCBI taxonomy): domain Eukaryota; kingdom Metazoa; phylum Chordata; class Mammalia; order Artiodactyla; family Balaenopteridae; genus Balaenoptera; species Balaenoptera musculus. The sequence continues at coordinate 81,336,902 of NC_045794.1, forward strand.
ATCATTGGATCTCAGAGGAACATCAGACTCAAGCACAGCCAACCCAGCAGCTGAGCAGCGACCATCTGATTCTCTCTCTTGAGAATTTAAAATAAAAGATACACTGATTGCAGCTGGTCAGATAGTGCTGGGCACTAAATCTGTAACATCATAGAGAATGGGACCAGAATCAATGCCAAAACAACGTAGAGTCACATGCAAGCCAGAGTTTCAGGGGAGCCTGAGGAAGGAAGCTGGCGTGGGAAAGAACAAAGATATGCAGAGAGTAGCAAAGGTGAGAGATCATGCAATCCCAGAGGGAAAGGGAAATGGGGAAAGTAGGTATCTGACAGTTTTCCAGTTCCTAAGAGGTCTAGAGGTAATTCCTTCAATCTGGTTCTCTGAGATCTCCTGCATCCTCATAATCTAACTGAAACCTTGATCCTGTATGGCACCCCACATTCAGCATACACCCCACTGTTGTAATGGGTCTCTTGCTCCAAACAGATTCTTTGGATTGCAAAGAACAGAGCACTCAGGCCACCCTAAGAAAGAGTGAATTACCAGAGAGATACGCATGAACGTGTCCAGGACCATAGAGACTTCTGAGAACCAAGACAGGCTAGGGATCAGATGCTCTCTGTCTCTCTGCTTCTCTCAGCGTCTTCACAGTCTGTCTCTGGTGGTGCCTCTGTCCCTCTCTGTGCCCTGCTCCATTCTCCTCTCTATACTAACTGGTCTATTCTTTCCGTCCACTCTGCATAACTTTCCTCTACTTCAAAGATTCTGCTCCCTCATAGCTTTTGCTTTATAACTTCAGCCTGCTGGGACGCTTCATGGCCCTGTCTTACCTCACAGCTTCTCTTTATAGACTCCTTCTTCTTCAGAGACCGCTGCTAACTGTATTTTCTAGTCCACCTTCAAAAGAGGGAATATGATGAGCCCTGCTTCATTCTTTTGCACCAGGTCATGGGCTGGCCAGTCTCTGGTTTGACTATTCTTGGATCAAAGCCCACTCCTTATACAGCCAGCCCCAGCCAGCAGGGCAGAGTCCCACAGTATAAAACACAGCAATCTAGGCCTGCCATTTAGAGGGGGCTCTGAGCATGGCAGACACGGTGATGGACATGTTTTATATGCCAGCCCCTCCTTGCCATAAATACCCTTGAGATATCCTCCTCTGTTTTCCAAGAAACAATTAATTATGTGATAAAACAATTGATCCTGTGATATTAATAATCATTTTTTTATTTTCTTCTTTTCCTTTTCAGAAGTTTCCAAATTTCCATAAGTAATATGTCCTACTTTTATAATCAATACTATTGCATTAAGTATTAAGAACACAGATATAGAATCATTTATACAACAAATATATTGAGCATCAACCATGGACCAGGCTGTATGCTAAACAATGCACATACAGCAGTGAACAAGAAACGGACCTCTTATCACGGAACTTGGGTGACTGCATAATGTATCAGCCAAATCAGGACACTTTTGAGGGTGAAAAGGAATGATGCTATTAATAATCAGATAAAGACAAAACTGGGATTGTGGGCTTATGGTAAATGTTTCCATTTATGCATGCCAGCTAACATTTTAACCTTCCTGTGTTTTTGAGCAGAGGACTAAGTCTTTAACTCTCCTGTCAAAAATTAATTTCTAAAAATCAGAAAATTCAGAGACTATGCCAGGCAGGTACTGGGGACAGGGAAGCCTTTTATAGTCCTTCAAATCTCAGCATTCTCATGCTATACTTTGGAAAACATATAGGGTTCCAGTTCAACCAGGAAGGGCAAGAGAGGGAAGAGTGAGGTAGGGGGTAAAGAGGGAGAACTAGAATTTATTGATCACTTACATGTGCCAGCTACAGGGCTGAGTACTTTCCATATGCAATCAAAATTAATTTCATGACAACTCCATGATGTGGTTATTATTATACCCATTCTCCTAATGAAAAAGAACCCAGGGCTCAGAAAGTTTAAGTTGCCCAAGGTAACACATCCAGCGTTGGGACTAAACTTTGAACCCAGCTCTGGCTAACTCCACTACATCAAGCCACCTCTCAGAACTTAAATTTGAGACCTAAAGCACTGAAACATTACAACTAATTTCCTCTAAAGTAAATATGAATAGTGATGGAGCTGTCATTAAAAGTCAAGTTACAGTGGTCATTTCTTCCATATCATCAGTGTTTCAGCTTATACCGTAGAAATGTAGAAAATGAGCTTAACTGATGCTGCTTCTTGGAGTATTTCTCATGGTCCTTATGTAGGTGAATTTGCCATGTAATTTGAAAATGAGATTTTTGAAGGCAATTACATGAAAACTTCTGAAGAGTGCAATTAGCCCAGGGAAAAACACCCAATATGCTGAAAAGCATTTGGAATTAATTTCCTATGAGTTGAGTCAAAAGAGAATAATTCCATTGATACCAGATTGGTTAGAGAGATATGTCAAATTCTGTTTTGACAAATATCATCACAACTCAAATCTCCATTCTCTTTAATGGGATTTGACCTGCATCAACTTCTTCCAAAGCATGAAAGTGGAAAAAAGTAGATTTTGCTGGAAGAGTTTTGCTTTGTTTGTTTGGGCTTTTCCAATTGCTATAGTCTATACTTATTGCCAAATGAAAGGCACTCTGGATCAAAAAGTCATAAGAGCAAAAAAAAAAAAAAAAAAAATTCTTAAAATGAAATCACCTGTAAGACATTTTTCACTGCCCTATGTTAGCAAAATTCATTTACAGACTAACATTAAAGAATGTCAAAACACATAAAAACAGCATAGAAAATCACACTGCATCTGTGATTTGTTTCATCTCTGCTTCAGATCACAATGTACATTTTGGACTAAATGTCTTTGGAGGAGCCAAATTGAAGATACTGCCATTGGAAGACCCTTCTGAAATAGAAAGTCTCTTCTTATCCTCAGATCTCTCTTGAAACAAAAGAACTTCCTAATGACATACTTTGGAAAGTCTGAAATTAAAGTTCAAAATTTGTCCTTATCGTACTTAAAATGTGAGAGATGAAGAGACAGAAGAGTAGAGTTTGATGAGGAAAGGAACTTTCAGACCTAAATGTTTGGGGTCAGTACATAAATAGAATGGGTAATTTCATTCAACGTAAAAGGAAAACCAGATCCTTTTGTCCCAAATAAGTAACTGATGCATCTATTCCAGAACTTGCAGTTCTTCACTTTTAGATCTCAAGACTGCAATTCAAACCAGTGTTTCAAAATACTTAGGGTCTTTATTCTCCTTCAGTTTCTTCCATTAGCAGAGAAACACAATCTTCTTTCATGTTGTGTAGTTGATAACAAAAAATGGCTAGCACAAGAATGCCCCGCTGAATTCACAGTCAGCTTTTCAGAGCTTAACTGTATAGAAATAAATGCAACTACTTAACTGTCTCGCTGAATTATGGATTTTAGAAAACTGTTTAATAAGGAGGAAAACACTTAAGACAGCTTCTATTGAATTTTGTAAACACAGAAAACTAACATGAAACAGGAACTGATAACAGACTTTGTTGGGAAAGTTAAATTGTAATTTTATGACCAGTTAGAGGCCTAGATATCTTCACAAGGACAAACCACACTATTATCTATATGTTAGTAATCTAGGACTTGTGTAATTATATTTTAAATGGTCAAATCCTTCTTTACCTACAACTTTAGATTTAAAACTTTCGATACTTCTGTCTTTTATTTAGCTCCTGGAATCTATAAAAAATAACAAACCCTCCAAATGTTTGCCACTTCCTCTCCTGCAACTGTTCAACTGTTCAGGAGACTGGATAATCGTCAGAATCACTGATTGTAAATTCCCCCCTGGAAGGTAAACCTCTTAAGACCTAAAATGTATTCATTTTTATCTTATCCAGGGCACTTAGTAAAGTTCCAGGCACAAAGCAGGCCCTCAGAAAATGTGTTCTAATTGATTTGAACTTATACGGTAAACCCAAAGACTCAAGACTTCTCATGTTTATTTGTTATTTTTAAATTGTTTATTCACTTAGATTTGCTGAGAGCTCACCGAATGTCACTCAAGGTGATTAGAGTAAACCAAGCACAGTCTTCACGCTGCAGCAGCTCCCAGCCTAGTGCAAGGGAAAAAAATAAGGAGACAGGAAATCATAATACTGTGTGATAAACAACAAACATGATAGAAGCATGGGAGAGAAGCACCTTACTTACTCAGAGGACTCAGAGCCTTGGTAGAAGGTTACGTCTAAGCTGAAACTATAAGCACAAGCAGTGAAAAGAGAGGGGAAGGAGATTCCAGGCAGAGGGAAAAGCATACTGCAAAGATCAAGATTCAAGAGAAAAACCATGTACTGGGGAACTTCAAACGATTCAGTATGGCTGGAGTATATAGAGTACGCAGCAGGTAGGGACAAAGACAAGACTGAACCATGAGCAAGTGGGGGGGAAACTCTGGAGAGCTTTGGGCACCAGGCTATCGTTCCTTTGTTTTCAGTCCATACCCGGCATACACTGTGAGTATTTATTTGTCTCTTATGCATTTGCCAGTCCACTAGGGTTTGGTTGCTTCAGGCTCTACTAGCTGGGCTTGCCTCCCAGATGCAGGTTGGATTTGGTTCTGTACCACACATCTCTCATCCTCCTTAAATCAGGGGTTAGCAAAGACATGCTCTTCTCATGATGAAAGTCAGGAGCTCATTTTTACTTCTCTTTGGATCACCTGTGCTAAAAACCACTGGCCAAAGCAGGACAAGTTAGCCAGACTCAAAATCAAGAGGCCAGGGAGCACACTCCATCCAACCTGGAGGCCAGGGGTAGGGGAGAAAGTGAACGTATTTTGAAGCATGATCTGATCTATGAAACTTTTCTACTCCAGGAAGCATTCAATGACTATTCTAATTCTTCTTCTCAGTAAAAATCACAATCTTTGTACCATTTTTTGGGTTTCTTTTTGTCTGAAGCTTTTTTTTTTTAATTTTTATAGGCATATAGTTGATTTACAATTGTATTAGTTTCAGGTGTACAGCAAAGTGAATCAGTTATGCATATACATGTAGCCACTCTTTTTTTTTTTAGCCTCTACTCAATACTCTATAATGGCCTGTATGGGAAAAGAATCTAACTCATTCTTTACATACAACCTTGGAATAAAAATTGTTGATGCGAGATTAACCAAGATGGCGGAGTAGAAGGACGTGCTCTCACTCCCTCTTGCGAGAGCACCAGAATCACCACTGGCTGCTGGACAATCATTGACAGGAAGACCCTGGACTTCACCAAGGAGGATACCCCGCGTCCAAGGACAGAGGAGAAGCCACAGTGAGACGGTAGGAGGGGCGCAATCAGAGTAAAATCAAATCCCATAACTGCTGGGTGGGTGACTCACAGACTGGCGAACACTTATACCACAGAATTCCACCCACTGGAGTGAAGGTTCTGAGCCCCACGTCAGGCTTCCCAACCTGGGGGTCCGGCAATGGGAGGAGGAATTCCTAGAGAATCAGACTTTGAAGCCTAAAGGGAATTGATTGCAGGACTTTGACAGGACTGGGGGAAACAGAGACCCCACTCTTGGAGGGCACACACAAAGTAATGTGTGCATCGGGACCCAGGGGAAGGAGCAGTGACCCTGGGGGAGACTGAACCGGACCTACCTGCTGGTGTTGGGGGGTCTCCTGCAGAGGCGAGTGGTGGCTCTGTTTCACCGTGGGGATAAGGACACTGGCAGCAGAGGCTCTGGGAAGTTCTCCTTGGCGTGAGCCCTCCCAGAGTCTGCCATTGACCCCACCAAAGAGCACCGGTAGGCTCCAGTGTTGGGTTGCCTCAGGCAAAACAACCAACAGGGAGGGAACCCAGCCCCACCCATCAACAGTCAAGTGGATTAAGGTTTTACTGAGCTCTGACCGCCACAGCAACAGTCAGCTCTACCCACCACCAGAGCCTCCCCTCAAGCCTCTTAGATAGCCTCAACCACCAGAGGGCAGACAACAGAAGCAAGAAAAACTACGATCCTGCAGCCTGTGGACCAAAAACCACAGTTACAGAAAGATAGAGAAGATGAAAAGGCAGAGGGCTATGCACCAGATGAAGGAACAAGAAAAAACCCCAGAAAAACAACTAAATGAAGTGGAGATAGGCAACCTTCCAGAAAAAGAATTCAGAATAATGATAGTGAAGATGATCCAGGACCTCGGAATAAGAATGGAGGCAAAGATTGAGAAGATGCAAGAAATGATTAACAAAGACCTAGAAGAATTAAAGAACAAACAAACAGAGATCACCAATACAATAACTGAAATGAAAACTACACTAGAAGGAATCAATAGCAGAATAACTGAGGCAGAAGAACGGATAAGTGACCTGGAAGACAGAATGGTGGAATTCACTGCTGCAGAACAGAATAAAGAGAAAAGAATGAAAAGAAATGAAGACAGCCTAAGAGACCTCTGGGACAACATTAATTGCAACAACATTCGCATTATAGGGGTCCCAGAAGGAGAAGAGAGAGAGAAGGGACCAGAGAAAATATTTGAAGAGATTATAGTCGAAAACTTCCCTAACATGGGAAAGGAAATAGCCACCCAAGTCCAGGAAGCGCAGAGAGTCCCATACAGAATAAACCCAAGGAGAAACACACCGAGACACATAGTAATCAAAGTGGCAAAAATTAAAGACAAAGAAAAATTATTGAAAGCAGCAAGGGAAAAACGACAAATAACATACAAGGGAACTCCCATAAGGTTAACAGCTGATTTCTCAGCAGAAACTCTGCAAGCCAGAAGGGAGTGGCATGATATACTTAAAGTGATGAAAGGGAAGAACCTACAACCAAGATTACTCTACCCAGGCAAGGATCTCATTAGATTTGATGGAGAAATCAAAAGCTTTGCAGACAAGCAAAAGCTAAGAGAATTCAGCACCACCAAACCAGCTCTACAACAAATGCTAAAGGAACTTCTCTAAGTGGGAAACACAAGAGAAGAAAAGGACCTACAAAGACAAACCCAAAACAATTAAGAAAATGGTCATAGGAACATACATATCGGTAATTACCTTAAACGTGAATGGATTAAATGCCCCAACCAAAAGACATAGACTGGCTGAATGGATACAAAAACAAGACCCATATATATGCTGTCTACAAGAGACCCACTTTAGACCTAGGGACACATACAGACTGAAAGTGAGGGGATGGAAAAAGATATTCCATGCAAATGGAAATCAAAAGAAAGCTGGAGTAGCTATACTCATATCAGATAAAATAGACTTTAAAATAAAGAATGTTACAAGAGACAAGGAAGGACACTACATAATGATCCAGGGATCAATCCAAGAAGAAGATATAACAATTATAAATATATATGCACCCAACATAGGAGCACCTCAATACATAAGGCAACTGCTAACAGCTATAAAAGAGGAAATCGACAGTAACACAATAATAGTGGGGGACTTTAACACCTCACTTACACCAATGGACAGATCATCCAAAATGAAAATAAATAAGGAAACAGAAGCTTTAAATGACACAATAGACCAGATAGATTTAATTGATATATATAGGACATTCCATCCAAAAACAGCAGATTACACGTTCTTCTCAAGTGCGCACGGAACATTCTCCAGGATAGATCACATCTTGGGTCACAAATCAAGCCTCAGTAAATTTAAGAAAATTGAAATCATATCAAGCATCTTTTCTGACCACAACGCTATGAGATTAGAAATGAATTACAGGGAAAAAAACGTAAAAAGGACAAACACATGGAGGCTAAACAATACGTTACTAAATAACCAAGAGATCACTGAAGAAATCAAAGAGGAAATCAAAAAATACCTAGAGACAAATGACAATGAAAACACGACGACCCAAAACCTATGGATGCAGCAAAAGCGGTTCTAAGAGGGAAGTTTATAGCTATACAAGCCTACCTAAAGAAACAAGAAAAATCTCAAGTAAACAATCTAACCTTACACCTAAAGAAACTAGAGAAAGAAGAACAAACAAAACCCCAAGTTAGCAGAAGGAAAGAAATCATAAAGATCAGAGCAGAAATAAATGAAATAGAAACAAAGAAAACAATAGCAAAGATCAATAAAACTAAAAGTTGGTTCTTTGAGAAGATAAACAAAATTGATAAGCCATTAGCCAGACTCATCAAGAAAAAGAGGGAGAGGACTCAAATCAATAAAATCAGAAATGAAAAAGGAGAAGTTACAACAGACACCACAGAAATACAAAGCATCCTAAGAGACTACTACAAGCAACTTTATGCCAATAAAATGGACAACCTGGAAGAAATGGACAAATTCTTAGAAAGGTATAACCTTCCCAGACTGAATCAGGAAGAAACAGAAAATATGAACAGACCAATCACAAGTAATGAAATTGAAACTGTGATTAAAAATCTTCCAACAAACAAAAGTCCAGGACCAGATGGCTTCACAGGTGAATTCTATCAAACATTTAGAGAAGAGCTAACACCCATCCTTCTCAAACTCTTCCAAAAAATTGCAGAGGAAGGAACACTCCCAAACTCATTCTATGAGGCCACCATCACCCTGATACCAAAACCAGACAAAGACACTACAAAAAAAGAAAATTACAGACCAATATCACTGATGAATATAGATGCAAAAATCCTCAACAAAATACTAGCAAACAGAATCCAGCAACACATTAAAAGGATCATACACCACGATCAAGTGGGATTTATCCCAGGGATGCAAGGATTCTTCAATATACGCAAATCAATCAATGTGATACACCATATTAACAAATTGAAGAATAAAAACCATATGATCATCTCAATAGATGCAGAAAAAGCTTTTGACAAAATTCAACACCCATTTCTGATAAAAACTCTCCAGAAAGTGGGCATAGAGGGAACCTACCTCAACATAATAAAGGCCATATAGGACAAACCCACAGCAAACATCATTCTCAATGGTGAAAAACTGAAAGCATTTCCTCTAAGATCAGGAACGAGACAAGGATGTCCACTCTCACCACTATTATTCAACATAGTTCTGGAAGTCCTAGCCACGGCAATCAGAGAAGAAAAAGAAATAAAAGGAATACAAATTGGAAAAGAAGAAGTAAAACTGTCACTGTTTGCGGATGACATGATACTATACATAGAGAATCCTAAAACTGCCACCAGAAAACTGCTAGAGCTGATTAATGAATATGGTAAAGTTGCAGGATACAAAATTAATGCACAGAAATCTCTTGCATTCCTATACACTAATGATGAAAAATCTGAAAGAGAAATTATGGAAACACTCCCATTTACCATTGCAACAAAAAGAATAAAATACCTAGGAATAAACCTACCTAGGGAGACGAAAGACCTGTATGCAGAAAACTATAAGACACTGATGAAAGAAATTAAAGATGATACCAACAGATGGAGAGATATACCATGTTCTTGGATTGGAAGAATCAACATTGTGAAAATGAGTATACTACCCAAAGCAATCTACAGATTCAATGCAATCCCTATCAAATTACCAATGGCATTTTTTACGGAGCTAGAACAAATCATCTTAAAATTTGTATGGAGACACAAAAGACCCCGAATAGCCAAAGCAGTCTTGAGGGAAAAAAATGGAGCTGGAGGAATCAGACTCCCAGACTTCAGACTATACTACAAAGCTACAGTAATCAAGACAGTATGGTACTGGCACAAAAACAGAAACATAGATCAATGGAACAAGATAGAAAGCCCAGAGATTAACCCACACACCTATGGTCAACTAATCTATGACAAAGGAGGCAAAGATATACAATGGAGAAAAGACAGTCTCTTCAATAAGTGGTGCTGGGAAAACTGGACAGCTACATGTAAAAGAATGAAATTAGAATACTCCCTAACACCATACACAAAATAAACTCAAAATGGATTAGAGACCTAAATATAAGACTGGACACTATAAACTCTTAGAGGAAAACATAGGAAGAACACTCTTTGACATAAATCACAGCAAGATCTTTTTTGATCCACCTCCTAGAGTAATGGAAATAAAAACAAAAATAAACAAATGGGACCTAATGAAACTTCAAAGCTTTTGCACAGCAAAGGAAACCATAAACAAGACGAAAAGACAACCCTCAGAATGGGAGAAAATATTTGCAAATGAATCAACGGACAAAGGATTAATCTCCAAAATATATAAACAGCTCATTCAGCTCAATATCAAAGAAACAAACACCCCAATCCAAAAATGGGCAGAAGACCTAAATAGACATTTCTCCAAAGAAGACATACAGATGGCCACGAAGCACATGAAAAGATGCTCAACATCACTAATTATTAGAGAAATGCAAATCAAAACTACAATGAGGTATCACCTCACTCCTGTTAGAATGGGCATCATCAGAAAATCTACAAACAACAAATGCTGGAGAGGGTGTGGAGAAAAGGGACCCTCTTGCACTGTTGGTGGGAATGTAAATTGATACAGCCACTATGGAGAGCAGTATGGAGGTTCCTTAAAAAACTAAAAATAGAATTACCATATGACCCAGCAATCCCACTACTGGGCATATACCCAGAGAAAACCGTAATTCAAAAAGACACATGCACCCGAATGTTCATTGCAGCACTATTTACAATAGCCAGGTCATGGAAGCAACCTAAATGCCCATCAACAGACGAATGGATAAAGAAGTTGTGGTACATATATACAATGGAATATTACTCAGCCATAAAAAGGAACGAAATTGAGTCATTTGTTGAGACATGGATGGATCTAGAGACTGTCATACAGAGTGAAGTAAGTCAGAAAGAGAAAAACAAATATCGTATATTAATGCATGTATGCGGAACCTAGAAAAATGGTACAGATGAGCCAGTTTGCAGGGCAGAAGTTGAGACACAAATGTAGAGAATGGTCATATGGACACCAAGGGGGGAAAACTGCGGTGAGGTGGGGATGGTGGTGTGCTGGATTGGGCAATTGGGATTGACATGTATACACTGATGTGTATGAAACTGATGCCTAATAAGAACCTGCAGTATAAAAAAACAAACAAAACAACTAATACTAAACTTTCATTGGGTTATTTGTATGGAAATATGTTAATATAAATGTTTCAGACATTACATGAAATTTCTAAAAATCTTATATTTGTATTTGTATGGAAATATGTATGGAAATATGTTAATATAAATGTTTCAGACATTACATGAAATTTCTAAAAATCTTATATTTGTATTTGTATGGAAATATGTATGGAAATATGTTAATATAAATGTTTCAGACATTAAAAAAAAAAAAAAAAAAAAAAAAAAATTGTTGATGCTTCTGTGTTCTTTCCCATTGCAAAGAGTTGGGTTTTATCCTAGCCCCCAATACGATGTCGTTACTAAAGCCAAGAGGAACAAAAGAGAATATACTTTAAAATCGAGGCATATAATTCAGCAGCTATCCTTCCAGATGGTTTTAGCATATGGACACAAACACATTATATACTTCTTTTTCTACTTCCACTCTCTCTTCCTCCCCCCGCCCCCTTAATCCTCACTAGATTCTGATCCTAAGCATAGAAGGTCATCCTAAGAAAGGGGGGAGGGCATGTAAGGGGAGAGAGGTATAAGAGGATGTTAACTTTGAAAAGGTACTTGTGACTACATTATACACAGGAGTCTACCCTTATAAGCCCCCAACCTATTTTTCTGAATAATTAAATCTATCTGTTCTCTATGCTGCATCCACATAGAACTTTCAGTAAGCTTTTGCCGAATTATAAAAGATAAACACTAACAATATTGCATTTCGTCAAACTGAATATATCCACAATAGGACTTTGCTGTTGAGCAAATAAAATGACCTAACTTTTCTGGTGAGCAGCTTAACAAAACATGCAAAACTTACAAAATTTTCATACCCTTTTCTCTCTAACTTTTACTTCTAGGAAATTACTCTTAAGGAATAAATAGGGACATGCACAAAGATGTGGCCAAACATCATCATGCTTTGGTGATCATCATGATGAACATTAAAATGGCTAAACATCATCAAAAATATTCCCATCATGACCAATTTCTAACTACCAATATAAAGTCACTGAACACAGAATTAGGAAAAGATACAAATATCAGCTTCAACACATCACTGAAAATAAAGTACACGGAGATCTTACTCCATTTTTTGTTTTGGAAATGACACATGTCTCACACACACATGCATACTTCACTTTACTCACAGCCCACTGGTCAGAATTAGTCACGTGGCTTTCCTAACTGCTAGGGTATCCAGAAGGCAAAAACAGGATACTGGTGAGCACAGCAATGTTCTCCACAAAGCCCAATCCTTGGGCTTCCTCTTTCATACCTGGCAAATCCACTATATACTTTTTTTTTTAAACATCTTTATTAGAGTATAATTGCTTTACAATGGTGTGTTAGTTTCTGCTATATAAGAAAGTGAATCAGCTATACATATACATATATCTCCATATCCCCCTCCCTCTTGCATCTCCCTCCCACCCTCCCTATCCCACCCCTCTAGGTGGTCACAAAGCACCGAGCTGATCTCACTGTGCTATGCGGCTGCTTCCCACTAGCTATCTATTTTACATTTGGTAGTGTATATATGTCCACGCCACTCTCTCACTTCGTCCCAGCTTACCCTTCCCCCTCCTCGTGTCCTCAAGTCCATTCTCTACGTCTGCATCTTTATTTCTGTCCTGCCCCTAGGTTCTTCAGAACCTTTTTTTTTTTTTAGATTCCATATATATGTGTTAGCATACGGTATTTGTTTTTCTCTTTCTGACTTACTTCACTCTGTATGACAGATTCTAGGTTCACCCAGCTCACTACAAACAACTCAATTTCGTTTCTTTTTTCCATCATATACTTTTCTCAAGCAAAAATTATTCTCTCCATAAAAGAAACTCTACCACTAGCTTCAAAATAATTATTTGTTCTCACTTATTACATATATGATACACAGATATAAAGAAAAAAAGTAAAATTATTTCTGAGTGATGGGTTTAGGAATTTTTAATTTTCTTTTGATGAATTTGTATTTCCTAACTTTCCATAATAAACACTGATTGCTTTTATAATAAAAATATTTTTATGTTTAATATATATGTGTGTGTCTTTCTTGAATAATTCCTGCAAATTCTTCTTATTTTGACTCTAAGATGGGAGAGGCAGAATACATAATCATTTGGTTATCACTTTTCTGGTCACTCCCTGCAACTGTGGCAATCTTCCTTTATCTTTAGAAATTGCTCTTCCATTTTGCCTTACAAACATTACTTGGCATTGACTGGCAAAGCTGCTTGGAATCTAGATTTTCTTATAAGTTTCCCTTCCCAGTCCAACACCATAGCTGCCTCCAGATCAATGTGCCTCAGGCAAATCTGATTAATGTCTTCTCAACTCCTCCCATGCCACTAGTTGATGTCAAAAAATGGAAATATGGAAACCATTCAAGGAACATATTCTTTCTGATTTCCTCCAATAAATTTTCTGAAGAAGAACACTTTTAAAAAGGTGGTAGTCAAGTCTTTGATTTTCACTTTCCATCTCATTTCCATGATCGGAAATTTAATCCTCAGGGTACATAAGAAGGTTTTCTCCATCTATGAAAACCCAGAGGTGAGAAGATCACTCAACTGGAAAAAAAATACTCTAAGTGAGCATTCTCGTTGAGTGTACTTATAAAATCTAAGGATTTTTACAAAGTTATTATAAAATATCAACTATATTCCCTGTGCTATACACTACATCCCTGTAACTTACTTATTTTATACCCAGTAGTTTTTACCTCTTAATCCGTCACCTATTTTGCCCCTCCCCCACTTCCTCTCTCCACTGATAACCACTAGTTTGTTCTCTGTATCTGTGAATCTGTTTTTGTTTTACTTGTTCATTTGTTTTGTTTTTTAGATTTCACGTATAAATAAAAACACACAGTATTTGTCTTTCTCTGTCTGACTTATTTCACTAGGCATAATACCCTCCAGGTCCATCCATGTTGTCACAAATGGCAAAATTTTTATTCTTTTTTATGGTTGAGTAATATTCCATTGTATATATATACCACATCTTCTTTATCCACTCATTTGTTGATGTGCACTTAGGTTGCTTCCATTTCTTGGCTATGGTAAGTAATGCTGCTATGAACATGGGGGTGCATATACCTTTTTATAGAGTATAGTGTATAAAAATATCAAATTAGTACGTTGTACACCTGAAACTAATATAATCTTGTAAATCTACTATACTTCAATTTTTTTAAAGAAGAAACTGACAGTTTTCCATAAGCAGTATATGAGTGTCCATTGCTCCAAAGCAATTCTGGTGAGAAGGTAGGGTAGCTCATTGTGGTCTCAATATGTGTTTGTACAGTAAGCTACTGATCCTCTGCAATAAATACCAAGTAAATCTTGGTGAAAATATTAAAATAATTATCCTGATGTACTACAATAACAGGGTTAACAAGGTTGTCAGTTTCCTATATATATTAATAAACCAGAATATCATTTAAAAAATCTAAGGCTCTAAATAAATATAAGGTATTATTACTATATTGTAGTATATCTAATATTCATTTGTACTTAGTATACATGAGTTTTCTAGGAGAGGTTGTTACTCGTGCACAAACTTTTATTTATCTTAATATCATCCTTCAGCATAATGCATTTGTTATTGATTGCCTTTAGTATTGGAATAATAAAGATTTACATCTACATTTTTAACCTGGAATAAATTATAATAGCAGTCTCTCTTAATTGTTTACTTGTAATCCAAGTTATCTTTCTAAGTGGATTTTAGAATAGCAAGTTCATAAATCCAAATTATTCTATTAAAGGTAAAAAATAAAGCATGAGGACAAATTTATAAACATTTTAGAGGATTTTTGACACAACTTTATTACCACTGCAGTGTTCCCCTACATATCAGGTAACCATATCCCAGCACTGAGTGTTTTGTCAGATAATGGAGGAATATTCATCAAGTTGAAAAGGGCTAGGGAACGACATTAGATTACAACTTTTATATACAGGAGAAGTACATCATAGCAATACCTTTTCTTCTTTTTATCTGCTTCCCCTTTCCCTTCAGGCAAAAATATAAATGAAAAATGCCTTCTACCTTCAATCAAATACCAAAGATAAAATGCCGATTGCTTGCTCAACTGCTTACAATGGAGGTATAACAAATGTTAATCTATTTCTGCAGCCAACAGAGAGGGGAAGCTGGAAAGAGGAGAAAGGGATTAGAAGAGCTTTTCTTCGGTGGCATTTTTGAGACTTCAAAATGCTCTTAGAAGCTACTTAACAACAAAATCAATTGATCCCATTGTTGTGGCAGAATTCTGTTTCAGTATATCACAGCTGAGTGAGGAAACTAAGGTGCTGGAGTGGCATTAATGCATTGCCCATGGATACTTCCAAAACCTTTTCATTACAGCACTTTAAAGAAGCCTTATGAAAATCCTCTGGCCTGCCACAAGACCTGTGTCTCTGGGGGCAGGCCCACCGTGGAGAAAATCAAAGCCCAGATCACCATCTCAGAGGATCTCACATGGTTTATTTCTGAAGCTCTAACTCTGCCCAGCCTCTACCCACCCCCCAACCCATGCTCTGGTTTCACCTCCCCTCTGTAGTGGGTGTGTAGGAGACCCTCTCCCTATCATCATGGGTTCCATGTGGCTCCCCGTTGTGCTGTTATGGTTTCTGGTCTCACCCCTTTGCTTCAGCCACCAATGTCCAGCCTTGAATACTAACACCCCCTGAGGCAACCCTGACCCACCACCACCACCACCAATAAAGGTTCATATCCTGCTTAGCTGCTGGAGAAGAGAGGAAGAGAAGGAATTTGAGAGAGCATCTTTCCTCCCTCCCTGTGATGGCTAATTTTATGTGTCAGCTTTACTGGTCCATGGTGCCCAGCTGTTTGCTCACACACCAGTCTAGATGTTGCTATAAAAGTATTATTTAGATTAACATTTAAATCAGTAGACATTGCGTAAAGCAGATTGCCCTCCATGGTGTGGGTGGTCCTCATCTAATCAGTTGAAGGCCTTCAGAAGAAAAGACTGAGGTCCCCTGAAGAGGAAGGAATTCTGCCTCTACACTGCCTTCACACCCAAGACTGCAATATCAACTCCTGCTGGAATTTCCAGCCTGCTGGCCTGTCCTGAAGACTTTAGACTTTTCAACTCCCGCAATTCCATGAGCCAATTGATATATATAATTCTATTATTTCTGTTTCTCCTATTGGTTCTGCTTCTCTGAAGATCCCTGACTAATACACTTCCCCAGCAGCTTTCCCCTCTTCATGGGACAGCATATATGGCCTAAAATGGTGGACTTGCACACTCAGGATCCTAATCCCCTCAGCAAAGGGATCATCCAAACCTTCAGGGTGTAAGTTGTGAAGTCCAATCATGTGACTTTTCTCTGACCAGCTTTTGAGGCCTTTTATACTGACCCACCCCCTAAGGCTTGAAAGGAAATCATTAGCAAAAGAACACTCCCTTCTTGCCCTGTTGCTGCCTCAAACCCAGTGACCAGGGGGCTTTGGCTCCTCTCCCAACCCAGGGGGACACTTTCCTTCTCTCTCTCCTTTTGGTGACGGCTCCTGAGGAGAAATAGCTCTTCCATTTAGTGAAACTCCGTCATCTGATAGACCAAGAACTAGTGGGTAGGCCACTTCTGGACATGTGTCTGTACCCACCACATACTTCACGATGATTGAGCCTCAAGACAGACTGGGGTTTCCCTCAAGCTTCCAGAAAGGTGAGAGATCCCCAATGGGTGTTATAAGATGAAACTGTACATTATTCCATTTATCTGCCTCCATGGAACAAGAGTTTGGACAAGAGAACAGACCTAAATTCTACCTTGAGGCTTTTCATTCTTTCTAGCTCTTCAGTTTAAACTCTGAGCTGTTCTCTGCAGGCATAAATCAAACTCCAGTATCATCTTCTAAATTCTTCATTAGGCACTTAGAGTCAGGACTCTCCAAACCAGGATGAATCTTCCTGATCTACGTCCTTTCCAAGTGACCTTAGTGTGTTTTATCATCACCCTTCATCTTTTGAAAGTCAAAACCAGTTTTTCATATGCTTTCTTCCTTACCTTTCTCCATTCTCCCTTCACCATTTTCCCTTTCTTTGTTTAGTCTCTCTCCACTATTGGATTTGACCTGAGTTATTCCAACAACTGCATTTTCCTTCTATTTCAAACTTGCTCTACAGACCAAATCTCAACATATTTCTCCGTTCACTATATTCTGGATTTTTTTCTCTTATACCATGAGTTCATGGACAATCTGGGAAAGGTTGAATTACAAGTTGCCAATTGGCTTATCTACTTTATCCATATTTATTATCTTTACTCACATAAACAGGGCACCAAAATTCTCTGGGAAATCAGCTCTGCTACTCCCAAAGTATAAGGAAGAAATTGTGTAAGATTCCCTGAGAGACTTAAAGTCATCATCATGGTAACTTGGAAATAACCAACTACAACTGCTCCACTGAGGCCAAAGACTCAGCTAATTACCACTGCTTAATTAATCCAAGAAACTCTAACTGAATGCCCAAGTGGGTTGTGAAAATAATCACTAAATAACCAAAAGGTCTTCTAGAAGCCAAGAGAATAGGGCTTGGGCCTGCCTATAAAAACAGAGATTGAATTCTTCCCTTCTGGCTTCCTTCATGTTTACTGCAAAGTTGATTACCCCTAAGAAGAAAGGGAAGGAAAATGATCTCTGAACAGAGGAGCTTTGCCCAAAAATGAGGCTCTCCCTAGAGAGTGAGCCACACTTTCTGGAGAAGACACAGCAGCCCATGAACCATGAAACAGAAAGAATGATCTGTAGGTAACTAGTGTCTTGGCCCCAAAGGAAGGATATCCTAGGTAACTACCCTGACAAAATGTATGGAGGTGCCCTGACAAGGCTAAAAGTAGAGTTTACTGTCCAGCAATGCAAAACAACTTTTAAGAATGCAAGATATAGAGATAGCCTGAGTTCAAATCCTGACTCCCCATTTTACTAGATGTATCATCTTTCTGAGCTTATCAAACTAAGCCTCAGTGTCCCTATCTGTAAAGTGGGAGTAATCATAGGATTGTGGTGAGGATTAAATAACATCATCTAAATTAAGTACTTAATTAAATAAGTTACACATGGTAAATGCTTTTAAAATGTTATGACTGATTATCATGTATGAAGGATCCCATTAACAGTTATCCCATGCACCAACCACTGAATAATTTGGAAAACAATTGCACCATCATAAAAAGACTTGGATTTTGAGATACTCAAGGACCAAAGAAGAAACTGAAAGAACTGAACTGATGGGTAGCATTAGTGTTTTATCCCAAGTAATGGTAAGAAATTTGAGAAATAAAAAAGGAATCAGAGTCCAGGAAGTGAGCAGCTGGTATCATTAGACAGTGTCAGAGAATGGGTTTTGGATTACTGAATGATTGTTTAATGTCCCAGAACAACAGACACCTGGCTGGGGATAGGGCTGGTGTATGAGAAAATCCACTGTCTATCAGCAGGAGAATGAATAAACAAAATGGTGGTCTATTCATGTAATGGGATACTATTCACAATAAAAAATATAATTAAGTACAAAACACACAACACGTGGACGAATTGCAAAAAATGCCATGAGTGAAAGAAGCCAATTACAAAAGTATATACTGCATGATTCCATTTTTATGAAGTTCTAGAAGAGACAAAACTAATCTAATGATGACAGAAAACCAAACAGTGGTTGTCTCTGTGATGGGGTGGGAGGGGAGGGATTGACAGGAAGAGGCAATCTGGGGAGTGATGGAAATGTTCTGTATCTTGTTTTGGTGGTGATTTTTCAAAATTCATCGAACTGAACTATGTGTTTTTTTACTGCATCTTAATTATCACTCAAGAACAGTATAGTGAGAGCAAAATAAACACATTTCAGATTAACAGAGACTGAGAGTTTACCATTCACAGGCCCTCTTTGAAAAATGTACTAAAGGATGTTCCTCATAAAGAAGAAAATTAAATGAAGAAATGAAAAATGAGAGCAAAGAAGGAAAGAAACTAGGGAAGCATCAACTGTATAAAAGAATGCCAAAGGGCTTCCCTGGCGGCGCAGTGGTTGAGAGTCTGCCTGCCAATGCAGGGGACACGGGTTCGAGCCCTGGTCTGGGAAGATCCCACATGCCACGGAGCAACTGGGCCCGTGAGCCATAATTACTGAGCCTGTGCGTCTGGAGCCTGTGCTCCGCAACAAGAGAGGCCACGATAGTGAGAGGCCCGCGCACTGCGATGAAGAGTGGTCCCCGCTTGCCACAACTAGAGAAAGCCCTTGCACAGAAACAAAGACCCAACACAGCCAAAAAAAAAAAAAAAAAAAAAAAAAAAAAAAGAATGCCAAAAATATTCACTAATCTTATGTGTGTGTGTCTCAAAAGGTAGAATTAAATACTATACAATAATAACATGAAAGGCAGGAGCTACTGCTTTTTCATGAAAAGAGCACAGATATTGATTAAATTTAGACTTTTTAGGTCAATTATGCCTACAAAAAAGGAATGATAGCGCCTAAGAAGGTATAACAATGTACAACTTGTGGAGTGGAAGAGGATGTGGAAAGGCACACAGAGATAAAGAATGCTCAATGAATCTAACAGACACAACCAAACACATAACGCAAACACACACGAGAGAGAGAGAATGAAAAAATCAAAGAAATATTGTAATCATAAAGTACAAAATAAAATGGTGGAAACAGAGACATCAGTAAGGACAAAAAACATACACACACTAAACTCATCAGTCTTAGATTGATTTTGAAACATGTATACTCTCCAATTATATACTGCTTCCAAGCGACACACCTAAACATAATGCCAATAAGATTAAAAGTAGAGAGGTGCAAAATTATACAATGGGCAAATACTAATGAAAGTAAAATTGATATAGTCATATTAAATCAGACAAAAATATATTTACAGGAGAAAACGTGATGAAAAATATTACTATGTAGTGATAAAGTGAACAAGTTTTCTGAAGGGTACAATAATCTTGAACCTGTATAATAACATACCTTCAACATATATAAAGCAAAAACAAAAAACTCACAAGGAGAAATGAACAAATCCACAATCATTAGGGGAAGATTTTAACATCTTGCACTAACTGCTGTATAAAAAGTTAATAAACTTTCCCAAATGCACTGCAACGTATATCCTACACCAAAAATTAAAGAATACATTGTATTTTCAATCACACATGAATGAAGTACCAAAATTTGACTGGGTACTTGCCTACAAAGCAAGATTCAATAAATTCAAAACATTCTGTAGCATACAGACCACATTTTGTGACCAAAGTACTATAATATTAGAAATCAGTAGTTCAAAGATAAAACTCAAAACCATTTTAGAAAATTCTAAAATATCTCATAAATCATTTATAGGACCAGGAATAAATCATAAAGAAAATTATCACTATTCAGACCTGAATGGCAATAAAAGTACTACATACCAAAATTGATGTATGCAACTATCAATACTCAGTACTTAGGGGCAATTGTAGTCTTAAATGCATATATTAGATAAGAAGAAAAATCAAATTCAAAAAATTAGAAAATGAAAAATAGTAAACCCATATGAAGGAGTAGTAGAAAGGAAACAAAAACTAGAAGGGCAGAAATTTATCATGTAGAAACAAAAAAACAACATAAAGAGGGTGAACAGAACCAAAGCCTGGGCCTTTGCAAAGACAGAAAAGACGCCAATCCTCTGGCAAGACTGAATAAGAAAAAGAACTAAGGTACAAATTAGCCTTATTAAACATGAAAAAAGATACGTAATTACAGATATATTCAAAATTTAAAGCATCTTAAGAGAATGCTTCAACAACTTGATGCCAATAACTTTGAAACCTAGAAAGGCATGCATTGTTCAAAAAAAAAAAAGCTTGAATCACCAAACTCTCTCATAAAAAATATAGAAAACCTGAACAGACTTACAATTATTGAAGTTGAATCTGTAATTAAAAACCTATGCTCTCGGGGCTTCCCTGGTGGCGCAGTGGTTGAGAGTCTGCCTGTCAATGCAGGGGACACGGGTTCGAGCCCTGGTCTGGGAAGATCCCACATGCCGCGGAGCAACTGGGCCCGTGAGCCACAACTACTGAGCCTGCGCGTCTGGAGCCTGTGCCCCGCAACAAGAGAGGCCGCGATACTGAGAGGCCCGCGCACCGCGATGAAGAGTGGCCCCCGCTTGCCACAACTAGAGAAAGCCCTCGCATAGAAACGAAGACCCAACACAGCCAAAACAATAAAATAAATAATTAAATAAATAAGTCAGGAGCTCTTTAAAAAAAAAAAAAAACCTATGCTCTCCCCCACCTCCAGGAAAAAAAAAGGTCACAATGATTGTACATGTAGATGCCAAACCTGCAAGGAAAAAATATTTCCTAACTTATGTAAACGTTACCAAGCATACAGAAAGAGGAAAAGCTCCCCAACTCATTACATGAGGCTCATAACCTTAGTGCCTATGGAGGAGGAGGATACAAAAAGTGAAGATTACAGGTCAGGCTCACTCATGAACATGGATGTCAAAGTCTTAAATAATTTATTAGCAATCAAACGCAGTGAAGTATTTAAAAACAAATACCCCATAACCAAGTAAGGCTTATTTCAAGAATGCAAGGATGATTTAGTATCAGAAAATCAATAAAAGTAATAAACAACCCTAATAGATAAAAGGAGAAAACCCATGTGATAATCTCAAAAGATGCAGAAAAAGAACAGATGAAATTACACTGACTCAAGTAAAAACTCTTAGCAACCAGGACTGGAGGGGAACTTTCTTTACTTGATAAAGGGTATCTACCAAAAAACGTCAACAAATAGCGCGCTGAATAGTGAAATGTTAAAAGCATTCCATTTTAAGGAATAAGGATGCCCTTTAAAATTGCTTGTATTCAGCATTTTCCTGAATGTCCTAGCTAAAGCAAAAAGACCAGGAGAAAAAAAAAGATGTAATGATTGGGCAGGAAGAATCAAAACTGCCATTATTCATAGATGATATGATTGTCTACATGGAAAAATCTATGAGATTATATAAAAAAAACTATTAAAAGCAATAAGAGCTTGGTGGATACAAAATAATATACAAAAATCAATAACATCTCTATACACCAGCAACATCCAATTAAAAAATATAATTTAAAAATTGTATCAGTCACCGTAGCAATAATACATTATACTTATAAGGTACGTAAGAACATAGCTGACAAAAGATATTAATTAATATCATAGAAACAGTATAAAATTTTATTGAAGGATGTAAATTTTTTAAACCTGGAAAACAAATGAAAAATGCTGCAAGTTCATGGATAAGAAAGACTCAAAATTTTATTTTTTTTAATAGATCTTTACTGGAGTATAGTTGCTTCATAATACTGTGTTAGTTTCCATTGTACACCAAAGTGAATCAGCCATACTCATACATATGTCCCCATATACCCGCCTCTTGACCCTCCCTCCCATCCTCCCTATCCCACCCCTCTAGGTCATCACTAAGCACCGGGCTGATCTCCTGGTGCTATGCAGCTGCTTCCCACTCGCTATCTATTTTACATTTGGTAGTGTATATATGTCCATGCTGCTCTCACCTCACCCCAGCTTCCCCCCTCCCACCCCACGTCCTCAAGTCCATTCTCTATGTCTACATCTTTATTCCTGCCCTGCAACTAGGTTCATCAGAACATTTTTTTTTTTTTAGATTCCATAATATGTGATAGCATACGGTATTTGTTCTCTTTCTGACTTAACTTCACTCTGTATAACAGACTCTACGTCCATCCACCTCACTACAAATAACTCAATTTTGTTTCTTTTGATGGCTGAGTAATATTCCATTGTATATATGTGCCATATCTTCTTTATCCATTCATCTGTCGACGGACATTTAGGTTGGTTCCGTGTCCTGGCTATTGTAAATAGTGCTGCAATGAACATTGTGGTACATGTCTCTTTTTGAATTATGGTTTTCTCAGGGTATATACCCAGAAGTGGGATTGCTGGGTCATATGGTAGTTCTATTTTTAGTTTTTTAAGGAACTTCCATACTGTTTTCCATAGTGGTTGTATCAGTTTACACTCCCACCAACAGTGCAGGAGGGTTCCCTTTTCACCACACCCTTTCCAGCATTTATTGTTTCTAGATTTTTTGATAATGGGCATTCTGATTGGTGTGAGGTGATATCTCATTGTAGTTTTGATTTGCATTTCTCTAATGATTAGTGATATTGAGCATCTTTTCATGTGTCTCTTGGCCATCTGTATGTCTTCCTTGGTGGAATGTCTATTTAGGTCTTCCACCCACCTTTTAATTGGATTGTGTATTTTTGATATTGAGCTCCATGAGCTGTTTGTATATTTTGGAGATTAATCCTTTGTCTGTTTTTTCATTTGCAAATATTTTCTCCCATTCTGAGGGTTGTCTTTCCATCTTGTTTATGGTTTCTTTTGTTGTGCAAAAGCTTTTAAGTTTAATTAAGTCCCATTTGTTTATTTTTGTTTTTATTTCCATTACTCTAGGAGGTGGGTCAAAAAGATCTTGCTGTGGTTTATGTCAAAGAGTGTTTTTCCTATGTTTTCCTCTAAGAGTTTTATAGTGTTTGGTCTTACATTTAGGTCTTTAATCCATTTGGGGTTTACTTTTGTGTATGGTGTTAGGTAGTGTTCTAATTGCATTCTATTACATGTAGCTGTCCAGTCTTCCCAGCACCACTTATTGAAAAGGCTGTCTTTTCTCCATTGTATGTTCTTGCCTCCTTTGTGGTAAATTAGGTGACCATATGTGTGTGGGTTTATCTCTGGGCATTCTATCCTGTACCATTCATCTATATTTCTGTTATTATGCCAGTACCAGACTGTCTTGATTACTGTAGCTCTGTGGTATAGTTTGAAGTTGGGGAGCCTGATTCCTCCAGCTCCATTTTTCTTTCTCAAGATGGCTTTGGCTATTCAGGGTCTTCTGTGTTTCCATACGAATTGTAAAAATTTGTGTTCTAATTCTGTGAAGAATGCCCTTGGTAGTTTGATAGGGATTGCATTGAATCTGTAGATTGCTTTGGGTAGTACAGTCATTTTCACAATATTGATTCTTCCAATCCAAGAACATGGTATATTTCTCCATCTGTTTATGTCATCTTTGAAGAAAGACTCAATATTTCAAAGATAGCAATTCTCTCCAAATTAATCTATAAAGTCAATACATTCCAATCAAATCTTCCTAGAAGGTTTTTCATAGATGTCATCAAGCTGATGCTAAAATTCCCACAGAACAAGAAAGGGCAAAGAAGAACCAGGACAGGAGGCTTCCCTGGTGGCACAGTGGTTGGGAATCCGCCTGCCAATGCAGGGAACACGGGTTCAAGCCCTGGTCCGGGAAGATCCCACATGCCACGGAGCAACTAAGCCCATGCGCCACAACTACTGAGCCTGCGCTCTACAGCCCATGAGCCACAACTACTGAGCCCAAGTGCCACAACTACTGAAGCCTGTGCACCTAGGGCCCGTGCTCTGCAACAAGAGAAGCCACCACAATGAGAAGCCCGCGCACCGCAACGAAGAATAGCCCCTGCTCGCTGCAACTAGAGAAAGCCCACACGCAGAAACGAAGACCCAACACAGCCAAAAATAAATAAATAAATTTACTTAAAAAAAAAAGAAGAAGAAGAAGAAGAACCAGGAAAATTTTGAAGAAAATAAATGAAGTGGAACGCACCCTAGGAGATATCAAGATTTACTATAAAGTCAGATATAGGGCAAGGTGAGAGAGTGGGCAATTGGAACAGAACAAGATCCTGGAAACAGACCTGGGCTTATGTATTGGAACTTATTATGTGACAACAGAGGCCTTGAAATTAGTAGGGAAAGTATGATCTATTTTTTCACAATATAAATTTTTAAAAAATTTTAATGGTTAATCTATTAACACAAACTGTTGGCAAGTGCATGGGAAATGGAAACTCACAAATACCCTCACAGGAAGGCAAAATACCTAGTCAATCAGGAAGTGATGCACAAACTTTTGATTGGCAGTTCCACCCTTGGTTTCTACCCTAGAGAAACTCAGGTACATACATACAGGGAGAGATGTATAAAAATGTCCACTGTACTATTTCTAAAAAGAAATAACCGGAGCAAAGTGCTTATCAGAACAGACTATAAAATGTGGTTTATTCACAGAATGGAACACTTTAAGCTATTACGATGAACTTAAATCTTGATAGAATGTTGATGGAAAAAAGAAAATTGCAAAATCATTTGCACAGTATATATATATATATGTCATTCACATAAATTTTTTCAAACACACAAAACAATCCTCCAAGTTAGCAAAAATTAAAAAGCAAGCATGGGAATGATATCCATTCACCTCAGAATTTCTTTTTTCTGTCATTTGCTTGAGTGGCCTGAGGTAAAAATATAAAATGTGAACCTCTGGTAAATCTGGGTGATGATACGTGAGTGCCTGACAAATTATTTTCTGTACTTATTTGTATGTTTAAAATGGGTGAGACTAAGCCACTGAAGATGTAAGTTAATAACTGTCTGTAACGATGTGACTGAGAAGACCTAAGTTCAGTGAAGCTAAAATGGAGCTGAACACAGGTGGGCAGAATGGAAGGATAACTGAGTGACGTAGGTTTGGGGTTGGGGGGAATCAGACAGCAGGAATATTGCAGGGGTCTTGCTGTTCTGTGCAGTGAAGAACAACACAGAGCACTGGTTTTTTTCCGGAAAAGAGATAATTCATGGGCCCTCACCTTATGAGCCTTCATGACCTCATAAACTACTCCATCAAAATTCCTTCCCTCCCTTTTCTCAACTCCATGTGTAGTTAGCCACCTCTGATATTAACCCAGCTTCCAAGGTACCCTAACACTCTGCCATGGATAGACTGGACAGCATTCACTGGAAAGGAAGATTCCTGCCATTGAGAGTGTAATGAAGCAACTATGGCTTGGCCTATGGATTAGGATCCAGAAAGCCCAGAGCTCAGATCCTGCACACTATCAGTAGCTGCCTGGCACTGAGCAAGTTAACCACCCTCTCTGAGCCTCCATTTCTTCATCTTCAGAATGGGTATAACAAGAATACTTGCTTCATTGGGCTATCCTGAAGTTTATTTTTTTTTTATTTCATGTACATTTGAATTTTCTTTCATAATAGTGAGAGATAGTCTGTATCAAGGACTTTCTATTTGCCAGTCTCTAGGCTGGAAAATCAACACACATAGTTCTGTTTGATGTTAACAAAAACTCTACGAGGCAGGTATTAATATCAGTCCCAACTTACAGATGAGGAAACTGAGGCTCAGTGGGATACATAATTTGGCCTTACAGCTAGTAAATTACAGAGGTGGGTCTCAAGCCCAGTTTTCTAACTCCAAAGCTTGAATCTTTTCCACTGAAGCACACTCCTAGAAATTTAATTTTAAGTTATTCTTGTTGAAAATACTACAAATTCTTTACCAGAAGTTTGCTTCAAAACACTGTGGTTTGGGATTTGCTCTTTTTGGAAAGCTTACAAAAAGATTAAGAGTCTTAGGATTGATGCTATTTTTTAAAAGTCTCAGAGTTGAGAGAGACTATTATCAAACCCTAACCCTATTTGGTTAGGATGACAATCCTGGAATATTAGTAAAAGTATTTGGCTAATGCCTTTAATAAACTTGGCACTTATCTAGGTGCTAGGTTTTTTTAAGAGGTTCTTTGTTTTATTTTCTCCCATTTTCTAAAGATAATTTTTAGTTTTTATTTTTAATACAATTTTTTAAAAAATACTATTTAAGCCATATTCAGTAAACTAGTGGAGCATAATATCCTAACTTAGATTATAGTTTAAAAATGGATTTAAGAATCATTTAAACAAATTCCTAAATATTATATTTATGTTCTTGAAAAATTATACTCTCCCATCTAATAGTATTTAATAATAATACAGAAAGAAGATTGGCCTCATGAGTATGACCCAATAGCAATCTTTTTTTCTTTGAATTTTTTTAATTTATTTTTTATACAGCACGTTCTTCTTAGTTACCTATTTTATACGTATTAGTGTATATGCGTCAATCCCAATCTCCCAATTCATCCCACCACCACCTGAAGTTTAAATAATATGATGTGTACAAAGAGGTTAGCACATTACCAATCATATAGGCAATGTGAAACAGACCAGCAACATCTGCACCACCTGGGAACTTGCTAGAAATAAAAATTCTCAACCCTGCCCCAGACCTGCTGAATCAGAAACTATAGGGGTAAAGCCCAGCAGTCTGTGTTTTTGCTTGTTTTGTAACAAGCACTCCAGGTCATTCTGATGGCACAAGAATTTGAAAACTACTGGGTTCTAATAATCAGGAGCACCCCAAAAGCTGAAGTCAATTAGCCTCCCCCCCTCCATGGACTGCACAGAGGAGGGGTGGACACATCAACAAAATTAACATACTTTTAAGAAAAAGGAAGGGGGATGCTAGGTAAGAAGCCACATATATGCTGACATTCCTTGAGTATTTACTATAAACCATTGGGTTAACCATTTTGCAAATATTATGTAACAACCAACAAGGCACACAGTATTTTTACACACATAACAGATGCAAAAATTAAAGCACAGAGGGTTTACACAACTTGCCCAAGATCACAAAACCAACCAGTGATGGAGCTGGATTCCCATCAAGCTAGACTCCAGAGATTGCCTCCTAAACCATGCATGGGTTTTTCTTTTCAAAGTTTCTCTACTTGCAAAATGGAGGGCTCGCTCCAGATCTCTGGTAACCCTCGTGCTGCCGGGAGGAAGCCGGCTTCCTAGGTGACACCTGTAGCCTGCCTCACTTTACAGTTAAGGATGAGGCTAAGAGAAGCTAAAATACTTCCCGAAGCCAACGAGTCTGTTGGCACCACAACCAGAACTTGAAGCCCAGTTTTCTTAGAAGAAGATTTATGATATCTGTTAAAAGTCCATCTGTCTTAGCATTCAGGGATATTTATTTCCTTTTTTTACTTCGTTTAATCTGTTGTTAAATCTGGAGTTTTAAACAATTGAGTTATTAGCAGCTTCCTGACTGGAGTAGAAGCTGCTGAAAAGATCCTAAATGAGCAGTTTCACTTAGAGAGGAAAGGCCCTCTTCTTCCTTCATAAGCCCTCTGAAAACTTGCCATCTGTGCTGTGGTAGCAGCTGTTCCATTCTCATATTTGACTCCATGGGGAGTCAACTAACTTTGGGCTCCTTTTGGAAAAATTGGAAATCAATGTCAAATCAGGTGATGGAGAAGGCCAGTGAATCTAACCCTAACCCTTCTGTTCATATTCCCTTGCTATGGGGCACAGACACTCTTCCCTTCACCAGCATTGATCTGAGAGCAGATAATTGTCTGCAGTTCTTATGCTGGCATACCGAGATCCTTCAAGGACTCTGAGCCTGGCATAGGCTGGACTTGTTTTAGACTAGAAAAAAGAAATCGATATTTCTTTCTAAAAGTTTTACTTGGAGCAGTATTCAGAAGCCTTCTATTTCTGCTGCTTTGGTCAAAATGATTGAAAGATTCAGTATGAGACATTCACTCTATTCTCTGTAAATTGCTGCCTTAAATTCCTAAAGTGACCAAAGAGTGGGCAAAGTGTTAGGGCTATCAGTCAGCAAAGGAGGAGTCAGCAGAATGACTGTTTCTTTTCAAATTATCACCCTTTGTGATTTGGGTACCTAGTTTACCATTTGATCATTTTCTAGCTTCATGGCACTATCTTTCATCTTTTCACCTTCTTTGTGGTAGATTGAAAGATGGGTTCCAATTCTTCACCCCTCCCTTGCTGTGGCCTCACCATGGCCAGAACGTATTTCCTGCCTTTAACGTTGGGCTGTACTCTCTGGCTTGCTTTCATCAGTGGCAGAGCAAGGAAGTGACAGCCCAAAGCCTAGACATGAATTTTTCTGATGGCCATCTTGTTCCCCTGCTATTGCCATGAGAAGAACTAGCCCTGCTAGCTGGAGCTGGATGGCTCCAGGGAGGATGAGAGGCGTGTGGAGCCCATCTAGCCTAGACCTGCAGTGAAAAGCAAGCCACCCCAGACACTGCAACTTGACAGGTGACACCCAGCTGAACCCAGCCCACATGAGCCGATCTCCACCTAACCTACACATTCATGAGCTGAATAGGAGCTTACTGTTGTATGCTACTAAGATTTTGTGCTGCATTGATGTAGCAACAGTTAACTAGAACACTCTTTCAAAAGAAAATTAGTTAATTCCATGCATAAATAAGCCTATTAAGAAAACATGATTGCTTTTGAAACACATATGGAAAATGGTAAGATCCATGAATTTGTCCCCTTTGGAGGCTATACATTTACTCCTTCGGTGCTGCCTTCTTCCAAAAAAGTTTGGGGAAATGCTTTTAGGAATTCCTTTCTTAATCTATAGCACAGATTTTGGATTATCCTCAGTAATAGCAACCCTTCGTACTTTGAAAAAGCCTTGATTTTTTCTTAAGCTAAAAGAAAGACATTAGGGGGTATTTTAATTTCTTCAGAATCAACCAGAATCATTTTAATGTTTAGTCTGGGGAAAATAATATAAATATAGTTTAGAAAGTTTAGAAAATTAAAATAAAATGTTTCACCCTCAAACTCACAACCATAACTCGGTTGTTGTTTTGGTGTATTTAATTTTTTTCCTCAAATGCATATGTTTTCCTAACGTGTTACAAAAGCTCTTTCACAGGAAGAGATGGGTTTCTTGTTACAAGTTTGCAATGTGAGACTTGAACTGAAAATAAATATTTGGTATCAAATGGAATCATTTTTAAAACATCTCTGTCTTTTATATGTATCTTACTTTATTTACACTAATTACAGCGTCCAGAATGTGTGCCAATAAAATTGTCATTCATGTATCTCTCTGTTTCCTCTGAAATAAAATCAGAAATAGGAAGACAGTGGCAGGAAAATTCAGGAGTTAGAAGAGTTACAAGGTATGATCCAGGAGTGTAAAAAGCAAGAGCCTCAATGGGGGGCTTAACTAGATCTGTCGACACAAGGAGATGGTACATGGTTGATGAAACTCTGAGAGAAAAGATTCTCTACTTTAAGCCAATTCCAGATGGTTATTCCATGAAAGCTAAACTGAACTGAGCTCTGAAGAACTAGAATGTGTATATGAGTTTTAACCCCTGCTACCTGGCTTCCAGGCTTTCGTCTATCAAAATCATCATATTCCTTCAACAAAGCAATATCCCAGCTTGGTGAAAACTTTTGATGTCAGTAAAAATCTAGAATTTGGATGGGGTCCAAGTTCTGACACATTTAGTGCCACTACACCATGGTTCTTCCAGACCATGGCCATATTTCTGTGCGAATAGTCCCCAGTTCTTTGCCTCTAATTCCAAGGAGTGACACTAATGCCCAAAGATGAATCATAATCAACAAATATGACAAGGTATATTTCATAAAATACCTTTATTTAGCACCCAGTGGAACATCTTAAGGAAATGAACTTCTGATAAGCCTTTATGTATAACTAAATGTTTTCTTGTTAGTTTCTTTAAAAATTTACCCTAATCTTTGCACAGAGTTGTAATTATGGTGTGCCTACAAACTTCTTTCCTTTCTTTAACATTTGTTCATAAGCATATAACTACATATATTTAACAAGTGTGTAATAGTCTACAATTAAAGACATTACATTTATTTAGTCATTCCCTTACAGCTGGATATTTAGTTTTTGGGTTTTTTTAATAAATATTAGTGAAAGTAACATACCAGTGTGTATAAATTTCCCCTTTCATGTTAGTTTCTTGTGAAAGATTCCTAGACATGGAACTATTAGATCAACAGCTGTGAACATTTTTAGGGCACTTTGTACATAGTGAGATGCTGTTTTCTAGAAGGTTATGCCATTTTTACTGGAGTGAAGAATACCAATTTCACCAGTGCTGCAAGTATTAGATATTACCATTTATAAATCATTTTTGCTGATATAATAGGCAAGCAGGTTACCTCTTTATATTTTTGAAACAGCATTTATTTGATTACAAGGCAGATTATTTTCCATGTTTATTTATAGTTTTGTGTCATGTTTATTTGCTAGCAATCTTTTCATGGTTTGTTTGTTTGTTTTTGCTAGTTTCATATTTAGTAAAGCAAAGACATCAACTAAAGAATCAGTGATTTGCTGGGGGTGGGGAGATGGGAGGAAGACAGACCTTCAAAATAAAGAAATTGTAAAGAATCATCTTTACCAATAAACACACTGAAGATGTTCCCACCCCCAAAATATTCTTTGAAAATTGTTGAATTAAGGGATAATAGGGAAAATTGTGTTAAACGCATAGAATATGCTAGACCTAATTGACATACTGGAAATAAACAATGTAGATGGAGTAAATAAGAGCAACATAAGAGTTTTTGAACCACTCAAAAGTGACACTGTGGAGCAAAGGGGCAAAGAGTAAAAGCTATGGCTAAACTTGGTGTCTGTGCTAAGAACCTGCCAGTGGGGACCCAGTGCACCAACTCTCAGGAGAGCCTGGGCCTTACAAGGTTAAGCTCAGTCCACATCTGGGAACAGTGACATTGAGTGGTATCCTTGGACCCACAAACAGATATGACCCCTACTGAGGACAATGACGAGGATCCTTGGGGAAAATATAGTCGCATGGTTAAGGGAGGAAGATTTGCTTTTGATCTCTACGACCTTCTAGCTGTGTGACCTTGAAAACATGGCTTCCTTTCTCGAACCCTCAGTTCCACATGTGCAACTTGAATAGCTGCGCTTATCCCGAAAGACTGTGAGAATTCAATACGACAATGCTTGGAAACTGCTTAGCTCAGTGCCCAGCCTGGATTTAGCTCTCAGCAAATCTGATTTTCTGAGCAATTATTATTAATTGCCTATAAAAGAAATGTCTACATGAATGATATTTTAGACTTCTTTAATAGACTAAATGAGACCAAGAGTAGGGAGTTACTTACAGCCATATTTGCCAGGTCTGGACTTGCACCTTTGATTTGGCCACCTTGCCTGACCCCCATGTCATGCAGCCAGCACCCAATAAGAGCACATCTATGACAATTTAAGATTATTCCCAGCCTGTTTTGAATTTTACAACAATGAATTATAATTTAGCAATTAGGGCACTTAAGCAGATTCTAAGGTTCTGGTAACAATCTAGGTATTAAACTGAATGACGGGTACCTGGATATTGGTTTTAATATTATTTTTCAATTCAACATACTCATTTTATTTCACACAAAAAAAATCAAAAATAAATTGGTGGTCCTTAAGCAGAAAAAAAATAAGTTTTACAAATTACTTAGACCTAGATCTATAGAATCGCTAAGGTTCTAAAATGGTCATTAAACCACTGTTAACATTTTACGGTACTTTTCTGAACAAATTATATGGGTCACAACTATTTTAAAGACAGGGAAACAGAGGGTCAAAGAGATTAAGTGCCCTGCCCAAAGCTAGAAATGTGGCAGAACTAAATCTGGGACAAGGTCTACCTGGTTTAAACCCTGTATTCTAACTTATTCCTTCTCTCCTGATTTCTGCCTCTCCCTTAGAGCTGACATTAACGCAGCTTCCTGAACACTGAACTTGTCTCCTCTCTCAGCAACAACCTGCATTCTCACTCTTCCCTCCCTCCAGTGGTGGTCAGCCTCCAGGCACTCAAGAAAGTGGAGCCTTTCCCCATTCCAGTTGAGACTAGCTCCCCGGGTAAATGCATATGGCCAGTACCCAACAGAAGCTCCCCCTTAACAAGGAATTAGACATCAATTCAGCCATACTTCCCTTAAGACTTTTATTAAAATTAACACAAATGTATTTTTTTTCTTCAAGTTGAGTCACAGTGAGATTTAAGAATTTCTAAAAATGTGAGGATAATACATTCAAATCAGTTACTATTAAGGGAAGCTAGAGGTATTTAGGGTATGTCCTTCAACCTCCTGAGATTGATATCAAGGAAAAACATGCCCTTTCAAAAAAGATTCTAGAATGCCACTGTGAGAGAGAAAATGCTAAGCTGGCCTGACCCTTTTGCCATTTCTCTGGATGAAGTCTAATAAATTCGTTCTTAAAATAATTTTTTTCCACTATGGAAGTAGTTCCTGTTCATTACAGAATAACTGTAAAATAAAGAAGGATTCTAACTCAAAAAGAATCACTTTTAGTATTTTGGTGTTTTCAAAGCAGAAATAGAGACACAGACATAGAGAACAAACATATGGATACCAAGGGGCAAAGGGGGGTGGTGGGATGAATTGGGAGATTGGGATTGACATATACACTATTGATACTATGTATAAAATGGATAACTAATGAGAACCTACTGTATAGCACAGGGAACTCTACTCAATGCTCTGCAGTGACCTAAATGGGAAGGAAATCCAAAAATGAGGGCATATATGTATACGTATAGCTGATTCACTTTGCTGTACAGTAGAAACTAACACAATATTGTAAAGCAACTATACTCCAATAAAATATATATATATATATATATATATATTTCGGTGTTTTCAACTTGCAGTCTCTTTGCTTCATAAATGGTTTAAACCTTTGCAATCATATGGCAGATAAAAATTTATAAAGAGTGATTGTTAACAGTAACTATTTTTATTTTTCAAGTTATAAATACAAATTGCAAAATATTTGGAATTTAGAAGTCTGAAAATATAAAATCACCCAGAACGTCTATGTCCAGAGAAAATCAATGAAAATCATTTTAGTGTTTGTCCTCCCAGCCTTCCTGCTATATATATTTTACATTATTTTAATCAAACTATAGAGGTAGCTTTAAAGTAAATTCAACACAAAAACACCCAGGTACTACATAGATGTTGCAAAGAGTCTTTCCCTTGGAAACCCAATGTCTAAGGTCATTAATATGAATTTTAAAGAAAGAGAACGTCATCTCTCAAGTTCCTTGGCAAAGAAAATGGCTAATATATTGCTCTTTGTAACTCTGATTTTGTGGAAGGAAAAGAATATAATTTGTTTAGTAATTTTTCTGGCACAGTATCCCCAGCATGTAAATAGTTTTCTTAGTAAGTCATTCTTAGTAAGTGTTTGTAGAATAACACCAAATTATCATTTCAAGTGGTTTTCAAACATGGTGACAACGTCCATCTGAATTATGGTGGGAAGAATGTAGCCCAGAAAAACACATTTCCTAGTACTATAAAAAGAGCATAAACAAAAAATAAAGAGCAGAGACACCCACTGTCTTAGTCAGTGCAGGCTCCTATGACAAAATATCATAGACTGGGTGGCTTAAACGTTTCTTTACCACAGTTCTGGAGGCTGGGAAGTCCAAGATCAAGGTCCCAGCAGATTTGGTGTTTGGTGAGGGCCCATTTCTTGGTTCATAGATGGCTGTCTTCTCACTGTGTCCTCATGGGATGGAAGGGGCAAGAGAGCTCTCTGGGGCTTCTTTGATGAGGGCACTAATCCCATTCATGAAGGCTCCACCCTCAAGACTAAGTCACTTCCCAAAGGCCCCACCTCTTAATACCATCACCTTGAGCCTTAGGTTTCAACACATGAACTAGGGAGGGGGAGGGAACACATTCAGTCTATAGCACCCACTTTCTCTCTTTTTATCTTTTCTCCTCATGCTGTTCACTAATACATCTGCTGTCTCCATTCATAGAGGACATGGCTTCTTGATACATCTGTGTTTCCTCCTTCCCGATTCCTGCCCTCACAGTTTTCTAGAGACTGCCTCCTCTGAATAGATGAAGACAGATGGGGGAGGCTGTAACTCACACTGTGGACATATACAGAGGTATATGCACCCAGAGGTGCAACTGAAACCCTGGCACAAGGATCCTCAGAGCTCCACAACTCTGGAATTACATCTGTAATGAGACCAACAAAAGCCACGTAACCACTGCCAGCCCCGTAGAATCAGCCAATTATTATCATAATGCATATAAAACCCTACATTACAGCCTCAGAGCTGCACTGTGTTTAAAGAAGCAAAGCCCAGGAGTTTCTAATCTTCACCCTGTCTCCTTCAAATATGAAAATGTATCCACAGGAACTCATTAAAACTCCCAGGAGTGCCTCACTCCACTTCCCCAAAAGATGGCTCTCTCTCTCTCTCATCTATACCATCATCCCTACCAGCCTGGTGCCTCAGTGACCTCTCTCCTCCTTGGCCTCAAGAAACAAGCTGTTGGGATGGCCAACAGGCACATGAAAAGATGCTCAACATCGCTAATTATTAGAGAAATGCAAATCAAAACTACAGTGAGGTACCACCTCACACCAGTCAGAATGGCCATCATTAAAAAGTCCACAAATAACAAATACTGGATTAACACAACACTGTAAATCAACTATACTTCAATTTAAAAAAATGCTGGAGAGGGTATAGAGAAAAGGGAACCCACCTACACTGTTGGTGGGAATGTAAATTTGTGCAACCACAGTCTGGGAAACAGTATGAAGATTCCTCAAAAAACTAAAAATAGAGTGGCCATATGATCCAGCAATCCCACTCCTGGGCATATATTTGAACAAAACTATAATTCAAAAAGATACATGCACCCCTATGTTCATAGCAACACTATTTACAATAGCCAAGACATGGAAGCAACCTAAATGTCCTTCAACAGATGAATGAATAAAGAAGATGTGGTACATATATACAATGGAATACTACTCAGCCATTAAAAAAAGATGAAATAATGCCATTTGCAGCAACATGGATGGACCTAGAGATTATCATACTAAGTGAAGTAAGTCAGACAGAGAAAGACAAATATCATATGATATCACTTATATGTGAAATCTAAAATATGACACAAATGAACTTCTACAAAACAGAAACAGACTTACAGACATAGAGAACAGACTGTAGTTGCCAAGGGGGAGGAAGGTAGGGAGAGATGGAGTGGGAGTTTGGGATTGGCAGATGCAAACTATTATATATAGGATGGATAAACAACAAGGTCCTACTGTATAGCACAGGGAACTATATTCAGTATCCTGTGATAAACCATAATGGGAAAGAATATGAAAAAGAATATATATATGTAAAACTGAATCACTTTGCTGTACAGCAGAAATTAACACAACATTGAAAATCAACTATACTTCAATAAAATAAATTTTGAAAAAAAAGAAACAAGCTGTTGGCACTCCTGTCTTCCACTAGACCCCAGGGGAGTTGTCATTCTTCTAGGCTTCCGTTCTCCTCTTGAGAATACACCTAGAGTTTCTGGTCTTTTCTTGCAAGAAGAAGAGGAGGGTAGCCAAGAGGACAAAAGGCAAGCGGAAGAAACTGTGGTTTTCAATCCACTGTCTAATATGGTTCAGGATGGAGTCATCTAGGAGGAAGGAGATGGTGGTGGTATATGGAGAGGAAACCAATGAGACTGGAGCCCAAAGCATCACCACTCCAGGGACCATAGTAAAGTGCAAAGCATGCTTCTAAGATATGTCCATCCTTCTCAAGCTCCAAAACTCTTGCACAAGAGTCTGGATCAGACACCAGGGGAAAAGCTCATCACCTATGCAAAGTTCATGCAGAGGGTATGTGAGAACATATATCACACTGGAGACAGAGCACTAATAACCTCCACCAACCCTCCACACCTCCATCTCCTCCTCAACTGCCACCAGCCACGACCACCAGTACCACCTGCACCACCACCTTGGTGCAAGTTACTATCTTTTCCCTTTTTAAAGAAATTTTTTAAATATGAAAAATATAGAGAATAAAAGTCCCACTGAGAACAGATCTTTGTTAGCATCTTGTCATGTGTTCTATTCTGTTTTATGATCTTATTTATACTGAGTTGGTAAGACATTCACATGGTTCAAAATATGAAAGGTAAGAGAGAATATATATCTCCCATCCATTGTTGCCCAAACATCCAGTTCTCTGCCCCCTGAGGCTACTATGTTTCAAATATTTTTTAAATAAAAGAAATAAAACATTATATAGTTGAAGTCTCCTTTTTCCCATTCTCCTTCAATGCTCCCTAAAGGCAACCATTATCATGAATCTGACGCATCCGTCCAATGCCTTTTTATGGTTTTTACATACATATGCATGTATTTGTGAACCACAGAAAGTTTTGTACTGTGTGCTTTTTGTAATTCATATCAATGATATCATACCTTTAAGCACTAGCCTACGTTACCAGTTCATTCATTTTAACTGATACATGACATTCTAGTGTATGACCATACTATGTTTTGTTCATCCATTTTCCTGTTGATAGACAGGAAATTCTTTCCCATTTTCCAGTATTATAAACAACGCTACCACTTTTGTGTTTTCTAAATGAAAATAACATTTAGGGCCATCTCTCCCCCAGGTGAATCTGTAAGTTCAAAATAATCAAGTCAAAATCTAAGAGGATACTTTATGAAAATAGATAAGCTAATTCTAAAATTCACCTAGAAGAAAAAACAGGAATGAGCAAATGTTTCTTGAAAAAAGAGGCAACGAAAATTGCCCTTTAGTTTTATATCTGCTCTTTTCTTTCACTTTGTATATTATGCATGGGAGAGGAAGGATCAGCTGGATGCTTCTAAAAAAGAAGAGGCGATTCTTCTTTCCCTGGAGGTTGTTCTCTCTAGAAGGGATGCTGGAAATGGTACAGCCGTCTAGCTACCAGCCTGAGAGGGAAGCAAACACAGAAAAGTCTAAAGAGGAAGAATCAAAAGAAACTAAGCCAGACATTGAAATATCACAGTTGGGACCAGCCCTACCTCCGCACTTGTTATTTAGATAATAAGTGTCTTCAGTTATATACCCTAATTTAAAGGAGCAGGAGAGGGGCTTCACTGGTGGCACAGTGGTTGAGAATCTGCCTGCCAATGCAGGGGACACGGGTTCGAGCCCTGGTCTGGGAAGGTCCCACGTGCCGCGGGCCAGCTGGGCCCGTGAGCCACAACTACTGAGCCTGCGCGTCTGGAGCCTGTGCTCCGCAACAAGAGAGGCCGCGATAGTGAGAGGCCCGCGCACCGCGACGAAGAGTGGCCCCCGCTTGCCACAACTAGAGAAAGCCCTTGCACAGAAACGAAGACCCCACACAGCCATTAAAAATAAATAAATTAAGTAAAAAAAAAAAAAAAGGAGCAGGAGAGAGGGGAGGATTATCCTATTTGTAGCCAAAAGTATCGTGACTGATACATCTTAAAACAATGTCTGATTTAATCAATCCTGGACTGTTGGATTTTTTTCAAGTGATTTTCAATTTTTTAGCATCCCCACCAAACAAAATACTGCAAGGAATATCCCTGTTGCTAAATCCCTATGCAAGTCTATGAGAATTTTCTTAGGATAGATTTCTAAAAATTCCTACTGAAGAAGAATTACTCAACCTAGAATATGGGGGGAAAAAAGAGGTTTGCTTGGGCTTCCCTGGTGGCGCAGTGGTTGAGAATCTGCCTGCCAATGCAAGGGACACGGGTTCAAGCCCTGGTCTGGGAAGATCCCACGTGCCGCGGAGCAGCTGGGCCCGTGAGCCACAACTACTGAGCCTGCGCGTCTGGAGCCTGTGCTCCGCAACAAGAGAGGCCGCGATAGTGAGTGGCCCCCGCTTGCCGCAACTAGAGAAAGCCCTCGCACGGAAACGAAGACCCAACACAGCCATAAATAAATAAATAAATAAATAATTTTTAAAAAATAAAAAATAAAATGGTACCCATTCTCACAATTTAAAAAAAAACAAAAGAAGATACTGTTATTATTCCCATGTTATAAATAAGAGAATGAGGCTTAGGGAGAGTTAGTGACTTGTCCGGGAATCACACGGCTGCACGAAGGAGCTGGGACTCCCACCTGCGTCCTTCTGCTCACACTCCTGCTTCTCTGACCTCTCCCAAAGTCTTTGCTGAGAGCTCTACTTCCAGATCCTTCCACCCAAGTTTCCTAGCTTTGTCGTGTTCTTTTAGCTAACATTTAAAAATATATATTAAAAGAATACTCCAAAAAATAAGTGCCAGGGTGGCCAGGAATAAGGCTAGTAATCAGACATGTTCCCAGCAGCCTAACCTGCTCCCTCAGTTACTCCAGGGGTGGGGGCTTGCCTGGAGGGACACTTTGGTGTTGGTGGAGCTGAGCAAGGGAAAACATCTCCCAGCACAAAACTTGTATCACGGTCTCCCCATGATAGCAATGCTAATACTTACATAGCACTTACTAGATGCCAGGCACTATCTTAAGCACTTTGTGCGTATTTTATTTATTTAACCCTCACAACAGCCCTATGAAGTAGGTGGGATTTTTTAAGCCCGTTTTAGAAATGAGGAAAGTGAGGCACAAAAACAGGTTAAATAACTTTGCCAGAGCTAGCAGGTGACAGAGCCAAGACTCAAGCCCAGACAGATCCTCTGGCTGTAAAATTCCTGGTCTTAACCGGGTGCCAGCGGCTCACCCACTGTTGTCCTGGATTCCCTCATTAAGGGGGTCTAACAGCACCATATTGGCCTGGGGAAGATGGGAGTGGGATGTGGGCGGGGGATATGCAAATATTCATTTCCACTTTTTTTTTTTAGGGAACCTGAAGGTATGCATGTCAGTTTTCATTATCCCCAAATCCAGCTGAGAATTTGACTATGTCACTCTCCCAAGTCGCTAATGAAACTTTTTCTGCCAGGTTATTTCTCAACTGCTGACAGTGCTTGTCTACA
This sequence comes from Balaenoptera musculus, assembly GCF_009873245.2. Classification (NCBI taxonomy): domain Eukaryota; kingdom Metazoa; phylum Chordata; class Mammalia; order Artiodactyla; family Balaenopteridae; genus Balaenoptera; species Balaenoptera musculus. The sequence continues at coordinate 81,376,590 of NC_045794.1, forward strand.
GCTGGGTCGATATTTTCATGTCTACTCAATCCTGTGTGTCAAGGTCACTGAAAAATAAACGCCAGGGTTTTTTCTTGGTGTTCTAGCTGTTGCTGTGATTTTAGACACAAAATCTAAAGTCTATCTCCCAGGTATTATGTGTGCAGAATTCAAGAGGTATAAATTTATGTAGAATTTATTCACATAAACATGAAAGTATTCTCAACTCGTGTGCTTTTTGAAGCAAAACAGCCCATGCATCATCTTCATTTTGCTGAGGTAGCTGTGGAAGCTTCAACAAATGACACTTGGGTTTCAAACTATGCCTTTATCTCCAGGCCAAGTACTCTTACATTTTTTATTAAAAAAGAAAAAAAAACCAGGGTACTGCAAGAATTCTCTTTGCTATCAGGAGCTTGTGATGTTTTAGATTAATAATAATCTTTAATGTAACTGAATGGGCACTATTTTATAACTTTATCTCTTCCTCTCTTTGTTTTTGCTGTTTTTCTATTTATTAATTCAATCATGAAAGGGGCTCAAGAAGGAAAAGAAAAAAGAAGAAAACTGTGGGAAGTACCTGCAAGTTCAAAGACCAGCTGTTGGGAGATCACAATTCATAACAACTGAAAGACTGAGATGCATTCGGATACATACATTTCAAAGTAAACCAGAAATCTTTCCTTGGGGGGCAGAAGGGAAAAGGAGGTTTCCGATATTCTTGTCCTATGCAAACGATTCTCAGAATGGTCTGTGGAATTAATGAGACCACGGCAAAAATACACAATTTAGCCAGTAGCACACATAGCATTCTTACTTTTTATTTAATGATATGTGCTTCCTTTTTTCCCCAGTTTTATTGAGATATAATTGACATAAAACATAATTATTTCTTTATCATTTTATCACAAACTTTCTCCCTATACACCTCCATTTTAAAAGAAGCTGGAATCTATCTGGCAAATATAGATTTGTTTTGCACGGGGATGGGGGGACCCAAAACATCACTTCTCAGAACCTTCCTTTACTTTTCAGTATCTATATGCAGGCCAAACATAAATGTACATAAAGTGAGATCAATTATTAAATGTTTACTAAATACCAGTTTCTAAACAGCATGCTCTACATGCTTATTTAAACCTATGAAAGTTCATGAAATGTTAACCATCCCATTTTAAATAGGAGAGGACTGAAGAAACTTAAGTTCTATTGCAATGAGTAACAGATGCAGGCTTGTAACCCTTCTGATGGATGCACTTTCTGCTACCATGCTTTTCTTCTGGAACAACTAAAAAAACAAATATACACAGGGCCAATGATTTCAGTGGACAAGCCAGTATGAGATAATTCTCAGTGTGAAGACTGTTCTCTCCCATCTTCACACAGCCATAGAAGGCAGGCATATTTGCAAAACCGGAATTTACTAAACTTCCAGTATCACATATGTTAATGCAGTAGCTAATAGGAATAGGAATATAACCAGTGTTATAGAAAAGCAGTTGATGAAGACCTCAAGCTTTAAATACAATTACTAAAAATTTACAGACTGAAAGACTGACAAGTCTGATTCAAATACCAGCTTGGATATGCACACCACCAGCAAAAATGAGGCACCAAAACCGACAACACAGACCCAAGACACCAATGGAAGAAAAGTGTCCAAACAGGACCAGGATACTTCCCTTAGGTATTTTATTAATACCTTAGTGTAGACGGATTGGTAGGAAACACCAGAAGACTATGGTGCTATGTTTATCAGTGTAATTTATTTGCAGCTTACTGCACTATTATGTAGACTATATCACTCTTTCCTTAGTGTAGACTCAGCCATCCTCAAATAATCATTGGTGAGCTTTTAGAGTCCTGTGTTAAACGAACCACTCCAAATAAGAGAAAAGTACCAGAAATCAGGGGTACTGTTTCTACTGCTGTTGCGGATAGTAATCAGACTCAATTGAAATAACAGTTTTATGTCTGTTTGATTTCCTGAACAAGTTTCATTACATATTAAATATTGTAGATAGTTCCATATATATTTTAAACCTACAGTGCTGACAAGATTTATCACAAATGCTTCACTAACTTATGAAGAATTATGCTTGAAAGCCTAATTCTTCCACAGATAAATCAGAGATTAAAATGCATGCCTTTCCATTTTTCCTCCAATGCTTTGTAAGATGCTGGAAGGAAGTGTGCAGGAATGTATAGATGTCAGAGACCATTTTGTACCAGGAAAGATTGGTGGACAAAGAAGATTCCAGATTTTTCTACAATTTACTTTATCTTAGAGAAGCTTCGGTAGTTCACAGATACACGTTCCTGATTACCCTTTATGGAAAATGCATCCTTTTCAAGGCCTACTCCAGAGATATTAGCCCCTTGTCTCTCACTGGTTTTTTGACACATTCTCATGAGTCACTTGCACACTCTTGGAGAGCCTTGGAGAAAGAGCCTTTGTTTTGTTTTATGCAAAACCTTTGATTCCGGTAATGTGCAGTTCACACCTTTAGTGTCAGGTAAATGACAAACAATCATTGTTAGAGGCAGTAACACATTCAGATGTGAAGTTTTACAACAATCCCTGTTTTCCTTGAGCTGCTAAAATCATTAAATTTATGACATTGGTGGATTAGTAGAACTGTATGCCTCTGCTCTATTTACTTAATTTTTGAATTGACTGGAACGTGCTTTTAATGTGGAAATCGTATTATGGTGTTCAAATATCTTGTGCTCTGAAAAAGATTATTAGCTGTAGAAACCAAATGGGATTTTATCCCTTGTCATTGCCCTCTGTTTTCCTTGACATGTTCATCCCATCTATTGGCAAACCAAATTTGATGTCAGAATTTGCTCCAAAATATCAACAATACCAGGTTTTGTAATTGCAAAGCTAACACCTATGAATAATAAAATTGCAAGCAAGCAGAGAGCCATCAAAAATTCAAGATGATTATTTTTTAATGACTGTATTACTTCCTGTATGTGATAGTATACAAAGCGTGGGGGCATTGTCTTTCTCAAGATTGAATTCCAGTGAATTTCTGAGCCTGAGGACCATGAGGGCAGAGGCAATATTTTTTCCATCCATCTCACAGTAATTCATCTCCTGGAAAGCAGCAAGTGAGGTAAGAGAAAAGGATTCCTAGCTCATTCCTCATCTTCCCCAAAACACCTTTAAGCTAATTACATGAACACTACATGAGGAATGAAATATGCTTTGCCTCCAGTGCTAGTTCAGGGGGTGGGAAAAAAGAATTCCAATTCTAGTCCTGTCATTGATCTGTGGGACTTATTAACATACCCTCTAAAATCTATCTCAATTTAAGTTTATCCTAGAACCATGAGATGATAGAGACTACCTAGTAGTCTAACTCCCTCATTTTTAGGTGAAGAAACCAAGGCTCAGTTAGCTTAAGGGACTAGCCCAGAGCCAACCTCCTTGATGCCACATGGCTTGTTTAAGTGTAGACCTATCCCACTGCTTCACAGCAGGGATCCAACTTCACCTTGGGATTCACTTTCTTGGTCCCAAACTACCTGCTCTGACCCAGTTCAAGCCCCACAATCAACTCTTTCAACCCACTGCCCTTTCGTCTTACCGCATTTCCTTCAACACCAACGGTAGAACTATTTCCCTTTAAAGTGTTCTGTTCAATTGCAAACACACTGGGAGGTGTGATGCTTTACAATCTAACAATGTCTACCATTTATTGAATGCCTTTTATACCCCAGACACCATATCAGGCATGCTGTGAACACTCTTGCATTTAATCTTCACAACGCTCTAAGATTGGTACCATTATACAGATGGGAAAACTGAAGGTCATAGAGAGCATAATTAACGTGCCTAAGGTAAGTGGTACAACGAGAATTTATACCTGCCTCTGTCTGGTGCTTACTACCTGTCATTTCCTCCTAAAACTTTTGATCATTCAATTCAACACACATTTTCCAACATCAAATATATACTGGGCACAGTGCTGGCAGAACAGGAAATGCAGGGATGAAAGAACAACTTGGGGCACTGGCGGAAGCTGTGACAGCTGAGATCCTGAACTATTTGTCCACAAAGCAGTGACACAGTGCCTGAGCCTAGTAACACCACAGGGCCTACAAAGAGGCAGATCCCTGGACCGTTCCAGGCAATAATAAATTAGACGTGGTCTGAAAAGGACATGCATCCAAGCCTCCATATACTCATGTGGCTATACAAATTCCAAATATCTCCTTCCTCCCAGCCCTAGTTGCTATTCCCCAGCAGCTCCTCAATTTGCAAGAGTTGCAGGCTCTCTTTGCCTGGCTCTGTAAGGCTAAGGAAAGGGTGGTTCCCGCCCCCCACCTGCATACCTAGACAGGATGTTCAGCAATTCGTTCCTCCGTCTGGTTTTATTTGTTATGCACTGGCACTCTGTGGGTATTTTATAAATCGCTAATGTTTGCAGAATTTGGTTCTCTGGCTGCTTCCCTGCCTCTTCCCTCACTCCCCGACTTCAACTGCCAGTGTAACGGCTGTTTTTCCCCTCGTATTTGAACACTGGCTCAAGCTTCCTCTTTTAAATTACTTCTGCTGTCAGCTCATTTAGTGGCATCGCTCATCCACAGGCCTGGGGTTTGCTTTTTTTTTTAAGTTTCTTTCTTCAACAAAACCTTGAAGATAGGGTCAGACTGATCACACTGTGTTCTGGTCATTTGCCACTTGCATCTTGAATGTATTTCATCAGCAATATGCTTTTTCTACTGCCTCTTCATCTCCACAGATTTGTGAAGTGTTCTGTATTGCGGTATATGAGATAGGGTGAGAAGGGGCGGAGGGTACCTTGCCATTGGTTCTGATTTCTCCATTGAGTTTCCACGTTTGTCTTCAGTGGGTTCATTGAGCTTGGGAAAAACAGCAATCAAAGCAACTAAGTATCCGTGAGATATAAGCAAAGCAAACAGTTAAACCCTACAAAGATGAATCATGTTTAAAAAGAAAATCAGATGATTTACTCATAGCAAGAAATTAAAAAGTCGACTAGAAAAGGAACAGTGAAGTTCGAGAAGGAAATGCTGACAGCTAAATTACCCTTCAAGTAAAGAGAGATAATCCTCCTGCCAGGCCTAGAAGAGGGGCCATTCATGCCAGAGCTCGAATTTAAATTCCGACAGCCTTGTAAGGACATTCAGCCCATTATTCTCTTTCCTGTATTTAGTTATTGGTTCGTTCTTCATTGCAATAAACGTTTGGATACATTCAGCCAGAGGCTTTTTGGATGATGAGCACATTTCTACAAAGCAGAAAAAATAAACATGATGTGGTTGCTGCCTATTTCCAGAACCCCATGTGGCTGTTCTTAGAGGGAGCTGTCTACCTCTGGAGGCCAGCTTCCCATTTGAAAAGGTGTGTCCCGAGACCAGCTTTCTAAATCAATTACAAAATTCCAATCTCATTCTGTCACTCACTTCAGCTTTGTAAGAAAAGAAAGAGGGAAATTTTTAACGACTCTGGAAACTTCCATATGCATAAAACCTACAACCAGCAAATATACATTTTCTTTTTGGCAGATGACTCTGGTAAATAAGGTAAACCACTAATAACCCTTTTCAGAGTGCAGGATAGATCGTTCCCAAATATATTGAGAGGAATCATATTGAGCAGCTTGACGTCCGGACAGATCTTTAGAGAGAGCCCTGCCAAGAACAAAAAATAAATAAATAAATAAAATTGCCCACAAGGGGAAAGAAAAATTGCCCACAAGGAAAAAATAAACCTGAACAAATCAAAATCTGAGTCTGCACCAGAGTTTTAATCTGATGCATTCTATGCTGCACGCTTTTATAATTTGCTTGCGTTCCACTTCTTCTCAAAAGTTGATATAAATTTGACCAGTCCTTTTTTAAAGCAGGTGTTTTAATGACTGCATTTGCCATGGTTAGCAAATTTTTGCTCTTAAGGGCCAGATAATCAGTATTTTCAGCTTTACTGGCCATATTATCTCTCTGGCAACTATAAACTCTGCATTGTAATGAGGAAGGAGCCATAGACAACAGTAAACATATGAATAGTCTATGTGCCAATAAAACTTTATTTATAAAAACAAGGTGGCATAGGAGCCACCTATGTAGCATAGGAGCTACAGTTTCCTGAGCCCTGCTCTTGGGAATAAGGTAGTAGGGTATGACCAAGAGCAAGCCAGCCACTTCCGCTTCCCAGGGTATGGGCTTCCTGGTTCCAAACATAAGCAGTTATGTACCACCTGGGGAAGATGAGCTCAGTCTATGGGGAAAACCACTCATTTTGGAAGTCTAGACTTCCTGAGCTGTCTGACAACTATGACACATCACAGCATTATTTCATCTCTCGCTCACTTACAATGAGTCACTGCTTGATTTGTAAGTTTCCCTACTTCAATGATAATATTGAAAGCTTACTAATATTAGTCACGCAAGAAGCTGCCCCTAAAGCTGGGAGAGGAAATTACTTTACAGTTTTAATTTCAGACTATAAACTAGAATGACTATATATCAGATGGTTTTTAATGCTGCCTTTGGTACTAACACAAACAAGAATGTTCACTTTCAAGTTATGTTGTTCTCCATAGCAGAATATTGCCTGAAGCCTTGCATCAAGAGACAAACAGATATGCCCTACAATATAGAAGAAAAGACATTGGCTCTGGACTCAGAGAGATCTGGGTTCTAACCTCTTCTCTGCCATTTACTACCAATGAAATCTGGCAAGTTATTCAACCTCTCTGAGTTCATTTCCCTGATTGCAGAATGATGCAATAAGCTCTGCCCTGGCTCTCTCTCTCTCTACCTCAAAGGATTATTGGCCAAGAATTAGGGTGTTGGGGACAGAGGGCTGTGAAATGAGATAATGGCTAAGGACTAGCTCTGTCCATTGTACGGTGCTCCTCACACAAGAAGTGTTATAATTTTTGAGCCTGGAATCAGCCATTAGACTCGAGAGTCCCTCCACTTTCACTGCATCAATTTGTGCCTCTGGTGGGATCCTCAGAGTAGATTTATCCATTGAAAAGCTATCTGGTCTCATGGATTAAGTTCACTGAGGAGCATCCTGATGACCAGGTATTGACACTGAGACATATTAGAACTCAGTTCACCTGCACCATTTCCTATCTTCAGCTCTTAGGGCAAAAATCACTGAATAACTCGAGGTAGAAAAAACAGGCAGGCAGGTGATGCAGGCTCAGTGAGGGGTCACCTCTTCCCCCATTCTGAACCCTTTTGTCTTTCTTACGTTCCACCCTGGAAATCTACAGAAGAATGGTGCACTCCACGATTCTCTTGGTGACTAATTTATCCCTAGGCCAGACATTCTTCTCGCAAGGAGATTTTTCTCCTCAATTTAAGATGTCCCCGTCTTGATATTTCCACCTCTCCTGATTATAAAAATCATTTATTTCTTGCCATGATATTGTGTCTTTGCAACGGTCAGAGGCAATTGGTCAGTCTGAGACAGGCCCAGGGCATGAAGTAGCATTTATCAAAAACATCCTGTAGAGAAGAAAATGTAATTTAAATGGGGTGAGCAGTGGGGATGCCAACCCTGCTCCTAGATGATAAAACTATTGTCAAGGTATCTATTTCTTACCCAGCTAATATCATTTCTAAGATTTATATAATTCCCAAGCAAAATTCCAATGCAGGGGGAGTATTTTGTCTTATATACCTTGACAAGGTTATTCTAAAGTTCATACAGATGAATAAACAGGTGAAACAAGTTGAGGAAAGTTTTAAAATGAAGAGTGATGAACAGATGCTTGACCTAACATTTCTAACTTTAAAATTGTAATACTCACATATGAAATAAAAATTGAAATCCAGATCAATGGAAATAGTTTCACACTGAAACAGATTCCAGTGTATTTATGGCAAAGTATCAAAGCTAAATGGTAAAGGTACACCTTAAACTTATACAGTGCTGTATGTCAATTATATCTCAGTAAAACTGAGAGAATAAATAAATATGTACATACCCCAGGAAAAAAGATATATGGCAAAGGTAAAGATTAAAGATTGAGAACCACCTCTTATAGGAAGCTTTCCTTGGTTATCTCAGTTCTGGATTAAATGTCCATCTTTGGTAATCATATAGTATCCTTTGAATGTTTCCTTTTTTTATGTATTGAAGTATGCCATACAGTTGAGTACAAAGTATAGGGGTCCAACTCAATAAATTTTCACAAAGTGAATACACCAAAGTAGCCAGCAACCAGATCAAGTAATAAAACGCTATCAGAATGTTAGAAGCCCCCTCATTCCCCTTCCAGGGACCATCCCCACCTCTAGCACCAAGGTCTCTGATGGTCACTATTATTCTGACTTCTAACAATGAGATTAGTTTTGCCGATTTTGGAACTTTCTATAAATGGATTCATATAATACATACTCTTTTGTGCCTGGCTTCTTTGGTTCAATATTATTTTTGTAAGATTTATCCATGTTGTTGGAGCTCACGTTTTCTCATTGCTGTACAGTGTTCCATTAAGTGAATATACTGTGATATATTTTTCCAATTTATCACAGATGATATTTGTCTTGTTTCCGTTTGGGGGCTATGTGCAACTACAAACATTCTTGTGCAAGTCTCTTGGTTGAACATATGTGCACATTTCCAATGGTATATGCCTAGTGATGGAGGTACTGGGTCATAAAGTATGTGTACTTTTATCTTTAGTAGACAATGCTAAGCAGCTTTCCATAGTGACTGCACCAATTTCCACGCCACCAGCAGTGTATGGGAATTTCCCTTGCTCCACATCCTCATCGACTCTTGATATTATCTGTTCCATTTTAAACATTCTTGTGGGGTTCTAGGCATACATCTAAAAGTACTCTGTCAGGGCTTCCCTGGTGGCGCAGTGGTCGAGAATCTGCCTGCTAATGCAGGGGACACGGGTTCGAGCCCTGGTCTGGGAAGATCCCACATGCCGCAGAGCAGCTGGGCCCGTGAGCCACAATTACTGACCCTGCGCATCTGGAGCCTGTGCTCCGCAACAAGAAAGGCCGCGATAGTGAGAGGCCCGCGCACCGCGATGAAGAGTGGTCTCCGCTTGCCACAACTAGAGAAAGCCCTCGCACAGAAAAGAAGACCCAACACAGCCATAAATTAATTTTTTTAAAAAAATGTGGGACTCCTGATATTCATCCCACTTTAAAAAAAAAAAGTACTCTGTCATACTTTATCTGGTTACTTGTCTATATCCATCACACGTTTGCAAGAATCCATTCTAAAAAGTTAAGAAACCAAGGCCCCTGGGACTTCCCTGGAGCTCCAGTGGTTGAGACTTCGCCTTCCAATGTAGGGGGTGCGGGTTCGATTCCTGGTCGGAAGCTAAGATTCCCACATCCCTTGCGGCCAAAAAATCGAAAAAAAAAAAAAAAAAAGAAACCAAGGCCCAGAGAGGTTGGAAGATATGCCCAAGGTCACAACTTATAATTATCCTTTACAGCACAGAAGTCCCTACTGGGCAATGTTCATAGGATCAGGGAAGACAAACTGCCTTCTTTAAAAGAGTTTTAAAAACTACTTCCACGTGATTAATACAACTTGCTCGTATAACCAGAGAGTCGCTCAGACACGTGTGTGCAGGCGCATGCGCATACGCACACATTCAGCAATTTTAAATGGAAGGTTTAATTCGGAAACCAACTGCTGTTAGTTAAATGACCCTGCAACAAACAGCCACACATCTCTCCCTTATCTCCCTTTGGGTAAATGTTTCCAAATGAGTTTCAAATGGGGTTGGCTCAAATGACAGCTCTTCATTTCACCTTGTTTCTGCAGATGCCATTTGTGGGAATGTTTTATGGTTCTGTTAATTACCTACGTCAAGAGGTTATTTTATTGTTTCTAGAGAAGTACAGTTATAAATGTAAATATTCTGAGGCAGCAAATTGCCTCAGCAAAGTAAAATTAGGAGTTCTTACTATATGAACCAATGCATATATTTAAAATTTGCATTTTTTCAGCTATTACTAATATCCTAAAATATTTTTCAGGCACAGATCAATGCATGGAAAAGCTGAGGCAGATTCTGTGCTTTACAAGAAGACTGGAAGTCCAAAAGTTGGGGATTTGAAACCCAGTTGTAGCATTCAAACAACACTCTTTTTTTTCTCTGGACCTAGGTTTTCTCATCTCTGAAGTGGGAAATTATAATACTAGCTATCCGCTAGGGCCGCCGGGGCAAAGCCCATTAACAATTCCTGGGAAATAAAAATAGAATCTGGGTGATAAAATTAAGTCTAACCTTTTGTGTGTGTGTGTGTGTGTGTGTGTGTGTGTGTGTGTGTGCTTAGTCTCGTTTCACATGCTCATAGGGGGCCACGTGCAGAAGCCTTGCACCCAGCACTTCAGGCCAGAATTCCCAGTGTGAAACGGCTGTGCCGACACCTCAGCTCCGTGAGGAGGACACTCAATCCTAGGTGGCGGCGGTGGGCTGTGTGCAGAGATGCTGCACCCGCACTCCGACCTGGGGCCTGAGCAGCACAGCTGCGCCTGCCCCACGAGAGCTCTGCCCGCCCACCACCCCGCTGACAAGAGCCCTATAAAGCAGCTCCACCACAGCCTGTCGGGGAGAGCATGAACTCTACAGCACGAGCCCATACCTCTCCGTTCTTTGAGCAAAGAATAAAGCTTTCCTTTGCTTCTGAACCAAACTCGGTCTCGATCTACAGGCTCGAATGACATCGGGCAGAAGAACCTTTGTTGGGGACCAACTTGGGAGGGTCAGTAATGCTAGTGTTGTTGTGAGGTTGACTCTCACATAAAAAGACCTGGCAATCATAAATGCACAGTTATTGCCTACTGATGACTGAGGGCTGAGGAATTCTGTCCCGTGATGAATGCATGAAGAGCTTATAGCATAATGGTTGAGAGCTGAAGTCCTGGAGCCGTACTGCCTGGATATATATTCTGACTTCACCCGTTACTAGCTGTGTTTCAGCTTCTGTCTCTATAAAATGGGTAGCCATAGTACCAGTTTCACGGTGTTGTGAAGACTGAGATAATCCATGAAACCTGCTTAGAACAGAACTTGACACACAGTTGAGTAACTTATAAACATTAGCTGCAAACATGTGTGGGTTTGTCCCAGGGGATGATCAAGTAAGTTTACCTTGATGACCAGATAGTGTGGAAAGAAGGCTGATTTCCTTTGTTGCATTTCACTTGTCCCAACCCGGCTGGCACCCCTCCAACTCTAACATTTCTCCTGCTCTGTTCCTTGAAATGGAAAATAATGCCTTAATTATGAATATAAATGGAATGTTTCTCTCCTAGGTGTCAATAAAAATGATTTTTTTTTTTCCTGAGGAAGAAAGTACTCTTTAGCCCTCCTGGCAAATCCCAGCGTCAGAGCCTTGCTGTGCTCAGCGTGAGGGGCTTGGCCCTTGCCAGGAGCCGCGATGTGTATGCGCCTCAGTGGCTCTGAGCACAGCGAGGGGCCTCGGCACCTCCGGCGGGCGGCAGTGGGAGCAGCTCAGCGTCCTGGCACAGACCAGTGCCCACCACGGAGTCCTTACAGAAAGGGTGCCCAAGAGGACCGCCTCTCAGGCCACAGCCACCAAGACGGTGCTTCACACAGGACCATGGCCCCACCACTCCACAGCCTTGCTCCAAAAGGGACTCCTCAATTCCGGCATTGGGAGAAAAGCATCAATTTTGAAATCAGTCTGACCTGGGTTCAAGTCCCAGCTCCACCAACTTAAAACAGCACGATCCCGGGCTAGGTTATTTACCCTTTCTGAGCATCAGTCTTACCTCAAATGTGATCACGAACAATGAGATAAGGTAGGTTTGTAAAGTTAGGTCTGACAAACGTCAAACGGAGAATTTAATTCAAAGTAATTAGGACTGACAGTGCCTCAGGCGAGTGGCAGCAATAAATGCAAACATTATTTCAGGCAAACACAGGATTACACCTCAATGACTTCATAAAGCAGCATGGGATTTTACACAGTGTTATGCTGTAAGGTTAAAACCCAGACCCATGGCCAGGCTGAAGAACTCCTTTCCTATTTCCACCCCTTTCTCGCCCAGATGTCTTGGACAAATTATCTCTAGTCTCAGGTTCCACATGTGCAAAATGGCATCATAACAGCACTAGTTTTAAAGGGTTGTTGTGAGAATCAAATGAAATAATTCACATTAAGTGCTTGCTACTGTATCTGGTGCATGATAAATACCAAATAAATGTTGGTTATTATTGTTTAAAAAAAAAAAAAGAGTAAGTAGGTTTGTAAAGCACGTCTTCCAGGAGCTGGCATGTAGCAGCTATGATTATAATTTTCCAAACCTCAGCACTAATGTATCTGGACCTTTCCACATACGACCTCTACAAGAGCCATGAAAGAAATAGGAGACTCCTGCAAAGAGCTTGGACTGCATCTTTTCTGCTCTTTGGAGCACAGAAGCAATTGGCTGTTTCAGTCCTGAAGGGCCTCACGTGACCTGACCCTCAGTCAATTTAGGCTGCAGGCCACAGGCAGAGGAGGCAAGGCCTCCCTTCACACAGCGTAATTACCTTTCGTCTTTGCTTACTTACAAACAGGCAAGATTTCTTCCTTTTTTTTTTTTTTAATATTTATTTATTTATTTGGCTGCGCCAGGTCTTAGTTGCAGCACACAGGATCTTCGTTGTGGCATGCAGGATCTAGTTCCCTGACCAGGGATTGAACCCGGGACCTCTTCATTGGGAGAGCAGAGCCTTAACCACTGGGCCACCAGGAAAGTACCCAGATTTCCTTCTTATAGAAGTTTGCTAAAAATGTCAAGCAGCAGCCAACACACTTCAATATTCTGACCTTTTTCAACTACTTCCCCTAGAGGAACAGGCTCGGGAGACACATGGTCTCACTTCCAAGGTTGTCGCAGGCAATAGTTTACTAAACGTTTCACCACATATATCATTAGAAGGGTCACCAGCTTCCTAGACTGCAGTCTCTTCATTTCTGCTGTCCAACTCTCAACACCTGCCCAGGAAGCCAAGATCACATGTTGTTAGGGTTTTTACAGCAGTGCTTTATTCCCAGTTCCAATTCCATATTCAAAAGGATTCAGATTTCAGCTACTCTAATATATCAGGAACTGAAACAGGGTACAGGCTCTGAAGTCAGACAGCCTGGTTGCAGACCAGACTCTACAATTTACTACTGCATGACCTTGGACACTAACTTAAGTGCTCTGAGCCTCAGTTTCTTCATCTGTGAAATGGAGGTGGTAATCATATTACCCTCCTCATGAGGTTGCTGTGAGCATTAAATGAGTTGATATTATATAAAGCCCTCTGTGCCAGGCATGTGATAAACTCTCAATAAATATTAGCTCTCATTATTATTAAACACCTAGTTGTTCTGAGCATTGTGCTAGTTTGGGAGAAGATCATGGATAACAGGCTCTGTACGTTGTCCCTGGTCTCATGGAGTTTATAGTATAGAAGCAAACCTATCAAACATATAATTACACAGATAATTATTTATATTGCAAGAATAATAAATGCTATGAAGATGTTCCACATTGTTTACATCCTTGGTAAACTGGGGCTTCTGAACTGAAAGGAGATTTGCTGAGGGGATCAAATGAACACAGAACCAGCATTTGTAACATTCTGCTTGGAAAGTAAACCTAGAAAAAGTCAACTCTGCTCAATCATTTCACTTTATATAATGCTTTAAAGTAGTTCGCATTGCATTTTAACCTCTGTATTGAGGCAGGATAGTATCGTGATTAAGAACAGCCTCAGCAATCAGACTGCCTGAGTTCAAATTCAAGCTCTATCATGGACTGGCTTTGTGACCTTGGATACTTTCCATATCTCTCTGTGCTTTGGTTCCTCATCTGTAAAATGGACATGACAATAGTTCCACAATGTTATTGGGAGGGTTAACTAATTTAGTTGATATCCATAAATTAATTAGAAGAGTGCTTAACCTATAGTAGGCACTAAGTAAATTGTAGCTCTTATTACTATGTCATTTGAACTTCTCAACAGCCCTACAGGTAGGGTAGTTATTGCTTCCATTTTACACATAAGGAAAGAGACTCTAAGAAATAAGCCAGTAAATCACAAAGCTGGAAATCAAAACCAGAGCTCCTGGCTTCATCTCAACGGTGATTCCCTCTCCTCCCAAAAGCCTCTCAATTGGCAAAAAAATTCTCTTTGAAAAGTCAACACATAAAATGTGTAGGTTAAAGTGTTTCATGAAGAGAGACAGTATTGTGACATGTAACTGACTAACATAGTGAAAGAAACTAAAAAAAGCCAAAGGTTTTATTTTTAAAGATAAATGAGTAGCAAATCAGCTGACTTAAAATGAGAGCGGTTAAGAATATTTCCCTGCATAATTAAATCTCTAAAGATTTGGTTAGAGTACCACAGTTTACATCAGGTTAAAACAAAAGATCACATTAGCAATTGCACAAGCTTATATTCAGTAGTTTATCCACAGAGCAACATTAATAAGCCAATTTTAGAGAGTCTGATCAAACTTACTGTAAGATAAAAGAAGCATTATATTTAGGGGTCAAGATTTTCAATGCAGCACACACAGAAAACCTATATTTATTCTATCACCAGCACTTATCAAGAAATTATTTTATAGTTTTTATTTTTTTAATTGTGGTGAAAAATACACATCAAATTTAGCATCTTAATCTTTTTAAATGTCCAGTTCACTGGCATTAAGCACATTCATACTGAAAAACCATCACCACCACTCATTTCCAGAACTCTTTCCATCTTGCAAAACTGAAACCTTGTACCCATGAAAAAATAGTTCCCCGTTCCTCCCTCAGAATTGTAACTTTTAACTCAAATAAGTTTTTTAATCAGGATCATTTTCTTTCAACTATTTAGTTTTCTTTAAAACAAAATTTACCACAATTTAAAAGCTTTTCAAGAATTCAAATATGCTGCAGGTCATTCTAATTAGAAAGTCATACTCAGTCACTTCAAGTGTTTGGAGACTGTCCCCCATCTAACGCTACGCTGTTGTTTTTATGGCCCCACCCACAATTTTGATTTTAGAACGTCAAACAACAGAAGACAGCTGTTTGTAAATCCAGCCCAGATGACAAGGATAGAGGTTTCTAGAATCCACCCTAGGAACAGTTTGTCACTTGATATCAGTGTCATTTCCACTGAAACAGGATAAAGCAGAGGAAGCTTCCTTCGTACACACAGCCCAGTGGCTATCCGGTCAGTATGGGAGAATGTGCTGGTCACCCCAGCCTACACCCCACAATTACACCTTCGAACATGTTTGCCATAAGAGGCCGTGTATTCTAGTTGCTATCAGAGCCCTCAAAGAGACTTCATAACATATAGTTCGACAGATAACAAGTCACAAAGAGACACTATTCTTTGCACATGATAATGAATTTTTCATCTCAGGCTTTTGATGTGTAAGGACATATATTTAGAAGGAAAAGCTTTTAGTACAGCTAATCAAAGAAAATGGGATTTTTTAAAAAGGAAAATTTATCAGGAGTTTCTTCAGGACAAACAGTGTGACCCGGGGCTTTGTTCCTGGAGATGATGTGTCTTTGAGGACAACGGAAACTGCCTCAGAGTTGTCTGATTGCCCCCTCCCTGTCGGCACAAGGCAGCCCCTTACAAATGGGCACCAGCCTGCTGTAGAGGTGGTGATGAAAACAGTCAACCACCTCACATTTATTTGGCCTCATGTGGTTCCCCCGGGGTATCATTTCTTCACTCTGAGCTTTGTAGATGCTCCTGTTCTGCTTGCTAATGACATTAACAGGAGTGTCGTGTCTCACCTATGAGCTGTGGCCATTTTTAGCAAAGCACTTGGTCTGGAAAGCTACAAATTCACCAAATATATACATGCAAAGGATTCCTTTAGTAACAAACTATTCGTACTAGATTTGACTTTAAAAAGAACTGAAGTAGAAATATCCGTGTGTGTGTGTGTGTGTGCGTGTGCATGTGCATGCACGTGTGGGTGTTTGAAGGGAAAATTATGGAAATCCACCATTGTAAAAAGCAGATACATTATGAAGGGAAAAAAATTTAGCTGTGTTTCTGCACTTTTGAAAGTTGACTTTCTCCCTGTAATTATATTATGTCAAGTATGGTATCTGTATTTCAGCCTGTGAGCCCTGTTTATTGATTACGCACACAGTACTTCAACTCCCGTACCTTTTCTTAAGGGGATTAGAGTAGCCTGACCAGCTTGCCTCTCAGATGAAGCTGGCCTCCTCAAGCCCGGGCCACAGTCATTTTTTCCTGTCTGCTGGCCTCAAAGATTCAGTGAAAATATAAACATCAGAAGCATCTCAGTTCGGGCAACACTCCTTGTGAAATGTTCACTTTAATGACACTAATGTTGTGCCCCTTGGTGTGCCATCTTATTGTGAGACTTAATCAAAGGTAAAAAAAATAAAGATGTCTGGCTTGGGTGCAGGTGCTTCTTCGTTGGAGTGCTTCCTGGGGGTGGGGGAGTGGTCCACAGTAGTAGGGGCTTATACACAAAGGCTGAGCTGCCCAGGGTCTGGGTGTGTGTTTTTGCATGGGTCCAGAGGTTTGCTCTGTGTCTGTGTGTGTGCTTCGTATAGTCCCATATATATGGACCCCAGGATTAAGACAGGAAAAAAATATATATATGCATACATATACACATAGTGCACGTGGTGGGTGTGTGAACACATGAAGGTGCACTCACATGTCCATGTATATGTACATATGATCTGCAGAGTCCTTTATAGCCCCTGGGATTCGTGTGCTCATTATATAAAAGTGTCTTTTATTTGTGGCCACATGGGGCCAACTGGGCTGCCTGTGGCCCTAGACACTGTGTATGGGGCCCACCATTTTTATTCAAAAGAAAAGACAAACCACTTAACCTAAGGGCCAAGCTCACAATGGTCACTCGGTTTGGTAAATGTTTTTGAAGAAGAGGGGAGAGAAGAAGAAAAAAATTCCAAAGAATCTCAAAATTAGGATTTTTTACCTTGACGTGGATGTTAGGATTTAAGGGATGATAATAATTAATCATACCTCTTCCCTGATGGGTTCTGAACCCACGGAGGAGCTAGACAGACCTAGATTAGCAGATCTGAAATGATCAGATTTATTTCCAAAAACGGCTGCCTTGGAGAACTTGCCTTGACCTCTGACAGAACTGACTTGCCAGCCAGAACCCAAGGTTTCCTTCCAAAGGGCAGAGCCTCCCTGCTGAGTTTATGGTCCAGAAGGACTGAACTTTCACACATCATGACCCTCTTCCCAGCCAGGGAAGGGGATGGAAAAAAGGACAGAGGCTTTCTTCCCAAGTTTTCCATTCTTCCACAAGGTGGAAGTTCCTACTTTACGGAACTAAGCAAATAAATAAATAAATAAATAAAACAGGAGAAAGAAAATAATTTTGCTTATGACTCCAAAGATTTTGTTCTCTTAACCTGCCAGGCTTCAGCATCCAGGTCAACCAAGAGTGTGTGAAGAACTGTGGAGTCCCCATAGGGGAGCAGATCGGCAGTTCACCAGGACACCTTCATGTATCCCACACGTCACAGTCCTCCACCATCTGGTCCCTTTCCAAATGTATCTCTATTTCTCCCCAAAGCCTCTTCTTCCAGCAAACCCAGACCTACATACCCACAGGAATTCCCATCTTTCCACTTTTACATGAATGTCACATCTTAGATAAGTTAAACTTAGGAGAATTCAGCCTTATACAATCTTTCCACCACCCTAGTCATTCCTCCATTCCACTGTATGGCACATCAGATAGACAAAGATTGTGTCTCCTTTTGAGTGAAGTTCACTCCACTGCTGACTATTCTTCCTTCTCAAACCGAACACCAGCACCTCAACCTCGCTTTTGTATCAACTTAGCTTAGGCATCAGAAACGTAGATGCAGTCACTTCTCTGTCATTCTCTGTCCTCCAGGAAATTGAGATGGACCTTAGAGACACCAAAGAGCCAAAGGACCGCCTCCTTGTCCTGCACCAACCTTCTGTTGCCTCATTCTCAATATTACAAGCATCTTGCCTCAACAATTTGACTCTAGCGGTTAAAGCATTGCTATTTTTTGTTCAACACCATCCCAAACACAAGCCAACTATAGAAATTTGAGGGGTGGAAGAGGCTCTGTGGTCCAAAGAAATAGCAATCTGTGCTAACTCTGCAGGGAAAAGTGATTGTGCTGAGCTTGAAGACAGAAGGTGCCTGCACACCACAGAGTCAATACAAGAGCCTACACTTTCTTGTCTATTTAAGGGAGTTTTAAGAGTAAAATCTAACTTTCCATGAATTTATGTTCATATGCCCCTCTTTTAAGTGCAACTCTTGCATAAGACATGACACTGCCGGGCCTAATCCAAGTGTCCAACACAATACCCTCTTTGTTTCAATGCACAATTGAGCCCCACCTACTCCTCAGTGCTGCCTCTGACCACTGAGCCCTCAGTGATCGTTCCCTCCTCTGGGCTCACTGGATACCGGCATCGTTTTCCTGGAATGTAATTTAGCAACCTTGTATCATTACTCATCTCGTTATGGGTGGTGTATGTGGACACAGCCAATCTGTCTGATGGCATTATAACCCCTGGAAGACAGGGACCTTATCTCTTAGTCTTTGCATTTCTAGCATCCAGCCTGAGTAAATTCTGCATAAACATATGTGATGTCGATGAATGAATAAAAATTATGGTTCTTTGGAAAGACCCCAAAGGTACTAAGAGGTCCAGGTACCAAGAAAAATGTTTGCATACTCTGTCCATCTAGAGTTGCCTGCTCACCCTTAACGATCCAGACCAAATGCCAGCTCCTCTTCAGTGTCGTTGAGACAAACACAGGCTTTGGCGTCAGCCAGAGAGAGATTCAAATCTTTCCTGCACCACAACTGGCCGAGTGACTTTGAGGGACAAGTGTCCTTGAGACTTAATAGAAGTTTCTACTTCTATTAAGTGGAAATAGTGATAACCACCTTAGAAGGCAAGAATAAAATTAAATAACATATGGAAGTGTTTTAAACAAGGTAGATATGGAAGACAAGGTAGACATGGTAATTATTAATATTTTCTTCCAAGTCCTCACCTCTGTGCTCCCACCCCACTTTGAACCTCCTGCTGTCACAGTCCTTATATACTGCATTGTGAATATCTGAGTCAACATCTGACTCCTCCACCAGCGAGGCTGGGAGCTTCTTGAGGACAGGGATTATTCCATCTTTATGAGCACTTATTTACAGCCAGACTCTGTGCTAGGCCCTCTACATACATTACCTCATTTAAACCTCACAACAAACAACAATTATCCCCATTTTAAACATGAAGAATTTAATCCCCACAACAAGCTACTATTATCACTACTTTAAACATGATAAAATTGACCTTGGAGGGTTTAAAAAACTTGCACACAAGTTCACACAGGTACAGGTAATGGAGGTGGTCTCTGCACCCATGTCACCGCAAATCCAAGTCCATATGCTTAATTGCTTCACTATGTTGGAACCAAGGATGTCTCAGCCATCCTTGTGTCACCCCTCCAATACTTACTAGCATGTGAGTGGCATGAATAAACATTTACAAAGTGATTATTTAGTAAATAAAGAGATTGTGATTTCATATAAATGATTATCTATGTTCCACCTTGAGGTGATCCTACATCTGGAACACTGCCTGAGACATGATTGCAATGACATGAGTAACTTTTTCAGAAAAGGGCTCTAAATTCACCAGCTCCTGTTTCATAGGAGGCACACATTTAGTACAGAAAGGAAAATCATTGTTTATACCCCAAAGACATTCTCCCATAGGTCCGGAGGAAGGATGTTCACTGCAGCATTATTTGTAGAGGCAGGAAACTGCAGTATCATCACTGGGACAGTAGAAAGGCAATATGTGATAGATGTTCACCCTGGGGTACAGCCATCATAGGAATGGATCATAAGTGGACAAAGAAACATGGGTTCTTCATAAAGGCAATGTGCTGAGTGAAAGACGACACAAACTGAGATTTATAGCTGTGCCATTTACACAATACCATTTACATAAATTAAAAATGCATATACACAAAGCATAGTACATATTCCAGTGGTATGGCTGGTAATTAAGAGCATGATTTAAGACCTCAGCTGCCTAGGTTCAAATCCTAACCTCTTTGCTTAGTCGCTGAGTGACCTCAGGCAACTTACTTACCATCTCTGTGCCTCAGTTCTTTCTTCTATTAAATGGTCTTAATAAAGGTTCTTAACTCATAAGGTTGTTATAAGAATTCGATAATAACACATAAAGGGCTTAGAAGAGAACCTGGCACATAGTAAGTGCTATACAGGTATTATTTACTATTACACTTTTTAGAAACACATACAAAGAAGAAATACATATGAAACACATTAGAATTACTGTATATAGGGAATGGAATGGGGATGGGATAAAAAGGAATAAATTCAGACAAACAACAGGAGCCTTGCATGAAACAGCGATGATAATTTACCTTGTATTCAGAAGTATGATTAATTTAATCCTCTTCGATATACATTTTCCTTTAAAAAAAAAAAAAAAATTTACTAACCAAGCTGTTATTAACCATTTGCCTTACTGAGTTGGTGATTATTTGCAAGTCACATTTGTGGTAAGTCAACCGTTCAAAATTCAAAAAATTCACTCTGAAATTAGGATCCACATATACTTAAGATATGACTACAGCTAAGCCCGGCCCACACCAATACCCATTCTGAGCCAACAAAGCCACTGGATAATAAATAAACAAGCATTTATTAAATGCCTACTATGTGAAGGACACTGAATTGGTTATAATGAAACAAAAGAAAGTCATTAATGTAAACTTTAAAATATAAAATACTGTTTAAGGGCCAGTTGAGCTGTACCAGCTACAGCTGGTGAAAGTCATTTTAAACTACTAGCAGCTGGAGTATTAGGACAAGAAAGTATTCACAGGAGAAGTGGGAAACAAAGCCAACCCCATCAGTTGCTTGAATAACTTCTATGGATCTCCTTATTAAAAGGTGCTTCAGAAACAACTTATGCATCCATCAATGAATGAAAGGATAACTAAAATGTGGTATATACACATAATGGAATATTATTCAGCCATGAAAAAGAAATAAGAGAATCTTGCCATTTGCAACAACATGGATGGACCTTGAGGGCATTATGCTAAGTGAAATAAGTCAGACAAAGAAAAATACCACATGATATTATATGTGGAGTCTTAAAAAAAAAAAAAACTGAGCTCACAGATACAGAGAACAAATTGGTAGTTACCAGAGGCAGGGACTGGTGGAGGGTGGGTGAAATGGGGTCAAAAGTTATGACCTCCATAAGTCATGGGGATATAATATACAGCATGGTGACCACAGTTAATAATGCCGTATTGCATATGTGAAAGCTGCTAAGTGGGCAGGTCTTGAAAGTTCTCAACACAAGAAAAAAAATTGTAACTACTTATGGTGATGAATGTTAACTAGACTTATTGTGGCAATTGTTTCACAATGGATACAAATATCAAGTCTTTATGTTGTATACCTAAATCCAATATAATGTTATATGTCAATTATACCTTAATTTTTAAAATTTTAATTAAAAAATGATATTTTTTAAAGAGACACTTAAGCCACAAATTAGCTAAGAGCTACACATGAAGGGAAGACTCATGTAACAAAATAACTTCAACTGACCTTGGCCTCCAGATTAACTAACACCTCCTGATATCTGGTACTACAATTAAGATGGGTTCATTCCCTAAGAGGTGAGCCAGCAATGCACTGTGGACAGCAGATAAATAGGGGGAAATTATTATTCTGAAGATTAGGGGAGGGGAGAGTCCTTACACCAATTTCTTTTGAATCTTATCAAATCATTAATAATTACTAAACTCTCAGTAATAAGATGCAAATGCAAAGTGATAGGATTATGCTGTGGGTAAAGCATTTTTTTAATTTTTAAAATGCATGTTTTAGTACAAACATCAATATATATATGTATGATTCTTGTGCTACCACAAATGATCCCAAAATCTAGTCTAAAGAGAAGTCTTATTAGTGTATGATTACTCTCATCAGGATTCTTAGCAATTCTAGACTGCCATGGTCCAAAATGATGCAGAAGTTCAGAAATCAGTAACCTGTGCACACTGACACTATCTATGTCTTCTTCATTGGTGAAAATGTGAAATCAAAGCTTTGGCTTGGCCAGCCTTGTACTGGAAACCAATAGGCTTGGTTGTTTTCTTTACTTATTTTGATGGGATGGAATTTTTTAATAAGTTCTTGTGAGGAATTCATATTCCTTTTGGGCCTAGACTTTGTCTCCTAAAATATTCAGGTCCCTTTAAAGCCATGTCTTTCAGTGACAGTATCAATGATGAAATAATTATTACGATTAGCTTTTGCTGCAAGTGACCAAAAGCCCAAACAACAGTGGCTTTGAAAAGATAGAAGTGTACTCTGTCTCCAATAAGCATCGGCAGTCCAGTGCTGAGTCTGCAGCTCCACAGTCATAAAGGGCCCAATCTCCTCCATCCTTTAATGAGGCCCACACCTTGGAGCCCAGATGACTGTCCTATAAAGTTCCAGCCATCACATCAACATTCCAGGCAGCAGAGGAGGAAGAGAAGGAAGGGAGCACACAATCTCTCTTTAAGAAAACATACGGGGCTTCCCTGGTGGCGCAGTGGTTGGGGGTCTGCCTGCCGGTGCAGGGGACACGGGTTCGAGCCCTGGTCTGGGAGGATCCCACATGCCGCGGAGCGGCTGGGCCCGTGGGCCACAACTGCTGAGCCTGCGCGTCTGGAGCCTGTGCCCCGCGGCGGGGGGGGCCGCGATGGTGAGGGGCCCGCGCACCGCGATGAAGAGCGGTCCCCGCACCGCGATGAAGAGTGGCCCCCGCTTGCCGCAATTAGAGAGGGCCCTCGCACGAACCGAAGACCCAGCACAGCCAAAATAAATAAATAAATAAATAAAAATAAAAGTAGCTATAAAATTTAAAAAAAAAAAAAAAAAAAAAAGCATTGCACTTAGTTTAAAAAAAAAAAAAAAAAAAAAAGAAAACATACGGTAGATGGCACACCCCACTTCCCCCTCGTGGCCTATCATCCTTGGCCACACTTCGTACAAAAGAGGCTGCAAAATGAAGTCATTATTCCAAACAGCCATGGGCCCATCTAACAAGGGATTCTATCACAGCGGGAGAAAAGGAGAATGGATTTAAAGGATAATCAGCAAACTCAGCCACACTATGCCCGAGTAAAACAATCATTTTTATTTTTATGCGTTCATTTCCCATCTTGGGATAACTACTCTGGTATACCATACATTTTCCAAATGTTACTTTTTCTGTCACAAGGAGAACAAAAAAAGGAAATAATATTCAACTACTTCTAGTATTCAAGAGATATTAGGCATTGTGTTGGTGCTTTCACGTTTGTTATCTCATTTAATTCTCACAACAAGGTATTATCCTCATTTGGGGAAATTAAGATTCACAGCATTGATATGTGAAATGGGAGTATTTTAAGCTTAGAGCCTCTCCTAGTTTTCTCCCCTATGAAATGTATTTAGCTAAATTCTTTTCTTCCTTAGAATTTATCAGCAACCCCTATTCAACTCTCCCCATAACCAAGACCTTTTTTCTGAAGCACCAGTTAATAAATCAGGATTCTGCTGTGTGTCTGTGGAAAGGTAATTACCAACACTTGCAATGTGGAACAGAAATTCTCAAACATTTCAGTCTTTGTTTTAAGTCATGAATTCATGTTCTTCATACTCCCGTTAATAACTGGATGCTTTATTTTACCGTGTGCTGTTCGGAAGTACCACGTAGTGTTATCACTGGCTCTAGTGCCACATAACGTTGGGATGGATTCGCTTGGCTTCCACCCCAGAAAAACTCCCAACTTTCAGGATTGCTCCAGCAATCCCTCCTTCCTCTCCACTCTGGAGTATGTATCATCATATCACTGGGACTTTCAAGGCAATTGAATTCATAATTGTAGCAGAAGATATTTACTGAGTGTTTCCTATGTGCCAATAATGTGGAAATGATCTATGAGGCAGAAAGAATTGCTATAATTATTATTATCCCCATTTTACAGATGAAAACACAGGACCTTAGAAAGGTTTAGTAACATGCCCCAATTCCAATAATCACTATGTAGAAGAGCTGGGACTTGAACTTGCTTCTCTTTGACCAAATAGCTCATACTCTTCACCTGCCTGCAAGGAACCAGGCACCAGCTGAGGTGTTGACAACACAGCAGGTGTGCCAGAATCGGTCCCTGTCCTCAAGGAACCACAGTCCAGTGGGGTAAATGGTGCTGTGCCTTCAACTGCACTACACTGAGACAAGTTCTAGGACTGCCTGAGACCCGCTGTTGTTGGTGCCAACACAGAGGAGTAGCTAATCCCACACTCAGAATGTAAGACCCTGCCTTGCCTCCTGCCTTTTATGTGTTCAGCATCTCTCTACCTGGGGACCAAAGTCTCATACATCTTTGTTTCCTTAGTCCCTAACACAATTCCTGACACATAATAAGTGTTCATGAAGTGGCCCATGCTATAGAACCAGTACAGCCCAGAATGAAGCGTGGGTACCCTGACAAATAAGACAATCTAGGACTAAATCCACACTTTCTAGCTGAGATACTACCCGCCCAGATTTACACCAATTTCATTTTTCACCTAGTGGTATTAGAAGACACGTGAACTAGTTGGACAGAAAAATCCCGGAGTGAGCAGCAGCTGGACTGTTTCTAATCCCTGGGCCAGCTTCTGGCAGATGAGAAGGACAGACATAGGTCATGTGATTGAGGAAGCAGCCACAAGGCAGAAGATTTCTGAGAAGTGGGGGAGACCTGGAATGCTCAGGACTAAGGTTGTTTTCTTTTTCAAAAATGCCTGTCAACTGTTTAAAAATCCTCTGCCCAGCAGCAAAGATGAAGACATTATGCAATGACCCAAGTGGACATTTGAGAGAACTGGAGGACAGGTCAGTTCAGTAGCAAATTGGAACAGAAATAGCTAAAGCGATAGAAATACAATTGATCAACTGATGAAGTCACAGTGCTTTAAGTCTGCACAGTGAGCAATTTCAGACAGACAAACTGAGAATTCTCTGCAGTTGCGATGCCAGCTCAAAAAAAAAAAAACACACACACACACGTGAACCCGTTTAAATCAGCATGGAAAGCAGATTGGTGTGGAACATGAAAAAGAATTAGCATAGCCCAGAGAAAATACACGGTGACCACAGTGTGGAAACAAATGAAGACCGATCAGATGAGAACAAGCAAAGCCTGTTTATTCAGAGCTTGCTATAGCACGGGAGTCGGCCACTATCGCTTACATTTGGCAGACCCAAAGGCAGGCAAAAGAGTGGGAAAGCTTTACAGTGGAAAAATGAGAAGGCTTCAGGGATGCCCTGATTGGAAGCTGTTGGCATGGGGAAGCTGTAGGCAGCCTAACCAGAAGAGGAGCATCCTATGTGAATGGTTATGGGTGTATATTTGGCTTTCTCTAATTGGTCCTACGCTAGAAGTGGGGACAAAAATTAGGGACGCTGTCAGTTATTAAGCTTGGCCATGTGAGGCCAATTGTTCCAGAGGCTATTGTTTGGCTTCCTGGACCACTTGCTAGAGATAGTGATCCGACTTCCTGCAAGTGTGACTGATAGACAGCAGGCTGGTGTCCTGGGCTGGTTACTGTTGACAATGGGTTGGTTTCCTGGGCTGGTTGCTGCAGACTGTGGGTCAGAGTTTGATTTTTATATATGGTCTGACCTTTGTCTGTTTGTATATTCCATCTCTCACTGGGGAAACACATTTTAGAACAATCCAGCACAGGACTGACGTCAATATACTGTGAGCGGGCCCAGGTCCACAAGCCACTTTCTAGTTGTATGACTTACACCAAGTTGCTTGACTTCCTTAACCCTCAGTTTCCTCATCTGCTAAATGGAGATATTGCACAAGAGTTTGATGAGGATCAAATGACATAGGGCACATAAAGTGGTTGGCATAGTGCCTGGAACATGGAGGGTAGCCAGTTGATACGAGCTGCTATTAACATTATGAACATTATCATTATCCTTTTTTACCTAACCTAACCTAGGAACTTAACCAGATAAAGGGGATAAAATTCCAAAGGACATCATTCCAGGGAAAACCCTATAGAGAGGTTTAATAGGATGTAAAGAATATATTGGATGCTGTATATGATCACCAAAAGATTAATTGGGAAAGGGATATGAATCCCCCCACCCTCAGAGAAGAATACCACCAGAGAGTTGCCTTTAATATCTTATGTTTTTTATCTTAATATTGATACTAACCTGCCTGAGAGTAAATTAACCCCAGAGAGAGTTACATGGCAACAATAAGGGGAAAACAAGTACAGAGGAGGTTAAAACAGTCCGCAAACTTGTGAGAAGAAACAAAAGAACACAAGATAATAGGAATCTCGTGACATCTCCTGAGGTAGGCAGTATCATTACGCCTATTTTACAGACAAGAAGACTGAGGCAGAGAGAGTTAGTAACCTGATGGTCACAGTCAGAATCAAGGAGATTTAGCAGCTAAGTAGAAATTTGCAGCAAAAAAAAAAAAAAAAAAAAAAAGGCCTGGATGGTTCTATTAAGAACACACCAGAGAAATAGAGGCTTACGGATTTCCCTGGTGGCACAGTGGATGGGACTCCGCGCTCCCAATGCAGGGGGCCTGGGTTCCATCCCTGGTCAGGGAACTAGATCCCACATGCATGCCGCAGCTGAGAGTTCGCATGTCACAACTAAGGAGCCCTCCTGCCGCAACTAAGACCCAGTGCAACCAAATAAACAATATTTTTTAAAAAAAGAAAGAAATAGAGGCTTAGGTACAAATGAACTGAGAGTGTGGAACAAAAAAGTTTATAACCACCAAGTTGTCTTAGTTATATTTGCTTCCCACATTTTGCATTAAGTTTCTCAGAAGTGTTACTCACTTTCCTGCGGGGAGAAGATGCCTGAAAGAGGCAAATTATTCCTTTTGCAACAGGACCTAAACTTCCTGTCTCTCTCAGCCTTGGCCTCCAAGACCCCAAGGACCTCCTCTAAGCAGCCAACACCAGGGCAGGCTTTGGTTCAAAAAGCCTGAGTCTGTATTGTAAGAAAAGAAGAACAACAGCCACTAAAAATGTCTGGATGATTTAACAAGGCAGTTTGTACCTTCTGGAATGTACAAGTTGTTAATAAATTGCATTTCTTCCCTTTTTATAGAATACATTCCTAGTGTGGTGTTTGGTTTACGTATTATAATAGGTGCTATAGTTTCAGCGTTTGAATATGGGTTTCATTAATCCTTAATTTGCTCCTCCACCAGAAGGAATTGTTTTCTAGACTTTGGGAACAGTGCCCTCTCCTGGATGAAGTGACATCTACTTTGCTGATTTGCAAAGCTTAGCAACAAGGACATGAATGCTAAAAGACAGGAGAGGCTCCG
The DNA here is from genome assembly GCF_009873245.2 of Balaenoptera musculus. NCBI lineage: Eukaryota > Metazoa > Chordata > Mammalia > Artiodactyla > Balaenopteridae > Balaenoptera > Balaenoptera musculus. Next base: position 81,404,034 of record NC_045794.1, read on the forward strand.
GAGACCTCACATAGGGGGAATTGCTGGTCTCTCTTGGGGATGCAAAGAGGGGTGCCCAAGGTGGTCAGGAAGACCCAGGCCCAGTTCTACCCCAATGAAAGGTGAGAGCCCTGGACTTCCATGGCTATAAAGGAAAAGAAAAGGAGAGGATGTGATCACTGCCTGGATCCAGAAGTCTAAATACCTGACAATGAGTTGGATGGATGTATTTCATCTCACTTCACATTGGTGCAGGGATTCAAACAGAAACTTGATGGGCTTAAAAGAAAAAATGTCACATACTTAATGCTTAGAATGACTCCTGGAAATTAGATCTTGCTCATCTACTAAATTTGTTTAGCTCCACCAAAACAACTGAGTTAGACTGCATTTAAAGGATGTTTTTTGAAGTGTTAGTCTAGAACTTGAGGAAATACTGGTTTCTCTAAAAAGAATAGGGAAGGGGTGTATGATCACTGGTGCTGTTCACCAACACTTCCGGTTCTCTTTCTGGACAGGGATGAGGACTGCACTTTCTGTACCTCCATGAAGTTAGATGTGGCCATGTGGCTTGCTGTGGCCAATCAAGTGTGAGTGGAAGTTAAGCCTTAAAGAACTGGTGCAAGGTCCACCACCTTTCCTTCTCCTCTCCACCATAGGGTGGGCAAACTACAGACCACAGCCTGAATCCAGCCCACTGCAAATTTTTATAAATAAAGTTTTATCAGAGCACAGCCATGCCCATCCTTTTACATATAGGCTATGGCTGTTTGCGTGCTACAACAGCAGAGCTGAGCAGCTGCAACAGAGACCATATGGCCTGCAAAACCCAAAATATTTACCACCTGGCCCTTTACAGAAGAAGTATGAGAACCCATGCTCTCAACAGTGGGGGTCCCTGAAACAAAATATCATGGAGCACAGCTCATGCTGGACAAGATGGACACGTAGCACGAGAATGAAATAAACCCTCGTTTTAAGCCACTGAGATTTGGAAGTGGTTTTGCTACCGCAGCATGACCAAGCCTATCCTGACACACAGGTTAAAAAAGTCCTCTAACAAAACTAGAAAAAGAGAATGTATACCCAGAATCTAAAACACCTTGAAAGAAGCTCTCCAAATATTAATGATGGAAAATATGCAAATTCAATGTCATTGACATTATTCTTTTAACCTGGTGGGGAATAAGCGTGATCCCCACATGCAAATGAGGCTGTTATCAAGTAAGCCACATAAGTGTGATATTTTTTCCCCTAAAATCAAAATGAATTAATTTCTGTATCTAAGGAAGGCCAGCCAGCTCTAATCAGACAATGGTTTGCTTTATGAAAGGAGTAAAGAGGCTCATTACAGGAAATCCCAGGCATGGTGATAAATTCCCAAACTTGGACTCTCATAAAACTCAGGAACACACTTCCCATTGCCTTCCACGTTTCTTCTGAATCACTGAGCCAGAGGCAGCTGCCTGATTTGTGACCTTCAGCTGTCTGCCATCCCTCATAGATCATTTCCACCTAATAGAGCCTTAAAATTGTCATCATTTTCTTTACTTCAACATTTGAAAGAAATGTTAAAGACTGATCCACCACTGAGTTGGCTATTTTGCAACTTCTCCCAGCTGGTTAAGAAGGAAGTCGTTGTAAATAAATGCAGCTTTCCTGGATGTTTTAAATGGTAACAATCACAACAATTTTAGCAACACAGAGAGTAAGGGAGGAGAGAGAAAGAGAAGACTGGATAAAACGGTCCACAGGCCACTGATATCACCCCTAGGGAACCAGAGCAGAGCTTTTCCCAGTTCCCTCCCATTGAAAGCTGTAACCACTTAGTAGTCAGGAGCTTGGAGGAAAAGGAGCACTCCCTGCCCATGTTTTCCATCAGGCTTGACTTCACATCTGGCTAAATCTAAAAGCCCTTCTGTGTCCCTGGCAGGACACCGAGCACTGAAGAAGCATGGCTCTTTGCTGACCCACTAGCAGTTTAGAGGTGGTTCCATTGGACCCTGGATGAAAGAGACAGCAGGTATCCCACAAGGTCATTGCAGATAAATAGGGAGATTCCATCAGAAATGCATCTGTGGACCTAGGACTCAATTCCTCTGAAACTGGGAGTGGGACAGAGGGGATGGCAGGAGTGATGTACTCAGTCTCAGGGATCAGCCTCTAGGCATTCTGTAAAGCAGCTCCATCCCCCTGATGCTGGATTTGTGCTGCTCACAACTGCTTCATCCAAATTCGACTCAGAGGGACTTCCCTGGTGGCGCAGTGGTTAAGCGTCCACCTGCCAATGCAGGGGACACGGGTACGAGCCCTGGTCCGGGAAGAACCCACATGCCACGGAGCAACTAAGCCCGTGTGCCACAACTACTGAGCCTGCACTCTAGAGCCTGTGAGCTACAACTACTGAGCCTGCGTGCCACACTACTGAAACCTGTGCGCCTAGAGCCCGTGTTCCGCAACAAGCAGCCACCGCAATGAGAGGCCTGCGCACAGCAACAAAGAATAGCCCCCACTCGCCGCAACTAGAGAAAGCCCGAGCCCAGCAACGAAGACCCAACACAGCCAAAAATAAATTTTAAAAAAAGCAACAAAAAACAAATTCGGCTCAGAATGGAAATTCTTCTAATACAGAACTTCACACTCTCTCAGCCTGTGACTCGTGTTCTCTACGGGCCCAAAAAGGAGAAAGGAGAAAAAAAGGAAGGGTTTTTCCTTTTGCCATTAGTGCCAGCCTTCTCTGTGTGCCTGTCTGATTCCTTCCAATTTATTCCAGGACAATAAGTAGAAATGAGTTTCCCAACCCCTTCAGGGCAGGTAGGAGACATAAGAATGGAAACACATAGAGCTGGGGGCCTCAGCTGGGGTGGTTGAACTGAGTCTGGCATTTTGGTTTTGTCAATTGCCTGTGGTTGCTTGCAAAGTTCACAGATAATTTGCAACTAGGGCAGCTGCTGAACACACTGGCAAAACAAAAGTTCAAAACGACCTCACTAAATTAAAGGTGAGATCCAAAGCCACCAGCAGATGAAGGTTAATAGAGGGCCCCTACTGCATCTCAGATTAAGGGGAAAACAGTAAAACTACACAAGTACAAACAGCATGTGAAAGTGCTGGCCATGAGTTGTATGGCTGAGGAAGATCTAAAGGTCTTAGTGGACAAGTTCACTGAGCCAGCAATGTAAGAGAAGTGTTAAATAAGAATATAAAAAACAGAAATTATGAAATAATCTTCATAGATTCATACATTCTTTTATTCAACAAACTTTACTGAATGCCTACTACGTGCCATGCATTGTGCTAGGATCTAGAGCAAGAGTCAACAAACTAGAGCCCACAAGCCAAATCTGCCATACCACTTGTTTTTGCATGGCCCTTGAGCTAAGAATGATTTTCACATTTCTCTAATATAAAACATAAAAAAGAGTATTAGCCTTTCAGAGACAACAGCTGTTCAAAGAATATAGGACACTGCCTCTTGGCCTGCAATGACTAAAATATTGCTATCTGGCTCTTTTTAGGAAAAAAAAAAAAAAAGGGTTGCTGACCCCTAATCCAGGGGTACAAAGTTGAATAAGAAATAACCCCTGCCTTCAAGGAACTCACAGTTTGGCATGAACTCAATAATCAGTATCAGAACACTTTGTCCTTTCCTGGCTTCACAACTTAGAAGCAAGATAGAAAAATTGAAGGAAGCTCATGGAAAGTTATAAAGATTAATAAAAGAATGGGAAGAAGAATTTATGAGAAAATTTTAAAGGAATTTGCATTATTTATTCTTAAGAAAAGGAGACTATGGGGAGACTTAAGAATAGTCTTCAAATATTTGAGGGGATATTATTAAGCAAAAGGCTTTTCCATTGTGGACATAAAGATTAATAGAATGTAGGCTAAACATTTTTATTATAGAGATGGAAGGATTTCCTAGAAGGCTTTTAAATTTCTACAATGAATTGAGAAATCCATTTTCTTTAATCCTCTAAAACTAGTGTCTTTTCCCATCTGTCTAGGAGCTGTTAAGTGTTGTTTGAGTGTTGTCTGAGCTAAAGGTAGAGGTGGACTAAACGCCCTGTGTTCAAGCCAGCTCTCTGATTCTTCCATTCAGAAGCTGGGGCTTTTCAGAAGGAGAAAGTCTTTTTCCCCCTCTGGGTCTCAATTTTCCCCTCTTGAAAAATGAGAGCCTGACATGCTCTGAGTCTGTGATTTCCTGGGCTGAAACTTTGAAATGGTTCAGTAGCCAAGGAAAGCAAAAGAGCTTCAATGATCCCCTCTCACAAGAGAGGAGGCAATAGATGCTGTTTCATTCTCGACATGAATAGAGAAATTTAGACTCAATATCTGTTTTAATTCAAAGGTAACTACTAGTTGGAAAAAAAAAGTAGAACATGTTTACTAGATGGAAAAGACCAAAGAAAACTTGAATAAATGCCTAAAGATTATAAAAGCATAAAAGGGGAAATGTCAAGGAGGCATACACAAAGAAAGACATAAAATAAGAAGACAGAAGTAAGAACTGACATTCCACAATCCCAGTCAATGTGATGGGGTGATAGGCTCCTCTTTAGAAGATGTACTCTTAGGTTAGACCCAAATTCAGAATTCTACTACATGCCGTTTACAAGAGAGCCACTGAAAACCAAATGGGGAACAAGTGTAAAAAATAAAGGGTTTAATATGGAACTTGGTTCATGATATGCATGCTGAAGTCTTTAGGCAGAAAGTGTACTGATGGGTGCAGCTGACCATGGCATTCATCAAAAAAGTAAGACGGACAGACATCTGGATAGAGGGATGGATGGACAGATATGCAAAAAAGAAAATATAGGAAAATATTAAATGCAGAAGCTAGGAGGTAGATATATGGATGCTTACTGAACAATTCTGTATGTTTGAATTTTTTATAATAAAACTCAGGGAAAAAAATAAACCAAACAGTACAAAGAGTAAGATTTCATTTTTTGTTAATTCTATCGATGCATAAAGAAAAAGAGAGCTTTTAAAAAGTTGTGATATTTGAAGTAGGCAGAATCTGAGTTATTTGGGCTTCTTTGCCCTGCTCCTTTTATGACTTTGATAATAATTCCAAGGCCCACACCAGGAGGTCAACTTATTTTAATGTGCTCTGTGCCTCTGTCCAAATGCGGCCATTCCTTGCTTTTTAGGGAAGATCATAAAGAAGTACAGTTTAAAGACAGTTTTTAGGAATTGGTGCTATTAGAGGCTTCTTTCTTTATACTTATTTATATCTAGAATTCTCCCTCAGTAGAAGGACATTGGTCTTAGAATCAGACAGAGTGTGATTTCATCCCAGTTTCATCACATTGCAGCCCTGGGCATGTTAATTAAACACTGGCCTTTGGTCAAAGAGAGATATAACATTGGATATGTTATACGCTACTTGATATGACATTACGTCTCCACTCAGATTCCTAATCAGCACCTTACACTTAATATGTTAAAACCAGCACTCCTGATCTTTCACCTCAAACCTGCTTCTCTTATAGCCTCCCCCATCTCAAATGGGAAAGTTTCTCAGGCCAAAATCCTTGGAGCCATCTCTTTTCCCTCTCTTTCTCTCATACCCCATTTGTGATGCAAATCCTGTTGGCTCAACCTTCAAAAGATACCCAGAATCAGACTGATTTCATCACCTCCAATGCTACATCTCTGGTGCCAAGCCTTGTTTCCTTTCTGGATTATTCCAACAGCCCTGGAACTGATTTCCTGGCTTCAAACCTAAGGCCCTGTAGTTTAGCCTCAACATAGTAGCCAGACTGATCTCTTATAATTGTACCTGATCATGTCACTTCTCTGCTCAAAACTCTTCAGTGGCTCCCCATCTCAATCAAAGTCAAGCCTAAAGTCCTTCTTCAATGGCTTACAAGGTCACCCTGCTGCTACCTCTGAGACCCATCCTGCCCCATTCCCCCGCTGCTCACTCAGCTCCAGCCACGCCAGCCACCTTGCCATTCCCTGAACTTGTCAAGCACATACCAGTCCCAGAGCATTTGCTGTTCTCTCTGCCGGAACTCTCCTCTCCCTGATATCCACATGACTCACTCTCTTCCACCCTTCACATCTCTGCAAAAATACCCCCCTTCGTCATTGACCTTCCCCGCCCACCCATGCGACACGGCCACATCCCCACCCCCACACTCCCTGTTACGCTTACTCTGCTTTATCCTTTTCCACAGCGCGTACCTTTCTCCAGCATATTACATACTTACTTGTTTCCTATGGTCTGTGTCCCCTGCCCCTCGTACATAAGCTACAAGGGGTCAAGAGGCTTTATTTCGGGCTCTACTGTACGCTCAGAACTAGAACAGAACATGGCACTTATCTTCTCCTCAATATGTTGAAGGAATACAGAAGTGCTTTGAAAATTATAAAGCCCTAAATACATGTGGTGGGGCATTATTATTATTTACATGGGTAGGCCAAAGGAGAGCCTTTCTTAAAAAAAAATCTACGGTTCATTTTTCTCCTCAACTTTGCTACATATAAGGAGATCCTTCCTCTATCACCTGCAGATTAGATACGGCCAAACACGGTCACGTGACACCCAGGGGTTCACAATTCACAGTTCGCAGTTCACAACCTGCTCCTCAGGAGCCCATCAGAATGGACACAAGGACCAACTGTCACTGGCAAAGCCCATTAACAATTCCTGGGAAATAAAAATAGAATCTGGGTCATAAAATAGTCTAACCTTTTCCTTTCCTTTGCGCCTAGTCCGGTTTCACTGGATCACAGGGCGGTGCGCGCAGAGGAGTTCCCCACCCCTGCCTCCGGCCTTCAGACCTGAGCTCCCGGTGCCAACGGGCCGGCCGTGCCGACACCTCAGCTCGCAGGGCGTGTGCGGAAGTGCGGGGCCCACATGATCCAAGATGGCGGCGGCGGTGGGACATGCGCAGAGGCTCTGCCTCAGCCCTGCAGTCCTGCGCCTGAGCAGCACGGCAGCGCCCGCCAGCGCCCCGCCCCGGAACTCCACCCCCTCCCCCATGACAAGAATCCTATAAGGGGACTTCCCCGGCGGTCCAGGGGCTATGACTCCGCACTTCCACTGCAGGCGGCACGGGTTCGGGGAACTAAGATCCGGCATTCCGCGAGGCGAGGCCAAAAAAAAAAAAAACCCTATAAAGCAGCCCCTCCCACAGCCTGTCGGGGAGAGCATGTACTCTACAGCGTGAGCTTGTACCTCACCGTCCTTTGATCAAAGAACTCCACCTTCTGAAACAAATTCAGTCTCCTGTTGGTGTAAGCGACACTGGGCAGAAGGGTCCTTGCTGGGGATCAACTCGGGAGGGTCGGTAATAATCAAAATAATATCAGCTAAAACTACCAGGTATCAGAGGAACGTCGTCCTAGAGAAACGTATGATCAATGACAGTTCTACTACACTGTTATCTTTAAAATCTTGTAGAGAAATAAGCATTGAACTGGGAATCCGAAAAACCTGGGTTCACTGCCACTCCCTCCAACTCAGGGTCTCTCAGCCTCAGCACCACTAACATCCTGTGCCATATAATGCTCTGACGTGTGGGGCTGTCCTGTGCATATAGGATACTTAGCAGCACCCCCAGCCTCTGCCCATCAGTAGCATTTCCTCTCACTTGTGACAACCAAAAATGTCTCCAGACATGGCTAAATGTCTCCTGGGCATTGAGAACTACTCTGACTCCTAGCTATGGAAACAAATAAATTAGTAAAACTCTTTGAGGGTTAATTTCCTTGTTTGTAAAAGAGGACCAGTAATACCTATCACACAGCATAGCTTTAACGACTAAAAGAAATAATGCATACAAGTACTCACAAATTTTACCATATTACTATTTTTGAACCTATTCATTTTTACTCCCGACAAATAATAAGCTATTTATCTTGCTCTAATAAATGACTTTGCTTATGTAGGCTACACTGATGATGGATGGACATACTGCATTTTTACAATCATAATGTTGAGCTTTTTAGTGCCTTATCAGGTCACACCTGCAGCTCACAAATTATCTCCAAATCCATTCCTTGGTTGGTTTCTCCCCTTAAAGAGCATGCCCTTTAGAGAGTGCATTAAGAGACAATCTGCTCACCCATGGTTAATTTTATGGGCTGTTTATCTACAGTAGGATTTACTTGAGTCTATCTTGGTGAATGTAATGAAGCCTGAGTGTGCGTTCACGGGGCTGTGAGGTGAGGCTAGTGAGAGTAGAGAAAAGCCTTAGGCTAGTTTTGGAAATGTCACTTCAGAATCACTTAAATTGGAAAAGTTCTAGACAGTTCTAAAAGAAAAGCTCCAGTAAACAAACCCATCACAACAAATAAGACAGAAAACCCACGTCCACTCTTTGGGGGCAGAGAATAGTGCAGCATTTGGTGTGGATTCTATCTTGAAAACTATTAATAACCTGGTCTGCCAATTTTTCAATCCCCTCAGGGACTAGACAAGTACATTGTGCAGTAGCCTATATCCATTGTGATATTAATTTATGTCTTTCTCTGGTAAAAAGATTTAAATGGATGGTAGGACTCTAGGAGGGATGGATAGAATTACCATCATTTTACAAATGAAGAGATACAAAGAGGTTCGGTAGCCTATGCAAGGTCACACAGAGATAATAAATGATGGAGTCAAGATTTGAACTCAGGTCAGCTACCTTTAGATCCTGGTTCCTTTCATTAAACTGCACGAAAATAATTCAACATTCCTGGAGTGCATTACCACCTGCCCCACAGAAAGCAATGGCAGGAAATATAAGTGGCTTTTAACAGGATCGACACCTTTGCAAAAGGAAAAGCCCAAAACACTGAGAAAAGAAGTTGGGTGAATGACAGGAAACACTATGGGCCCCTCCCCTGGAGCAACTGTTGATGAAGGAACACAGGCAAGAGCTTACGCATCTGAACGCTCAGGGTGATTCGTATTCTCTTAGAGGGTTGTTAGGGTGCCGAGCCCTTAACCTGCCAGGTGGCATGTGCGCCATGAAAACTACCTCCACCGATAGATGTACATCCAGTGCAGCAGGGAAATCACCCAGTGAGAGCAGATGCTGGCCCCAGAGACCTCCTACTGTACAAACCCCTCTCTAGTTGGCTGACCACGGCGCAGGCCAGGGGTGTGTGGACACTCAGAGCTTGTGATGACTACTTACTACTAGAATAGACATTTTTCAGTATTTTAATGACTTGCCCAGCCATTCAGCCCTGCTCCACACTTCCTAGATATGTGACCTTACCTGAATTACTTAACCCTTCCAAGCCTTCATTTCATTTCTTTGTAAAATGAAGATGATGATAACAGTGCTTACCACCCAAAATTGCCGTGAGGATTAAATGAGACGGAAAGGGCTCTGCACTGTTCCTGACGTATATTAGATGCACAACAACGATTAGTGCTCCTTATTATTAAAGGAGAAAGCTTGAAGTATCCAACATATCAATTAACTTTGGTAAAAATGAACCTGAGTCCCATATATTAGATGTGACTATTCCCTAAGGTCAGACAAACATGGGGTGGTCTGCCCCCTCACTGAATCACACCATCCAACCCTGGTAACTGAGTCAACCTGATTCCCTTTTAGTTCTATTCCAGGCACTGGTACTAAGTTTGTCTCCAAATAAGACAAATGGGATGGCCTCCATGGCAGCAGGGTGCCTTGCGGAGTCAATCGTGATTCATTCTGTTTCTCCCAGCGGCTGAGTCCCCCATGTGGCATCTCAAGTTTTCAACTGGAAAGCCCCAACCTTCCCAGTAGCCAAACACAGAGTCTTACGTGTCAGCCCCAATGGCTAGGTTTCCTGTCCCTCAATGCCAGTTACCAGCTCCCTGACTGCTGATCTCGGGCTTTCCCAGCGCTCACTGCCAACCTGATCAGAACTCAGCTTCTTCAAAGCTGTGTGAGTCTTGGGCAAATGTACTTCCCGGATCTCGGATCCTCAGTAGACCCTGGATTAAAAGTTCAGGAATCCCACATATTCTTCCCCTGGACTTAGCTCCCCACAGCGGATCTTCTAAACATCCCTATGTGCAAACCCTGGATATGCTCCTGTATTTGGCCCCCGTCGTTGGCTGACCCAGACTCCAGGCAGTAAAGCATGGTGGCTATGAACACAGTGTTGGAGTTACACAAAGGAGAGTTTGAATCCCAGGTGTGCCACTTACTAATAACTAAGGTCTTGAACAATTACTTATGCTTTCTGAACCAAATTATAAAGTGAAGATAAAAATGCATACTTCTGAGAGTTGCTATAAGAGAGGTAGGTTAAACTTAGTTCCCTAGTTGGCATGGAGAAGCATTCCCCAAGTACTCTTATTTTCGATGGAAAATAGCACTCCCCCTCTCCACCACAACTTGACGTCTGGTCATTTTCTATCTATTTAAACTAGATCCTTAACAAAACTACTTGGAAATTACTCAAAAGTCTAGACAGCTACTCAGACCAATACTTCTAGTTCTCTCAATCAAAATTATCCAGAATCAAATTTGGACATACACTGTTTTTACTGTTTGTTTACTATTTTATTCCTTCAACCAATACATAGTGAGCATCTAGAGTGCCAAGGGCTGGGCCAAGTGATCAAGACAGACCTGATACTTACCCTCATGGAGGTTACAGCCCGTTGTTCCCCAACCAGATTTAAGGGACCTTCTTTCATGGAAATCTCCTTACTAATCCAGGATGGTGTCTAGCACAGTGCTTGTGAAATAATTCTTCTGCTAGTACCTGTCTACATTTTCCAATATTCTCAATAGGAGTACATTACTCTTATAATTTAAAAATTCATTAAATTTGAAAAATACTGGCTGATTCTCTAAGAAGTGCATAAAAGTAATTTGTCAGACCACCTTATGCAGCAGGAAGTCCCGTCCATCCCACTGCCATAGCTGTGTCTCTCCCAGGTAAACTCCTGAGCGAACAGCCACTGCTGGCTCTTCATCTGCTGCCCAACATCTATTCTCTTCCCTCCAAGGACTTTGCCATTTTTCTAGGCCTGAACCACCCAGTATTCCAAAATAAATACTGTGTTTAAAATCCAACCAATTTCCTCTGAAAGTTTAGAACAGGCACCAGTTACTTTATCCGGATTCCTTAAGCAAGGAAAAAAGACTCCAATTGCTACAGTCATTTAGAAAAGCAAAGCAACTTCTCTCTTTGGGAGTTGCTACGTATGATGCCACACTGTTTTAAAGGGTCTTAGATAAGTCTTCAATTTCATGACGTTTAGAGATTAATAATACCTTTGGGGAAAAGATGCTGAAAGGTAGGCAGGACTTGTCACAGGAAAAGAAAAGAATCTTTCCTGCTTTGCTGTGATTAGCTGCATAAATTGTAGTGCGAGTTCCAGAGCTAAATGAATTAGTATGCATCCCACCCAGAGTTCTTTATTTGTTGAAGTAAAATGCTTACAATCTTTGCTTGGGGGAGAAAAAGAAGGTATGTCATTAAATGAATATGAATTAATCAGTACTTTATGGACAGAACCCATAATTTTAAAGCAGCGAAAAAAGGCAAGGCATTTATCAGGGTTCCTCTCAGCAATCTCCCTCCGTCATTGCTAATAAATCTTTTATGAAATATGGAGTTTTGCAATCTTTGCAGGAACATCCCCCTGCCCACTTTCCTTGGAAGAAAAAAATAAGTTAGCATTCATCTCTAATATTTTCTCCTCCCTTCCCTATTTGAATTTCCTGTACACAGAAAATACCTGAAGCACTTTATTTTTTAAGCTTTTTTCCCAAATTTATAAGTTCAAGACCTCTTTCATCAGAAGAAATCATTCATATGAAACTTCTCCCAAGAGAGTGGAGGCAAGAAGCTGAGTTTCAGGTGAGAAACACAATATTTTAGTAAGTATAATATCCTGGGCCTGCTAAACAATCAATATTTATATATGGAGTGACACAGTCTGTAGATTAAAGGAGTTTGGAGATAGATAAGGAGATAATTAAAGGATACAACATTCCAGTTCTAATGCTTTATAATTTTCGTATAACTACTCATAGAAACAAGATTCTACCGAATTATAAACAGCCTGCCAATAACTTCACAATGCCCTGATTTAATCAGGATTTTATGCTCCTACTTGAAGGTTAGGTTCATTAGCTGTGAAATACACCACTGGATGTCTGGATTAAGATTTTTAAGAGAACACTAAATATGGAGTGGCACGTAGCCAGTTTCTAGCTGCTTAAACTGTGCAAAGGGATGTGTGATCATTCTCCCCGAGGTTGGTAACTTTTTATTTTTAGCCACAAATCCACAGGCCATCTCTCTTGGAGAGGGATGGGGCCTGATGGCCGGTCGAAAGCTTAAAAAGGTACGTGACTGAGAAACAAGGTGTTAAGAGGCTATAAGGAAGGGTTGGCGGGAGGAGGGTAGGATGCCTGTAATGATTTTGCCATTAAGAGTACGTGCCATTTTACAGCTTGGATTTATTTATAACAACAGGTGGTGGTATTTGTGGGGAACTGCTTGTTTTTTCATTTGAGAAGGGCAGCTCCATACATCTGTTAGAAGGCGAAACAAAACCTTTTCCAAACACCGTTTTCCTCGCTTTCTGCATCACCATTAGGAAGCAAGAATTTGTAGCAAAAGGCCACCCTGCCATTATTTCTTCCTGATGACACTCATTTAGCAGCCATTAAAATGCAAATAGAACTATGATTTTTAGATCACAAAATTAACATTAACGGTTGGATGATTGATTAAAGGTCATGGCAACTGTATAACTTAATTTCTTAGATAATTGTGTTCAGTTATCTGCAGACTGTTTGGGTCTCTGAATTCATTTGATCTGCTGTTGAACACTGACAGGTGCAGTAATTGGCAGAGTCTCCTTGGGGCTCACTGCTTCCCTTGAACCACGCCCTCTTGTCTTCCTCGAAGCCATCGTCTAAAACACAGACGAGAAAGCCAAAACCAGCCAGCGCACAGCCAGCAGACTTGTGAGTCTGGGCAAGGTCACTGGAGAGGTTATTACAGACCTGGAAAGCTCCAAATAGAATTCTATTCCATGGTTAACGAGTTTTCCCCCTAAGAACTTCCTGCATGGGGCTCACGGGGGTGTAAAATGACCCCTAGCCCTCCCCTGGGGTTCAGGCTAGCCTCTTCAGAGCCGGGGTTGAAGGATCCCATCTCAGACCCATTTTTCTTTAATGGAGGCAATAAGTCATAAAGAGAGGTAATAATAAAACACCAGCTTTTCATGTCACCTCTGTATGTGCGAGTTCAGGCAGTGACCCAGTAAGCTGAAATGGGAAGTGGCCAGACATTCTGTCTATCTCCTCTGCTTCTCAAATGTCAAAAAATCAAATATATATGGTGCTTACCTGGTATGCTAAATACCTTTGAACTCTGTATTGTAAAGTTAGGAATTCACTGGGAAAGCAACATAGCATTGAGAGAATTGAGTTAAGCTGCATTATTATTCTTATTATTGCCATTATCATTATTATTATTATTATCTCTTAAAGTACGTTCTCCTGGAAATTTCATAGGACTTTGTTTTATCATGATGGATTCTATTTTGCAAACCTCTGTCCATCAGCTGCTAGATTTCTGGCTCAAATCAAGCAACGCCTCTCCATAGCCGAGCTACAACTAATGTTGATGACATCATCCTGGCACATCTTCCTCGATGTAAACAAATTCACCCTTAGATCAAAACACCTTCACTTAAGTCATAAACAAGTGGATTTGAAATCATAACAAACCAATACACAACAAGGTCACAACCATGTCTCATCAGGAGTTCATTCAACACAAGTATTTATTCAACAAAAATATACTGAGCACTTACTATACAGGCCAAGTTCCAGGGCTGGGGATACTCTAATAAAGAGGACAGACGATCGCTTCAGGATGTAACTTACAGCCTCTGATGAGATACAGGGAAGGGAGAGCAAGCAAGGAACAACACCTAAAGGTGGGCTGAGCACTACAAAAGAGAAAGCAAAAAGTGAAAAAGCAGTGTTGGAGTTTGTAGCAGGCTTCGTATTCCCAGCGCCCTTCACAGTGCACACTCGGTCCTAAATTAAAGCTTACTGAAACCATCAATCTCTTCTTCAATGAATCAACAAGAGGATATAAGGATATAATTCTGGGAAATCCTAGGAGAGTCCATGAAAAAAATGAGACTTGCAAGCCACAACACTGGCTACTGTCAGTTCCTCAAACACACCGTGCTTCCCTCCTATACGCCTAGTTAATATCCACTCATACTCCAGACCTCAGCCCAGAGGCCAGGACCACAGGGAAGGCATCCCTGACCTCCCCTTCCCTTTCCCAACCCAGGTCAAGTCCAGGTCCTGGGTACAGAGGCCCAGTCAGGTGCCCAGGTGCAGGTTCCCACAGACTCCACCACACCAACCTCCTACCATACGCCCTCTGCATGGCCCACACCACACAATTTACACTGATGTGGATGATTATTAGATGAATGTCTCTCTCCGCACTGTGGACTCTAGGCTTTGTGAGGGCCTAACAATGTCTGTCTGGCACCGTTGTGTTCATGGCAGCCCCTCAATAAATAGTTGTTAAATGCACAGATGGAGTTTGCTGTGTTGGGTCTTTAAAAATGGCAAGAATAGGAACAGGCAAAGAAGAAGAAGAGCAAACACAGAGGGTGGAAAGAGGGCAGAGTGGGTCCCAGGGGGCTGCCCAGGGTGGATGCAAAGCATTTCACCAGCTGTGCTACTGGGCTCGGACCACACAGAACAGCCGGTTGGAGGCTGGTGCTCCCTGCCTGCGTTAACCCTTTGGCTCCTGGGTTGTGGAAGGGTGGGTGGGTCCCAGACAAAGGTAAGCCTGGGGCTGGCCTGTAGGGGTGCTCTTCGAGGCAGCGGCTCTCTACCAACATTTTTTTTTAGTGTTTTCTGGTTTTTTGGGAGGGTGGGGGTGGGAAAACACAGGTGAGAAAAGGGCTGGAGAACAGGAGGCCCTTTCGTTTTTATTTTTTCTCAGACAGGAAGTACTGTCACTCGGATGGCAGGTTCACCTGAAGGACACATCTTGAGAGTTTGTAAAGGCCTCCAGGACTGTCCTGTTGCATTTCAAAATGAGAAAGCCTTTTTTCCTTTTGACAAACACTGTGCACTGGAATTAGGTGTGAGGGGTCTGGCCATGTTTCTAAGTGTAGTGTGTGGCCCCTGCAGGAGCGGCCGGAGCAGAGAGGAGCTCGGTCAGGGCGGCTGGGTCCGGGGACGGCAGCCAGGCGCTCGCAGGGGAAGGGGGGCAAGAGCAGGTGAGGACACAGAGAGCTCCGTCCAGTGGGCAGCCCTTCAAGGAGGGACTTCAGAGCAAAGATTCAGGGGATGAAGGAGAAAAAAAAAAAGACAAGCTGGTGAGAAGTGAGGTCTGAGGGTGGAGGCGAGGAGGGGAGTGCCGAACGTTGTCAATTGAGCGGTGAAGCATCTTTCACAAAAACTGGCCTCTCTGGATGACGCTGGGAGGAGCCCTGCATCCTCTGTCAGGAGGCTGTTGTTCCCCCACTTCCTTAAAGCAGTGAAGAGCAACAAGTGATTTCAGCGGTTCCTAAGGCCCTTCTTTCCCTGTGTTCCACGCTGGACAGAGCTTAGAATCACAGCCCGAGTGGCTATCACACACCGGCGGCAACACCACGGGTGGACTCTGCGGGGCACGCCCCCCAATCGCCTACTGCCCATCCTCTGAGCCAGGTCTTCCCCGGACCGGCCAGCAACGGCAGGTAGATGGCGGGTTAGGTACTCTCAAGAGCGTGTTCAGGGACTTCCCTGGTGGTCCAGTGGTTAAGACTCCCCATTCCCAGTGCAGGGGGCCTGGGTTCGACCCATGGTCAGGGAACTAGATCCTGCATGCCACAACTAGAAGATCCCACACACAGCAATGAAGATCCCCCATGCGGCAGCTGAGACCCAGTGCAGCCAAATAAATAAATAAATATTTAAAAAAAAAAAAAGAGCACGTGCAAAACTTCAAATTTCCCCTCGCCTTTCTTTGGGATGACAGAATTAGGGATGATTTCCTTCTAGCTCTTATTTTAAAAACAAACAAAAACTAGCATAAAATGCCTCACACAAACATTTGATAGAGGCAGCTCTGCAGACTTAAGTGGCTACCCAGGCTGTTTTGGGAATCACAGTCAGCCCTGCAACCCATCCTCCCCTTGGACCCTGCTCCGGCCTCTAAAAAGACTGATACCCACTGCCCAGCTCAGGCCTCTCTGTCCCCACAGCCTGGGTCTGCTGCTGGGAGTGGAGAAAAGGAGAAAAGGAAGCCCCCCGCAGCAGGCTCCCAGAGCTCATACCTCTGTTGCAGACCCAACCAAACCCCCGTCCACGTGCCCATTGCCACAGGGATGAACTGCGTGGTCTCCATCTACCAACATTTTTAACAAGCTGAAGATTCAGTCAGAGTACCAGCTGTCTGAGAGCAATCTCAGAAGTAGAGAGGGCCCCCGGGGGGGCTATTCCTTTATGGAATATATGGAATATACATTAGGAAGATAAGCTAAATTATGAGAAGCCTTAAAACTCAGGCATAGGCTTTTGATCTTGAGTTCAGCAAGCAACACAGGAAGTCATTGTAGATCCCTAAGAAAGGGAGAAATGATGAAAGGCGTACTTTTAGGAGGACTGATTACAAAGTTCAGGCCAGGGACTTCCCTGGTGGCGCAGTGGTTAAGAATCCACCTGCCAATGCAAGGGACACAGGTTTGAGCCCTGGTCCGGGAAGACCCCACATGCGGCAGAGCAACAAAGCCCACGAGCCACAACTACCGAGCCTGCGCTCCAGAGCCCGTGAGCCACAACTACTGAGCCTGAGTGCCACAACTACTGAAGCCCGCGCACCTAGAGCCTGTGCTCCGCAACAAGAGAAGCCACCGCAATGAGAAGCCCGTGCATCACAACAAAGAGCAGCCCCCGCTCGCCACAACTAGAGAAAGCCCGCACGCAGCAACGAAGACCCAAGGCAGCCAAAAATAAATAAATAAATAAATTTTTTAAAAAATAAAATAAAATAAAGTTCAGGCCAGATGCTGTGTAAGGTGCTGGAGAAGATGTAAAGATGATACCTAGACATTAGGCTTTGCCAAAATGAAGTTTCCCATTTTATAATGCTCAGGGGAGAGTCTGAATTTCCCCAAGAGTTAAAGTCTCCATTTTCAACTGCTATGAGGCTGGTTTGGGTTGTTTTCTTGTCTGGTGTCTTAGCTCCCTAAAAGCAATTCCTTACATCCTTAGTAATGAGTCTAGCCTTTGGTAAATGTTTGTTGAAATGAATGAGTGAATGAATGGCCTTTTTCAGAACAAAAACATAAAAAGTGGCCCCCAAGTCTGTGCTACTATGGAAATCCTCTCTCCCCTCCAACCTTTCTTAAACAAGTTTCCCCAACTAAAAGCTTGTCTTTCATCATCTTTGCCAAAACCAAAGACAGCCTAAATCTTCTCCTTCCTTGTCTGCAGTCTGACAGAGCCCTATCTCTGAGTGAGACTGCCCACCTCCCTCTGAATCCAACCCAGTCCCCCTTCTTGGCAAACACTAACTTGGTAAGCTGTATTTCATGAAGTTAACCAGGCTCATTACAGAGAATATATTTCCAGGAGGAGGGATGTTAATTTCTTCCTCATACAAAGACCAAAAATCAATATCATAAATCCAGGAAATCTCCCCTAAATGTCTCCCCCGTCATCACTCTCCCCTGCGCTCTGGGTAAATACCATTATGACAGGTTAGCTATATTTCAGCTCAGCAATATGATATTGAGGTGACTGCAGGACAAGTCATGCTGCTGAAGTTAAGGAGTATTGGCTGAGACGTTATTCCTCAAGGTATTTTGTGACATTGGAATTCCATCAAATCGAGTTGAATGTACTTTTAACTTTTAAACAAGCCCCAGTTCCAATCCTCAGCCTACTTAAAACATGCTGAACTTGGATGGTGACCTATAGATTTTCAACCTGCGTTAGAGGTGGATGAAAAGGAAGCAGTTTCCCAGGGCATGTTTTCATCTCAATATATTCATTTACTCAAATGTGTAATAAACACCAACTGCACACATTGTATGAGAGATACATAAAACCGTGAGGACACAGGCACCAATTTTGCAGGAATTTACAGTCTAAGTAAGCAAACAGAGTTTAAACTAAGACTTAGTTTTAATTTTAATACACACATACACATCAGACCCTAATAAAAATTTCTCTGCAGAAACGTGAAATCTCCAAGTAATGTTTTCCCTATCACCTTTTGAGAGTCCCTTAACCTCATACAACACCAGGAGGGAAGAACACAGCTTCATCTGAGGAGTAAACAAGAATCTAATTTTAGAAATCCTCCAAGATGTTGACCTTTGTGTAGGGATCTGTCAGCCTAAGACCCAGGGTCTTGGATGGGTTATTATAAATTAAAATCTAATACTCCTTCCTTCTCTCTGGATCTATAATGCCCCATTCAATCAGCAACGTCCAGCTTACGTGTGCAATTCAGCTCCAAGAGGTAGACTGCAAAGCCTAGTGACTTCAACATCCCAAGGGCACAGGTGAAATTAATTAAGGCATTGTCACTAAATATTAGCCGTTCTTGAGTCCTCCCTCCCAAGTTTATTTCTAATTATCTCCCATTGAGTCATGTCCCCAATGAGTCAAAATTTTTATTAGATTTTTAGGAGCCTATCTCCTGACAGCTTCAAAGGATTTTTATATTTTAGCATAGTTGATTCCTTCTAACATGCTTCCGTCTCTTAACTAATCTCTGTCCTGAATCATATTATAAAACTACAGAGTGGAATGAGTCCTTTGAGGTCACCTAGCCCAACTCCATCTGATTACAGACAAGGAAACTGAGGCCTAAGGAAGTTCGGTATCTTGAGAAATATGAATAAGTTAATGCTGTATAAAGCTGATGTTACAGAGACCTACTGTTAGATCCTATCAAGACCAAATTGGAAATGGTCCTAGAATAAAGGCTTACATATTTTGATTTTGAAGATATCCCATCAAAATGCTACCCTAGGCTCCAATCATCCTACATAAAGTCTCCCACATCAACAAGCCCAGCCCACGCACTCAAGAGCTTCCAAGTGATCTTTTCAGTGCCTGCTTCTTTAATGTGGACAAATAGACAAGGAATCCTCATACATAGGAGCAAAGATTCCACCATGAGAGACACTAAAGCAAACTAAAAGCAAGACAGAAGAAAATGAACCTAGAGACAACAGAAAATCCAGGAAACAGAAGAAAATCTCAAAAAAGTATAACATCAGAGTGATATTTTATACATAAAACATGATGCTATGAAAGGGAATTTATTAAAGAACAAGAAAGAGTTCCTAGTAAATATATGAAAAATTAGTCTAGTGTAGTCTATAATTACTAGAATATCGTACACTAAAATGAATCAGTTAAATCAAAGTGTAATAGCAAGAGTGAATCCCAAATACCTGTGAGTTAAAAACAATAAGTTGAAGAATGTTAAGTACAATCTGATGTCATTTATGAACATTTAAGAAATAATACTGTTTATGGACACATATACACAAAGCAAATGCACACAACAAGAACTGGAAGGAAATTCACCAAATTCCTTATAGTTGTTATATCACGGGAGGGAGGAAGGGGCATGAGATTAGAGAGGAAAATAAAGACTTCAAATTAAAAAGAAAAGAAAAGAAAGAAAGGGTCCCTAGATATTAAAAATATGAAATCAAATAAAAAACTTAATAAGGAGTTTGGACAATCAAACCCCAAAACCTCACAGAAAGGAAAACAAAAAAATTAAGAGAGGAAAACTAGGCCAAAAAAATGATAAGAATACTAGTGGGGTTAATTCAGAAAGTCTGTCATGCAACCAACAGGAATTCCAGGAATTCAGCAAATGGAGGGAAGGGAACATCAGATGTATAAAACAAGAACATTTCTCAGGACTTCGGGACAGAAGTCTGCCTGAAGGAGCTTTCTGAGTGCCCAATGCCATGCTACAGCTGTGTGGAATTCCAGAAGGCCAGGGATAAAAAAGGAGATCTGGAGAGCCTTTGAGAAGAGAAGGAGAGTTTTCATCAAAGGACCAGTAGTCAGGATACCTTTGCACTTCTAGACATAGGGAATAAAAAAATAATGGAGCAAGGCCTCCAAAATTCTGAGTGGAGATTATTTGAAACTTAGCATTCTATACCAACCAAATGATGAATCAAATGTGAGGATGGAATATTGGCAATTTCACACCAAGAAGGTTCAGAGCATGTGTCTCCTATGCATTATTTTTTAGGAAGTTACCGACGGGTTGGGCTTCTGCAAAAAGAGACAGAAACAATGAAAGGAAAACATGGCATTCAGGAAAGGGACACAACAGAGAAGAATACTAAAGGGAAACTCAAAGGGGAAAGCTGTGAAGCAGGCCATGGAAGGAACCATCTGGATAGAGGACTAAAGAGGGAGGTGTCCAGGAGAAAAAAAATAGGAGCTGTAGATGACCTGCTGATCTGGGGAAAGGGAGCACTTTGGCAGCCTGCACAACAGCCATTTCTCACTTGTCTATGCAGCTAGATTTTGTTTGGGATGCAGTCTGCCCAGCTCCCGGGATGAATTGGGATTGGCCTAAACCAACCATGACATCCCATTCCCAAAGACCAACAATTTATCTAATACAGACATGTGACCGGTTCTGGCCTATGAGATATAAGTGCAAGACTTCAGAGGGATTCTAAGAATTTGTTCCCTGGTAAAAGAGAGCAACCAAAGGCAAAGGCCCAGTTTTGACTCCTGCCATCTTCCTTCCTGCTCCTCCCTGTGTGGTATAAGGACATGACTCTTGGAGCTGCAGCAGTGGTCTCAGGACCACCCAAGAGATAAGGCCAACATGCTGAGGATGGCAGAGGAAAAAGACAAGGACAGCCAGGTCTAAACCTACCCTGGAGCAAACTACTGCCGTGATTCTTGTTACGTGAGATAATAACATGTCTTTGTTATTTAAGCTACTGTTCGTTGGGTGCTCTATTACTTGAGGCCAAAGCATCTTAGCTGGTATGGAAAATATCATGGACAGGCTTTGGCAGAAATGCCAGAACATCTGCTTTAAAAAAATTAACAATAGGTACATTGAAATCTGAGCAAATGAAGGTGAGACAACATTTACTCCGCAGAGACTGGCCAATAACCTTATGAAAAGATTTCAACCTTACAGGTGAAAGGGAAATGCAAATTGAAATCACATTTAGATGCCATTTTATGTCCATGATATTGAAAAAATACTAATAAAGTCTGACCATTCCAGGAAAGCCCTCATAAAGTGCTGGTGGGTATTTAATTATTTCAACCATTTTGGCGAACAATTTGACAATACCTTGTAAAATTGCCAACGCTTATATACCAAAATTCGTCATATTTAGAGAAACTCTTCCACATTTGCACAAGAAAACAATTATGAGAATGTTCTTTGCAGCACTGTTTATAATGGCAAAAAATGGATAGAAAAGAAATTTTGTTTATCACTGGGAAAACAGATTAATACAGTGCATTATAGCCATGCAATGAAATACCATACATTTGTTTTAAAAGCCAGAGTTACATTTATCAACATGGATAAATCTAAAAAGCAAATATTGAGGGGAAAAGTAGGTACAAAAGGCTAAATAAAGTATTATGCCATTTACATTGAATTTTAAAACATAGCAATACTACATATCATTTAGGAATACTTGCATATATAATATAAGTAAAAAAAATAATTCACAGAATGACAAACAGCAACTTCAGGATCATGGTTACTCTAAGGAAATAAGTAAGGAGAAGAACAAGAATGAGATTAGGAAGAGAAACCCAAAGGGTTTTCAATTGTATCTATAATGCTTTTTTTATGCCTGAAACAAATGTGGCAAAATGTTAGGTTACAACTAAGTAAGATAATAGGTATCTGGGTGTTCATGGTATTTTTTTTATATAACGATTTGCTTGAAATTTTCATAATGTAATCATAATACCCTAATTGGCTCAGTAATCTGTTCCTAGTCAAAGTAATGTTAAAATTGGTTATTGAATAAACTAAAAATTGTCATATAAAAATAGGAATAGGAGAGAAAATAAGAGGCATGAGAATTCGAACAGAAAGTAGATCTAAAATGTTCACAACTTTTAAATTAAGGAAAAAATAGTAACTTCATTATTTAGAAATATGAGCAGTGAAGACCAAAAGAAGCTTTCAAATTTGAAGTGATTGGCTCTGGCAGGTAGGTAGGGAGTGGTTGGGAGAAGGAAACTTCTTATTGTTACTGACAGAAGACTGAAGACAAGTATGTGTTATTCCAGTTCTTTAAAAGAAAGTATTTCAGTGATTTTTGCTGTCAGTCTCAGTCAAAATTATCTAATATGGTTATAAATTATGAGCACTTGGAAAAGGAAGTAGTGATAACCAGGACCCCTGAGGAATTTACTAAGATAAGTTTAGTCTGTTTTGCCCCAGAAACAGAGACGAGTAGGGCTGGTGTCCAGCGTCATTTGGGGTAATCAGAAAGAGAGTGGCAGCCCATCATCGAGCATCTGAATGGCAGCAGTTGGCAATGAATGGGCTGGGCAATGGATACAGAATGGGGGGGAGGCAGAGGGAAGGGATTATTTGTGGCCAGTACAAACAGTCCATGGACAAAAGGCCAGTGTGGTGTTGAGAACTAGCGCAGAGGAGGTCCTGATGGGGAGATAAGTGGGAAGGGAAGAGATCTCATCAAGAAGGCAAGTTAGAAACACACACCCCAAAGGGAGCCAAGGTGGACTTAGTAAATGTTTGCTGGTGTTCAACTGGGCAGAACAAGAGTCAGGAGTGAGTGTGAACAGCAGGAACCGTATTTCCAGAAGTGATGTTGAAGGGACAAATACCAGGAGCCAGAGAATGTGGGAACTTGGAGACCTGAAAAATCTTCCAGATGACTTCCTCTTCTCCCAGCATGGTTTTTACTGAGCTGTTCATACATGCAATATGTCTCTTCCCCCAAACCCCACAGAATCTCAAAAGCACTCTCTGGCCCATGTTCCTACTGCAATAGTCCTAACACAGACAACATATTGGTTTCCACGATGAAGAACAGCTAGACTAGATGGTTTGGCTTCTACCACTTACTAACCTTGCGAATTTGGGCAAGTATTTATCCCCTCTGTGCCTCAGTTTCCTCAACTTTAAAATGGGTATAATTTGAGTACCTAACCTCATTAAGTAATGTGCTTATCAAAGGGCTTGGCACATAAAAATCATTCTATAAATCTCAACAGTTACTATCATTTGTTTTGGAAGCCAGACCTCAAAAAAGAGTCACCAGAGACACACTCAGAGGAAAGCAAGCAGGCTGGTGAAGGAAAATGAAATCAACTCAAGGGAAAAACATTGGAAAAAAATTAAGATCCTTATCACGGCTTGTTTAGTTGAATCTTTGGTGCCAAAGAAGTAAACAGCTTTGGAGAGAGTAAAGAGAAGTTCTAATAAGTAGCATAATTTTGAGCAGCTACTCTCTGCCAGGCCCTGTGGGAAACACTCCGTGGCAAATTCTGTTAGTTTCTAGTCCAGGTACTATTACTACGCAAAAAGTTATCTCCAAAATTTAGTAGTTTAAAACAATAACCAGGGACTTCCCTGGTGGCACAGTGGGTAAGAACCTGCCTGCCAATGCAGGGGACACGGGTTCGAGCCCTGGTCCGGGAAGATCCCACATGCCGCGGAGCAACTAAGCTTGCGTGCCACAACTACTGAGCCTGCACTCTAGAGCCCTCAAGCCACAGCTACTGAGCCTGCGAGCCACAACTACTGAAGCCCGCGCACCTAGAGCCCGTGCTCCACAACAAGAGAAGCCACCGCAATGAGAGCCCACGCACCACAATGAAGAGTAGCCCCCGCTCACCGCAACTAGAGAAAGCCCGCGTGCAGCAACGAAGACCCAACGCAGCCAAAAATAAAATTAAAAATTAAAAAAAACCAAAACAATCACCATTGAATTATGCTCACAGATTCTTTGGGTTGGGAATTCAGACAGGCTTGTCCTATTACATAATGCTGGGGCCTTGGTTTGGAAGACCCAACAGTGAGGGGCGGGGGTGAGGCGCTGGAACCACCTGAAGCCTCACTCACTCACCTGTTGGGACCTGGGATGGATTAATTGGAAGACCACAACTGCCAACCAAAGTACCTACATGTGGCCCCTCTCTGTGTGACTTGGCTTCCTCACAGCATGGCAGCCTCAGGGGAGTCCAACTTCTTACAAGGTATCTCCAGGCTCCAGGTGCAGGTGTTCCAGGAAACAAGGTAGAAGATTCATGACTTTTTACAACCCAGCCTCAGAAGTCACACAGCATCATATCTGCCCATATTCCATTGGTTACAGATGAGGCTTGAGGGGAAGGGACGTAGATCCCACTTCTTAAAGGGAGGAGTGTCCATGAATTTGTAAATATGCTTTAAAAACCACACAGTTATCTACCTGATGTTTATCTCCCATTTCATCCTTGCTGCAATGGACTGAACACCTGGGTCCCCCAAAATTCATATATTGAAATCCTAATCCTCAATGTGATGGTATTAGGAGCTGGAACCTTTAGAAGTTGATCAGGTCACCAGGATGGAACCCTCATGCATAGGATCAGTCCCTTATAAAAGGGACCCCAGAGAGCTCTCTTGCCCTCTTTCCACCATGTGAGGACACAGCAAGAAGACAGCCGTCTATGAACCCAGAAGTAGGCCTTCACCAGTCATCAGATCTGCTGGTTCCTTGATCTTGGACTTCCCAGCCCCCAGAACTGAAAGAAATAAATATTTGTTGCTTAAGCCACCCAGTCTATGGTACTTTTTTATAGCAGCCCATACTAGACTAAGACACTTACCAACAAAACTGCAATTTTGTTCAGAGTAGCAGTGTGCCCAGCCCAAGGTAATGAACCATAACAATCCTATTCCTTTTTGCCAGTAATCTGTTATGCCAGGGTCCCTTAAAACTAAGAGTGGTGGGACTTCCCCTCATGGTCCAGTGGTTAAGACTCCACGCTCCCAACGTAGGGGGCCCGTGTTCGATCCCTGGTCAGGGAACTAGATCCCGCATACCACAACTAAAAAAAAGAGCCCACACGCTGCAACTAAAGATCCCACGTGCCGCAGCTAAGACCCAGAGCAGAAAATTAATTAATTAATTATTTTTTTAAAACTAAGAGTGGTCATGTGACCCGGCTCTGACCAATGAATCATAAGGAAAACTCTGCTAGGGGGCTTCTAGAAAGTGTTTTGCTTTCCTACTAAAAGAGTCAGACTTAGCCATTACCGAAACTTCCCCTTTTCTTCTTTCCTTGAGTGCACACATCACGCTTGGATTTGTGGCCGCCTTCATGTGACCATACAATAAGCATGAGGATGAAAAGCCAATATGCTGAGGATGGTAGTGAAGAAGATATAAAGGGTCTGGGTCCTTGTTTGCATCACGAAGCAGCTAAACAAATGCCAGCAGCCACTTACCACCAGATTTCTTGTTATGCAAGAAAAATTAACTCCAGTAGTTTAAGCCAATATTAGGTTTCTTTTTCTTGCAACTGAAAGCATTCCTAGCTGATACAAACTCGTAATTTCATTGAAGTCTCATGATAAATGAATTAGGTATTATTCATTTAGCCTTTATTATCCCCATTTTACGGTTGGAACTTGAGTAACTTTTCTAAGGTCTCAGAGCTAGAGAATGATGCTAGATTTTGAACCCACGGATAATTTGAAAGCCCAAGCGAGGTTTTTCCTCTACTCCCTTGCTATTCACAGTACGGCCCTTGAACCAGCAGGATTGGTATCACCTGGGAGCTTGTTAGAGATGCAGAATCTCTGACTCTGTCTCATATCCACCAGATCAAAATGTGCAATTTAAAAGATCCACAAATCTTGCCTAGATATCCCCAGGGGGAAAATGAGGGCCACTGGTTGAAACCTACGGGAGGCCAGATTTCAGCTCAAAGAAAATGAGAAAAATTTAATAATTAAAACTATCAGGAAGGAAAGGATCTGCTGGTAAAGCAGTGCGTTCTCCATCACTGGAGGTATTCAACACCAATGGAACACCCAGTTGCTAGGGATGCTGTGGAGATAACCTTGAGGATTTTCCATTCTGGTGCGCATTCTCATTGACCTTTCCAGTGCCTGAAACCTCACCATTACAGACATCCCTGGACATTAAAGTCCTGTCTAATAAATGTCATTTAAAGTCATTGATATTCCACATAGTAGAGAAAAGTTTGCAGGGCTCTGTGCATGGGTAGGGATAAGTAGGTAATGCTGGGAGATGGAGAGAAGAAGGTCTGGGGCCAGGTGTTGGCCCCCTTAAGGGCCAGTTCTCATGAGGCAAGCCAGCTGGGAGCAGGAGGAAGAGCACAGAGGCTGAGCATCTGAACCTGGGGCAGCAAGGGGGTAAGGGAAGGGACCTCAGGGACATGGCTATCAGTGGCCTAGGATGCAAAATCTGCAGTTGCCTTCGCTCCAAACGGATGCCACCTGCCATTGGGTTTGAGGCTTCCCTCAGCTTCCCCTGCAGTCGCATCATCCCTGCCTGAGCCCCAGGCAAAAGCTGCAAACTGAAGCTGGCTTTGGAAATGTACACATGTAACCACATTCTCACCCTTTTGAATTTAATTCCACAGTATAATTAAGCACATATACTGCACACACATGGCTATAATACGAGCTGTCGATTCAATCTGGAAGTGTGCATTAAACAAATCCAAGTGAGAAGCAACAATCTCTGAGCCTTGGGCCTGGGGAGGAGCCACACACCAGCCCCCACAAAAATGAACATTTCATGGGACACACTGCCACCCAGTGGCCATAAGGGAAATTGTCAAGACTTAGAAGCACAAAGCAAACTGTGTCTTGGAGTCCTTGGACCCCCTAATGCCTGGCAAATTCTCATAAATGTTTTGAACCAAATCACCCCTAGGGCTCAAAAGCCTCAGGATGATGGCAGAAGCTCTGCTCAGGGGGACACAGGTCTGTGTCAAAACAGAAGAAATGAGTTTTTTGAAATTTGCATCAATGCTACAGTAAGGATGCCTTCCTTCCTCCCTTCTTTCTTTCTTCTTTCCTTCCCTCTTTCCCTCCCTCCCTCCCTTATCTGTTATGTGATGGGTATGGTGCTAGGCACATGGGATCAAAAGCTACCTCTGGATGTTCACAGCCCAAAGGGGACAGAGGCTTTAAACCCACCATCACTATACAATGTGGAAATAGCACATTAGAATGGGAATAGAATGGGAGGAAAGTGTTCAAGGTGCAGTTGGACATCAAGGAAGGGGCTCCTGACACCGATGTTGGCAGTTAGGAAACTGTTACTTCCATATTGGCCTTGTTTATTAAGGATTTGAGTTCATATTTTGTTTATATATGAAGATTTCTGTACTTGTTTACTGAATATTTATTTGTAAGGTATCAGAAACGGGATTTATACTGTAGTCCTGGTAGACCACATCTGATCACCATTTCAGCTAAGGTACTCACTAAAGCCTGACTTTTCGAGATCTTTTCTGATAAAACTCTCTCCTTTTTCTTGATACAAATTGCAGGGAGGATGTTTCCCTTTGGTCTAAAATATACTGTGCTTTCATGGGTTCAGGAGTAGTTAGTTCATAAAACCCCGGCCATTGTTCCAATATAACCCTTTCTTCTCACTTCTCCCTGTGGCACCTACACTTTTAGAAAGAGTCCTTGAAAAGCTACCCGAAGCTTTTCAAATCTTTATCCCATCATGGTTATCTAGGAAACGATTTACCAATGATAAAATCCCAGGGAGAAATTTTGTTAAACCAGGTATGAATCACAAATGAGGATGATTTTTAAAGAAACATAAAGGCATTCTAGGGAGAAAGGAGGAGCAGGGGAGTCTCTGCTGGGAAGAGTATTTAAATTAGGATTTTCATTTCGAGCACAAATGAGTCCAAAATTGACACTATCACCACCATGAGAGCAGGCTATATCTGTGCATTAATATTTTACATTCATTTTTCTTTTCTTAGAAGAGTCATCACACACACACACACACACACACACACACACACACACCTCTGTCTACTGTGAAAACTCTACTCTTACTTCAGGGAGTTCACAGCCAACCCTCTCTGTGAAGCTTTTCCAACTGGCCCCTTAGGCTGCCAAAGTACCCTCTCCCCTCCTGCAATGGACTGAATGTTTGTGCCCCTCCAAAATGCATATGTTGAAACCCTGATCCTAATGTGATGGTGTTAGGAGGTGGGGTCTTTGCAAGGTGATTAGGTGGTGAGGGTGGAGCCTTCATGAATGAGACTGGCGTCCTTAGAGGCCAGAGAGCTCACTAGGAAACAGTAAACCACGGGGACACTGCAAGAAGACAGCTATCTGTAAACCCAGAAGAGGGTCCTCACCAGAACCTGACCATACTGGCACCCTGATCTTGGACTTCCAGCCTCTGGAACTGTGAGAAAGAAACTGTTGTTTAAGCCACCCAGTCTGCAGTAATTTCTTACAGCCACCCACACTGAGTAAGACAGTCCCTCTACTCCCTAGCACACCCTGCATACTCACTGGCCATTTTGATTGCTTCACTAGCCCGTAAGCTTCTTGAGCTCAGGAATGGTGAGAAAGAATAAATAATCATCCCCCTTTGGAGTTCAGAGAACAATCAAGATGATTCTAGAGAATTATCAAACCAGTCACAGGCTCACAGTTCTACCCAAATACTACACTGGACCTGATTTATTGAGTTGAAAACCAAATTTTTTATAAATACATCATCGTCTCAGATACATGCTTGTGGCTACTGTCTGGGAAAGGGAAGATACCCATCCATGCTGCCCTTGGAAAATGTCACAAAGACGATGATAAAAAAGCCTTCTTTTTAAAATGAGAGGGGTTTATCTTTCTCCAGCTGATCCTAGAGGGTTTAGTTTTTAATCCTTATAAAGCTCTTTTCCCAAATTACCTTACAGTGTCAGTTTTCAAGCTATGAATTTACAAGTTCTCTGAGGGCAGGGACCAACCCTCCTTCGAAAATGTATCAGTGGTTCTTAACCTTTTTTTGAGATACGAGTTTTAGAGAATCCAGTAAATAATGCCCTGTCTTCCCCTTTCAAATTCCAAATCAAGTGAGAAATAAGGTACCAGCATCATAGAGATCAAAGTATAATAGCAATTATTAGTAATACATACTGTGTTCTAGGAACCATAAGTACTTAGACATGTTAAGTCATTTGATAGTATTACAGGATGGGAAACTAAGAGACATGAGGTTGAATCATTTGGCCATGGTCATGTCACTAGTAAGTGGCAGAACCAGGATTGGTATCCGGCAGTGGTGCCAGGGCCCAACTTGTAACCACCACGCAGCGCTGCCCCTAAAAAGCCAAACATGCCCATGAAGCTGGTTGGAGAATGAGCCTTGGTCTGTGGCCAAACGGACTTCCTGTTCCTAAAATATGCCTTCTAAGTTGAAATTTACCCTCCATAACTACAGGTCTCCCCTTGCAAGGGCAGAGCCTTCTCCTTAATGGAGAGCCAGTGAGAGTGTGTCTTCTCTCCAGGACCAGCTACACAATTTGCAAGGACCAGTGCAAAATGAAAATGAAGGGCCCCTTATTTAAAAATTGTTAATAATTTCAAAATGACAAAAGCAGAACATTAACCTAAGCACAGGGCCCTTCTGAGCACAGGGGCCTGTGCAACTGCATAAGTTACACACTTATGAAGCTGGCGCTGCCTCTGCAGCAGGCAGATTCCAATGAGATAGAGGCCCAGGAGGCTCTGAAGGAGCACACTCAGACTCCCCAAACGTAGAAGGTGCTCCAGGGGAGGAGTGAGCCAGATTGCTGAGAAAATAAAGGCGGAACTGGTCTTCCCATCCTCTATCCTGCTGGGGAGTAGAATGAAAATTCCTTCCTTCTCCTCAACAAAAAATGAGGAGTGGGGAAGAAACAAGCCACCATTAAGGGACCTCTTTTGAGAATATGGTGAAAATTACACACGTGCGCACGACATTTTGCACACACGTTCATGGGCTTCACAGACCTCCTTGGGTATTGTCTCAGTCCACTCAGGCTACCGTAGCAAAATACCATAGACTGAGCAGCTTACACAACAGACATTTATGTTCTTCCCGGTTCTGGAGGCTGGGAAGTCCAAGATCCAAGTGCCCTCTGATTCAGTGTCTGGTGAGAGGCTGCTTCCTGGTTTGCAGATGGCCCCCTTCTCACTGTGTCTTCTCATGGCTAAGAGAGAGGGAGGGAGCAAGCTGTCTGGTGTCTCTTCTTATTAGGGCACTTATTCCTTCATGGGGGCCCTACTTTAATGGCCCCATCCAAATCTAATCACCTCCCAAAAGCCCTACCTCCAAATACCATCACATTGAGGCGGTAGGGGGTCAACATATGAATTTTGGGGGAAGACAAACATTCAGTCCATAGATGTATCTCTGCAAATCTGCTGCCTTAAGCATAGAAGGGGATAGGAATGGGTACACACACACATACATACATATGTACATACATAGATATATATACCGTACACACACATGTACACACATACATATACACAAACATATAGATATATATGAGAGACCCCCGTCAAGGTACCTTCCAGCTCTCAAATTGATCTTCCTGAAACTTTCACCCCAGCAGCGCTCCACCTGGCTCAGAATTCATCAGCTCATCCTCTTCCCCAGGTAAAGGTCAAACTGCATCTACTGTGCACAGGAACCTTCAGCCTCTGTCACCCACGGCTGTCGATCCAAAGGGCCAGATTTACACTCGGTGCCGTCTGGGCTCTCATTAACCTTGAATCACCTCCTCCTACACAGAGCCATGACATTTAAAATCCTATCAAAGTCGTCTAAAACAGCCATCAGATTGAACCTTTGAGGGATAAAATAAATGACCCATGAGCCCAGGATGCGAAAGAAAGAAAAACAGGCCCTAAAGAAGTAAGGTCTCTAGTGAAAGCATCACTCACCACATATCACTTTGTGTTGGTGTCTGTCTGTGGTATACCCGGAATTGAATGATGTTCATCAAATTGAGCCCTTTAAATGTAATTTTGGTTCTGAATGTCACCTTGAAAATGCCGACCAATCGAAATTTCCAAGAAGGTATATTGTAATTTTTAATGGGTTTCAATAATGTTATACAAATTCCAAAGACTTTGGCCTTATTTTGTAAAAAACAAATGATAATCCATATAGGCCACTGTAAAAGTGATTGTTTCTCCAATATTTTTATACTGCATCAGATATGTCTCTTTCCCCAGCCAGGCTAGTAAGAATCACTTATACTTATTCATTGGTTGAAAATTTATTGAGAATCTACTATGTGTCAGATGATGTGATAGGTTCTAGGAATACAAGGATAATAAAAACTGGCTTCTATCTTAAAGAGCCTCCCTTTCTTATTACACTGTAACAGGCATTTCTTGGGGGTGTTGGGAGAATATTTAAACACCTTTGTTGCCACAGTTGCCTTTGGAAGACAAGGGGACACATGACCATCCCTTTGTTAAAAGCAGGGTATTTTGGGCACCAAGCTCAGGCACCATTGCAGGAAACAGTCGTACGGGGATAAATGCCGTGATAGCGCCATGTTCACAGTACAAGCTCCAGAAGGACTGAAAAGGGACTGACAGAATAGAGGAGGAGATGTTTTGATGGGGAGAACATTCTAGGCAGAGGAAAAGTCATGAGCAGAGACATAGTGGTACAAACGTGAATGCGGTTTAGGGAGTACTAAATGCAGCACAGTGTTGTGTTGGAAAGATGAGCCTCAATTCTGCCATTTGCTAACCTCATGGCCTTGAATAGATCATCTGACTTTCAGAACCTCAGTTTCCTTATCTGTAAACTGGGATAATTATCCCTATTCACAGATATGCTAAGAGGTTCTGATGAAAATTTATATAAAAATGATTTGCAAATTTGATGAGCTCTACAAATGTCAGTTGTGCTTGTCTTTCACTATTAAGCCTATTATTTCTCTTTTCTCTTAATCATGAAAAATAGACTCTCAGAAGAGATGTCATAGGCCACCTGGTTCAACTCACTCAGGTAACAAAGCTGAGCCCAGAGAGATGGTTGCCAGCACCACCATCAGCAAGAGCAAAAGCTTCAGCTGAGCACCATGGTGTCATCGTCACCATTTTTGAGTAATTTCTGCATCCCAGCTTCTTTCCCAAGGATTTTATTTACCTTGCCTCATTTACAACAACCCTATGTGAGCAGTACGATAATTATGTCCATCTGATAGAGGAAGAAACTGAGGCTTGTCTAGCCACCCAGAGTTTAAAATGGCAAAGTCAGAAATCTGAACCCAGGTCTGACCCGTGATCCAAGCCCTTCAGGTTAAGCGGTAATGCCTCTTCTGCTGTCCTTTTCTTCCTTTCTCCTCTCACTCTTTCATTTCCCTTCTCGACATGAATGTAGACTACTTCTAAACACCCATCCTTTTCAAGGAGGTACTTTTCAAGGAGGAAGTGAAGGGAGGGAAACTGGCAGACAGGCCCCCAGCTGCAAGTGTCTGAGCCCCGTGTCACCTGTGGCCAGGAAAGCACCACAGGACACAGAAGAAGCCTCTCCCCAGAATTAGAGCTCGTGCTCTAGGGAGGAAGGGAGGAAGGACTCTGCCATGGATCTATTTCAAATTTCTCTTTTTAGAACCACTGGCAGGTTTAATCCAGCCAACTCTAAATCTCATGAGAACAGTTCCTGGAGAGACCCAGAGCCTGGCACTAAGTACGATAACTCCCAACAGATATTTGTGGAAGGAAGGAGTGAATGAATGAAGACATTGAAGGTCCTAGTAAAAATGTAAATATGTCGTGCAAGTGGTACAGGAAAGGCAGTCATGAGGCCACACTCCCCACCAAGAATTTGGAATTGCCCTCTGAGAATGAAGTATGCAAGTGATAGTGAGAAAATATAGACTAACCAGACTTGATTTGTCTGACTTTCTCTAGGAGAGAAATCATTTATATCTTACATGCCAATTCCAGTCAGTTGACTGTGGTCCCTGGAGTGCTGTGTAGAGGAGGACTTTTGAGACTTCATCTGAGCCCAGTGGGAAAGAAAGCCATGATCAATTAGTAATATCTGCCATGCAAAGAGGAGGGGATTGATGGCAAGGACAGCATATACTTGCCATCCCTTTATTGACACATCCAAAAAACTGTTAATCAGAAGTGGGATTGATCAACCACAGAAGAATGGATAAGGGGGACCACTGAGGCAGATTAGACACTGCCCAAAGGAGCCCTAGAGCAAGCATTTCTCTTATGTGGAAGGGCATGAAGCAGATGCACGTCATTAAGTATACTTACCACCCTAGTGCTGATTCCAGATTTACCAAGCAAACTCTTATTTGCCTTCCCATGTAACATGCCTTTAGGGAAAGAATATTCTGGGTCAGGACACACTTAGAGTCAAGTGGCCAGTTCCCTTGACATTTATAGTTCTTGGTGGAGATTAAGAGGATGTCTTTCTGGTTTCATCGATTACTCTCTGCAGACTAGGTTCATATGTGCCCATCCCAGAAAGATGAATCTGCACTCAGGGTAAATTAAATCACTGGCCATTGTTGATTGAGCACAACCTCCAGCTCATCTCTCCTCCATGGAGGTCAGGGGGTGGGGCTGAAAGTTCCAAACCTCAAATCACATAATTGGTCCTTCTGGCAACTAGCCTCCCCACTTCCTCTAAGAGTCACCTTATTAGCATAAACTTAGGTATGGTTGAAAGGGTTTTATTATGGATAACAAAAAACACCCCTCGGGCTTCCCTGGTGGCGCAGTGGTTGAGACTCTGCCTGCCAATGCAGGGGACACGGGTTCGAGCCCCGGTCTGGGAAGATCCCGCATGCCGCGGAGCAACTAGACCCGTGAGCCACAATTACTGAGCCTGCGCGTCTGGAGCCTGTGTTCCGCAACAAGAGAGGCCGCGATAATGAGAGGCCTGTGCACCGCGATGAAGAGCACTTGCCGCAACTAGAGAAAGCCCTCGCACAGAAACGAAGACACAACACAGCCATAAATAAATAAATAAATAAACAAACAAACAAACCAACCAACCAACCCAAAGTTAAAAAAAAAAACAAAACACCCCTCATAGCTCTATCACACAGACATTCCAAGGGCTTTAGGAGTAGGAGCTGTGTGCCAGGACCTGGGGATGAAGACCAAATATATATTTATTATTATATCACAATATCAGAGGTGCAGAATAGCATGGGAGCAAGTAATAGGTTTGAGCTATGCAAGCACATCAGAGAAGGTTTGCCTAAAGCAGTGATGAGAGCTGAGACCTAAAGGGTAAAAGCAGCTGTCCGATGCAAAGAGTGTAAGAAAGTATGTTTCATGAGGAAGGGAACAGCTTGGCAAAGGCTTTGTGGTAGGAGGAGCTTCAGGAACACAAGGAGGAGGATGGTACCAGATGGGGCTGGAAAGGGAGGAAGGAGCCAGACCCCATGGGACTTACAGGGCAAATGAAGGATGTTTTTCTTTATTTGGGGAGAGGGAGTGACATGCTTACATGTGTGCTGCAGACAGCCTCAGCGTGAAGAGTAAATTATCACATCGCATTCACGCATTCAGCATTCCTGGGCCCTGCCCTAGGCCAGCCACAGGGAAGGTGGGCAGAGCTGCCTTCAACAGAAGCCCCTAGACTCTTGATCCATCTTTCCAAGACTGACTCATATCTTGATTACCACATATGTGTATGCTATGCGCAAGAAAAACACATTTCCAAAGAACACTTTGGAGAGAAACAACCTGGCTCTATCCCTCACATTCAGAGGCACAGAGAGTTTTATATTGGCCTTTTGCGTTTAATTTATTTTGCAGAAAGAAATTTAAAAGTCTTCGGGATTGGAGGTTTCCTTTGAACTAACATCAAACCACCAGACCTGGTAAGGAAGGTTCAGCCTAGCTTTGATATGCCTCAGCACACACATAGCATTGCTTCTGCTTTGCACATGCAAAGGGAAGGAAAAAAACAGCACTCTGCATGGTGAATCACTCCTTATTAAAAATAATTAGTGGAGATAGTGCATAAGTCACTTTTAAACCCATCCTTTTCTCTAATTATCCTCTTAAATACATACCAAGACCAATTCACTAAACACTGCTTTGGACATTTTAGAAAAATATCTTTTTACTGTATCCAACAAGAGCTTAAGCAAGAAATTGTTCGCACTCAGGCCAAACAAAATATGAATTAAACTGACTTTTATTTCCTTGTTTTTAAATCTCACTCTTTTTCACGCTTAAATTGTGTCTGTCATGTTTTAGCTAAGAATTAAATGAACTGCTCCCCCCACTACCACCACTCAAGTCCAAGAGTATGGATAGATCCACAACCACCATTAAATTCTTGTGGAATTTTATATACTTTTCAGGGGATTAAGCAGAAATTTTGCCCAAAACAGGACAGTGTACCTTGTGGAATAGGTTTTTTTAAAAAAACTAAACTCTGACTTTCCATAAATTCTAACCAATACCAATAAAATCTATTTTATGTTCATGATCATTCTAATCTGGCTCTGCTCCTTACCAACCACATGACCTGCACAAGTCACTTGACCCATCTGAGGTTTGGTCTGCTTACCTTTACAATGGGAATAATAATTAAGCTAAGGTTTCAAGACAGTTTCAAAGCAAAAGGTGAAGCTATCAGGCCTGTGTTTCCAAGGAACGCTGGAAATGCGCTGGCCTTTTCAGAACCTCAGTACCTTAACCACTCTCTCTCCTTAGCACACGTCACTCCTGCTGCCCTGAAAACACGAGCCATGCTTTTCATTGCTTTGTGCCTCTGCAGACACTCATACCCGCTCTGCCTGAACTTCCCCAACTTCCATATCTCCAGGTGATCACCCCCTACTCTGTGTTTTCATGATCTTCCCCCAGCTTATCACACCATATTATAGTTACTTATTTATGTCCCTGGCTCGCTCAACGTGGGAGGTTTTTCCTCAGGGCAGCAAGAATGTCTTATTCATCCCTATATCCTTAGCCTCTTTCAGACTTCCTGATGTTAGAAATGCATTGACAAGAAATGAATGCACGACAATATGTAATAAATCTAGGAAAAACGTGTAAGTTATAGGGAGACTAAAAATTATCATAACATATGTCAAGTTTACTAACTACTGGTTTTGTCTCCATTCAAACATCATGGGCAATTTTAATTAACGGTTGAACATGAAAGGGTGAGAGCTGCCTTTAACCAAATCCACTCCATCTAGCCACCCTCTGCCTCTCTTATTCTTTCTTGCCCTTTCTTTCTTTCCATCCTAGAAATAATCACAATTCATAAGTTTCCTTTTGTTACTATTTTTTTTCCACTAAAAGTTCTTGATGGCAAGGATGTGTCTGTGCTGCTCATTGCTGAGGCATAGCTCCTGAAACACAGTAGACTTTCTTTTTTATTTGTTCAGGAAATGAGTGAAGCCAGAAAGTATGGAACAAACTATCATATAGAATCTCTGCATTCTATCAAGTTATTAAGCTTTCAAGATGATTAAGGAGAGTCATAATTTCAGCTTTGTTGGGACCTAAAGAGGGCCCAATAAATTGGGCCCTTTCTGAGCCAGTTGAGAATTAAAACAAAGGAGCTGACAAAATCAAAATTTTAAAAATTGGCAAATGACCCCACGGTACTAAACCTCAGAATCATATAAAGTCAACCCCTAATCTCTGGGCGGTCTCTGCTTGGGGGTGGGGGAAGTGTCCCTTAAAAAATTATGTCATAGGCTACAACATGGATGAGTCTTGAGGACATTGTGCTGAGGGAAATAAGCCAGTGACAAAAACACAAATACTATTATATACAGTGGAATAAAAATGAGGAAATCCTACCACCAGCCATAAAAAATGAGGAAATCCTATCATTTGCAATAGTGTGGATGGACCTTGAGGGCATTGGGTTCAGTGAAATTAGTCAGACAGAGAAAGACAAATACTGTATGATCACTTATATGTGGAATTTAAAACAAAACACAAAAAAGCAAACTCATA
Organism: Balaenoptera musculus; assembly: GCF_009873245.2. Taxonomy (NCBI): domain Eukaryota; kingdom Metazoa; phylum Chordata; class Mammalia; order Artiodactyla; family Balaenopteridae; genus Balaenoptera; species Balaenoptera musculus. The sequence continues at coordinate 81,440,994 of NC_045794.1, forward strand.
AAAAAAAAAAGAGATCAGATTTGTGGATACCAGAGGCAGGGGTTGGTGGGGTAGAGGGAAGTGGTCAAAAGGTACAAACTCCCATTCATAAAATAAATAAGTACTAGGGATGTAACATAAACATGATGACTATAGCTAACACTACTGAATGATATATAGGAAAATCGTTAAGAATGTAAATCCTGTGAATTCTCATCACAAGAAGACACTATTTTTTCTCTTTTTTTCTTTCTTTCCTTTTTATTGTATCTATATGAGAAGATGGATGTTAGCTGAATCTCTTGTGGTAATTATTTCATAATGTATGTAAATCAAACCATCATGCTATGTACCACAATGTTCATTGCAGGTCTATTTACAACAGCCAGGACATGGAAGCAACCTAAGTGTCCATCGACAGATGAATGGATAAAGAAGATGTGGCACAATGGAACATTACTCAGCCATAAAAAGAAACGAAATTGAGTTATTTGTAGTGAGGTGGATGGACCCAGAGACTGTCATACAGAGTGAAGTAAGTCAGAAAGAGAAAAATAAATACCCTATGCTAACACATATATATGGAATCTAAAAAAAAATTTTAAATGGTTCTGAGGAACCTGGGGGCAGGATAGGAATAAAGACGCAGACGTAGAGAATAGACTTGAGGACACGGGGAGGGGGAAGGGTAAGCTGGGATGAAGTGAGAGAGTGGCATGGACATATGTACACTACCAAATGTAAAACAGATAGCTAGTGGGAAGCAGCCGCATAGCACAGCAAGATCAGCTCAGTGCTTTGTGACCACCTAGAGGGGTGGGATAGGGAGGGTGGGAGGGAGACACAAGAGACAGGAGATATGGGGATATATGTATATGTATAGCTGATTCACTTGGTTATAAAGCAGAAACTAACACACCATTGTAAAGCAATTATACTCCAATAAAGATGTTAAAAAAAAAAACCATCATGCTGCACGCCTTAAACTTATAAAGTGATGTCAATTATTTCTCAATAAAGCTGAGGAGAAAAGAACTTTAAAAAATGACAAATTCTGTACAAGTCCACTTACATGAGGTTCCTAGAATAGTCAAAACCATAGAAAAAGAAAGTAAAATGGTGGTTGCCAGAGGCTGGGGAGGAAGGGGAATGGGGAGTTATTGTTTAACAGGTGTGGAGTTTCAGTTTTACAAGATAAAAGAGCTCTGGAGATGGACGGTGGTGACGGTTGTGCATGAATATATTTCAGATCACTGACCTGTACGTTTAAGATGGTAAATTTTATGTTTTGTGCATTTTACCACAATAAAAAAAATGGGGGAAATTATGGTAGAGAATTGCAGAAGAGAACACAAGTTCCCTGTGGACAGTTAATTCCCAAGAGCAAGGGTGGAAGGGTGTGGCCCCAGTGCACAGCTTCTTGGTCCACTCACTGCTCAGGGCAGCCCTCTGCCCCCTGCAGGCGGAGAGAGGCAGGAAACAGAGAGGCCAATAAACAGATGGGGCTCCCAGTCCCTCCCATGGAGGAAGACACTAGAAACGGAGAAGTCTCCCTTCTCCCACCCCCCCCAACTAGCCTTGACTCCAAATACACCTGTTTTCAGATGCTCTCTCCCAAGATTCTGAATTTGGTCCCGTGCATTAAGTCAACCAGGTCAATGTTAACGGTTAGAAGAGAGCAGACAGCGTCACTCTCAAGTCAACAAAATAACAAGAGGCCCAGGCATCCTAGTTAATTTAGTCATTTTCCATCCGTTTTGGGACCCACAATACTACTGGGTGGTAATAGAACTAAGAGGGAAAAAACCTTACAAAATAATACTATCACCTGTTGTCAATCCAGCTTTGGTTTCATGGCTTGTTCTACAGCCTCCCAGCCAGTTTGCTACCTGATTTGATCCAAAACGCTCCCAGCCACTGAGCTGCTAGCGAAGGTAAGAACCTTGCCTTTGTGGGCAGAAGCCACCTAGCATAGCCCTTTCTTAAATATTCGAGATGTCCTGTATTGAAGTCATTCTTTTCCTGGATGGCTAAAGGGCCTGAGGAATTCTCTGGAAGCAGTGTTCTCCGGCTGGGAAAGCCAGATAGAGGAAGGCAGGTAGAAAGCGAGGAAGAGACTCTTTAACACTCTTCAAGAATACTTCTTCAAGATGCCAAAAAGGAGAAACTCTGAACGGCATTTTCCCCAGACCTCTCAGGCTACTGGGAGCAGATCTTTGTGGAGGGGTTGGAGAGAATTTATCACAAAACAGAGAGAAGGACCCAAATGTAAATGTTTGAAGATTTGGTCTGGTGCCTGCCTTTTGAGCTCAAAGGGGAAAAAGTACATGGGGGAAAAGGCCCTTAAAACTACTAGGTAATTTTTTTTCTGCTTTGCTTCTCCCTTGTGTAGAGCAAACTCTTGTGTTACATCCCAGCCTGGAATAAATCTTCTGCGCTGAATGATAAATCATGGATTGTAATGGAAATCACTATTGACCTTTAAAAGGGCGCTGTCTTTATATTTTCACACTGTGCTGTTTGAAATGTCGACTCAGAATCAGGAAAATAATATGCCATGGATTTCTCTCCATACCTCTTATAACAGAGCTTGAAATTGACCTGGGAAACATTGGTACGGGTTTTCTCATTACGGTTTCAGCATCATCGGAAATGGTGATTAATGACTCAGTCTTGGGAACAGCATTGTTAGACCTTGTAATTACTTTGCGAATTGTGTCCAAACAGCAACTAGTTTACCCTGTTCATTCCACCCCCCAGAAATGGATGTATTTCAACCCTCATGTGGTAAAACTTTGTGGTTCTTGATTAAAAGCCTACATAAGATGGGAACATCATTTTCTTGTATTATTATCTTGTTTACTGTCTTCTCCTTGTCCAATTATTCCTTTTTCATTTCTCCTCCCATTTCTTAATGTACCAGGCCTCTCCGGCAATTCATTAGTTTTAGTTTTTCATTCTTCATTCTTTTTATTTCTAATTTCCCTTTTTCTTTTTCCTCTAATTTCATAATCTTTCTCTCTCTCTGTATAATTCACTGGTCTTTTTCACTCCTTTTTCATTTTTCTGTCTGATTTATCCATTCCATTTCTCATTTGCTCCCGAAGAACCTTTTAAAGCCCTCCAGATTCCCTTAGCCTTGTCTATTTGGGCTGACAGCCTGGAATGTCTTCCATCACCTGCCTTAATCTTCACATGACCCGGCCCACGTAAGGTGATGGCTGAGCTGCACACAGCCAGCCCTTCCTGCCAGCTCTCTTAGCAAACTACCATGGAGAGGCGTCTATAGACTTTCAATTAAACACTGAAGCTGGTGAGCATAACCTCTCTTCATTTTAAAAATATCTAGGTAGAAATGACTAACATTTTTCTCTGTTAAAAAATTTTAAATAGGTTTTAGATGACGTGGCTCTGCTGAGTTGTTCTGAGGGGTCTGCTGCAGCCTCTCCACAGAAGCGGGAGGGACCCCCCACTCAAAATTTAGTTTGGATGTCAAGACAGAGAATGTCACACATATACCAAAAGGCTATGAAAAGGCTATGATTGTACATAATTGAGGCTTTTCTGGGGAGATCAGGGCAGACCTCCCAATCAGGTCCAGAATGGCTTGGGAACACAAAGAAAGGAAGCTGGGTAGGGTTATAGGCTGTAGACAGAGTGTAGGGTCAGAGTGAGGGTACCCACATGCTGGCAGGGGCTAGCATCCTTTAAATCTCCCACCAGGACCAAAGGAGAGACCACCGTGGCTTTCTTATCAGCTTGCTCAGACGTGGGGCAGAGAGGGAGAAGAAGAGGTGAGGCTTAAAAGCTGTCAACGGTGGAGCGTCAAATATGGAGTTAGACTCCTTGCGAGATCTCTGACCCAGGATAACTTAAAGCAAGTTGACAGTCCCAGACCTAAACCACAACTGGGGAAGCCCAGGGAGAGAGACAGAGAGAGTTCTACAGAGAATCTCTGGGGCTTGGAAAAGAGAAGCGTCACCCAGGCATGGTGAGCTCATTCATGCAATCTCTTTGGCCAAAGGACCCACAGGAACCTAAAGTCTTAGCCAAGTTGAAAAGCTCACCCTGCATTTAGATGCAAACGTGGCCACCCACAAAATGTGATATAAACTTCACAAAAAGTGTTCCCTGGCCCAAAAAGTCTTCTGTCTCAGGGACGCCCTAGAGTCAGACACACTCCTTCAGCCCTCCTTTAAACTCAGGGGTCAAAGACTCCCATAATGTTTTGAATAGCACTGAAGAAAGAGCATATTTTGTGGACCTGGATTCAAGTCCCTCTCTTGCTACTTTTATGACCTTGAGAAATATACTCATTTCTGAGCCCCAGGTGCTGCATCTAAACAATGGGGATAAAAATACCTACTCCATTTCATCAATTCTAAAACGTCTTTTTCCTTGCATTTTAGCATCTCCAAAAACTGGGTACATTCGAGGACATCTTACAAATTGTAACTGGCAGCTTTTTTTTCTCAGTGGCACATAAAACAGTGGTGCATATTATGATAACTAGCATCTTAGATTAATGTAATTCAGTACTTCACAGGGCTTAGAAAATGCAAATGTGAAAAGATCTTGTTCACTCTAAACTCTATATAAATGTATTGTATACCTCTTGGAGCCTCACCCTTAACTGTAAAATGGAGGTACCAGCTCGATGGCATTGTTGTAAGGGTCAAGGAAGTTAACACATGGAAAGTGTTCAAAACAGTGTATGGCTCGGAGCAGGAAACCTTCGTATTATTATCATGCCAAGACCTCTGACTGAAGACAAGTTGGTTATTGATCTATTCCCCAAACGTTGAATGTTCTGTGGGTGCCAGCAGGGCTCTAGAGTCAAACTCAATGGTTCTGAATCTTGGCTCTGCCACTTACTAACTCCGGGCAATGGACATAGTTTCATTCAGCCTCCTCTTCGGCATCTGTGAAATGAAAATTATGGCACCTGCTTCAGAAAGTGTGGGTGAGCCTTAAGTGGGTCAGTCCTTGGAGAGAGCCTAGCATGGTGCGGGGCAAGTGGAAGTCCTCCATACATGCTAGTTACCATCTTTAGTAAGTGATTCGGCTTTGAAAAACATCTGGTCTAGCTGTAGAGATGGCCCAGAGAGAGAGAATTACAATACCACAAGTGAAAGGTGGCCCCCCTTAATACACTGACCTTGTATAAGTCCTGTCAATGTCCCGTAGTCAAAGACCATCCAGGAACACACCTGAGGTCAAATAGAGTTAGTGCTGCACCCTGCTATGAGGCCACCTGACATCATGAGGAACCATGAAGCACCTCAGAAAGAGGGTATCAGGGGGGGTTCCCTGGTGGCGCAGTGGTTAAGAATCCGCCTGCCAATGCAGGGGACACGGGTTCGAGCCCTGGTCTGGGAATATCCCACATGCCGCGGAGCAACTAAACCCGTGCGCCAGAACTACTGAGCCTGCACTCTAGAGCCCATGAGCCACAACTACTGAGCCCGTGTGCTGCAACTACTCAAGCGCACGCACCTAGAGCCTGTGCTCCGCAATAAGAGAAGCCACCGCAATGAGAAGCCCGCGCACAGCAACGAAGAGTAGCCCCCGCTCTCTGCAACTAGAGAAAGCCCACGCACAGCAACGAAGACCCAATGCAGACAAAAAAAGAAAGAAAAAGAAGAAAAAAAATAAGAGAAAGAGTGTTCAGGAAGGGCTTGCTCTAGGAGTCGGGCCTGTGTTAGCTGATTTGCAGGAGGACTCAAGGAAGTGAATTGAGAGCTGTGAGAAAGTAGGTAAATTTACTGATTATCTTAATTTTTCTTTAATAGGCAGGAAGAAAGAAGCATGGCTAGAGTTGTCACTGAAGAAGAAACAGTAGTCCCTCCTGTTAGCCAGGAGAGGGGGGTATTTGGTCATTTTTGCAGTTGCACAGTGTCTGTTTTTATTCCTGCTCAGACATCATTTCAGAGTAGTCTCGTTTTTGTCTTGCTCCATCACATCCATGAAAGTCCCATCTGATGTTGATATCCCGAGAAATTGCTTATGTTCACCAAGGGCACATCCCCTAACTGTCAGCTATAAGGTGACCAACCGTCCCAGTTTGCCTGGGACTGAGGAGGCCCCAGACTGAGGGGCTGGGACACAGGATTTTCAGTGCTAAGATGGAGACAGTCACAGGCAAATCGGGATGCACTGGTCACCCTAGCTCTCAGGGCTGCTCTCTTGTTTCTCGGGCCTCACCCCTTTGGAGAACATGTCCTGTGAATTACCTAGTTTACACCCTACTGACTGGCTCATTTGTCTGCACGTGAGGATGTGCTTGGGAGGCAAAGTCCCAGCTCTTTCATTCACTGGCCAGGGGGCCTTGAGCAAAGTGCTCAAGACCTCTGCGTCTCCGTTTCCTCCTCTCTAAAATGAGGTTGGTACATACTTCGTACGGAGGCTTAAGGAGATAATGGCATCTTCAAAAATGCCTCACACATCATAGGTGCTGCATTGATGTTACACCTCATTCCTCCCCTAACTTCCACCTCTACCCCATCAGCTCTGAGCCATTTCATGCAATGGCCTCGGACTAACAATTACATCTCGGGAACCTTATTTTTATAGCTCTTACTATGGTTCCAGATGCCTGTAAACCCTTAAAAATTGATTTTAATTATATTACCACTGTTCCTTTTCTTCTCTTCAAAATTCCATTTATTTCTTATGCATCTCTATTCCCTTCTCCCGCAAGTAATGACCTGTAAGTAATGGCAATAATAATAACAAGCCCTGCATTTCTAGAACACTTTACAGATTATAAAATGCCTTTCACCAGAAAACAAGAACAAAAAACCTTATAGGCCAGTATTATTACTTTCCTGTTTACAGATTAACACACCGAGGCTTGGAGAAGCTGTGTGCCTGATTCGAGATCACATGCCTAGTAAAGAAATAGAACCAACCTTCTGAGTCTCCACTCTACTCTAAAACAACTTTCCCCAGGGGCTCAAAACTGGATTCCAATGCATCCCCATTCCTCAAATAACAGAGGCCCTGGATGGGGCCTCTTGACAACATGTGGCTATTGAGACAAGCAACTGTCATTTGTAATTTCCTGTGTTATCCCCCAGAGTCCACAGCTTAATTTCACTTTAAATCCAGCGTGGCTCTTGCCAGACCCATGAGAAAATCCTATGCGAGATGGAACCACTGAAATCTGATTCAGAACTCTGCTGGATTTTCTTCTAACAATTCGGCTTAGGCCCTGGCAGCTGGGCTCAGCTGGGACTGGATAATTCTAACTTCCTTTGACTTGCCATCCCCTTCTCCATTACCCCAAGAAGGGATGCCAAATGGACTCACAACTGTTGCCCTTTGGAATCCTTTAAGTGCTTAGGCCTAAGCAGAAATTACAAATAGGGTCTGGTATTTAACTCAGACTGATTCCAAAATATTTCCCCATCTGGAGCTCTTCCATGGAAAAAGCATTTGCCGTACGCAGATGCAGGGTGTGGGGCTGGAGGAGACCCAGGAATGCACGATCTACTAGCAGAATGTGTGTGAACACAGGCTACCTTACCAGGGTAACCAAAGCCAGTAGAATTTGTGATGAGGCAGAAAGAGGCTAAGTTTGGAGACAGCAGATCCAGGTTCAAATACCGGTTCCCATGCTCACAAGGTGAGAAGCCCCATCCTATGCATTCAGTCTCTTCAAGTATGTGCTTTCCTTTGTAACAAGAAAACAATAATGCCTGTACTGCCCTTCTATTTAGGGTAGTCCTGAGCTAATGGACATAAAAGTACTTTAGAAACTGGAAATCGCTGGACAAGCATAGGCTGTTAATATCACAGGGAAGCTTTCTAAAGTTTGCAGTATATTCTTCAGACAGAGATTCCCTGAGCATTCCAATTCTCTTTGGTCTTTGTTTTTTTCTTCTGGTTCCTTTGATCTCCCTGCACAAGCTCAAAGTAGCCAGAGAACAGATCTGCATTCGTTTCATAATTCAGTTATTCAAGGCAGTATCTGGTATTCCATCTCACAAAGATAGCCCAAAAGAGCTTAAGTGATTGAAAGGAGGGAAAAACACTTTTCCCTCAAAATTTGCTTTGTGTTTTTTGTTTCTCTAATCTATAAGGAAATTTTACATTCTGTTTCAGAGGGAAAAAAAGAAACAGGAAAATAAAAGTACTTGAGAATTGGAAAGGGAAATTACATCTCTCATACTTAAGGATGATTGAAAAGGGATTACATTTATAAATAACGAAGAGTTATTGGTAACGTAGGGTCAAGGAGGAGTTGTGAATTCACAACACAGAGAGATAAAATCATCAAAGTGATTGTTCCAAGTATTTGCAAATCTTTGCTAAGCAAAGATGAATTTGCTTCTTACAACTGAAGTCAGAATTCTAGTAGGCCTTTGTCCAGGGAAAGAGAGATTTTTAGAAAATATGACCCACCTGTTCTTTACATCAAAATAATATTTCTTTCACCCACACAGGCGTTAATGTGTTTTCTGAGAACTGGCTATATCGTTTACAAATAATTCATAAAGGACTGGGACTAGGAAAGTCCAGAAATGTGTTTCTCTGTGTCCTTCCAACCTGGCCCTGCTTCTGTTCACGGTACCCCATTGTTATATGTTTCCAGCAGAACTTTATTGTTTTAGGAACTTTCCATTTCAACAGGATGATTGACAGATGCGTCTAGCTGTAAACAGGTGACAGTCAGGACATGTGCATACATATTAACCACATAGCATGAAATCCTTCTACAACACGCACCAGCCCACAAACAATGGAATTTAAATTTGACAGTTGAATCTTGGACTCATTCCAGAAGATTTCGTTCAGGAGATACCAAAAGTCCTCACCACTGTGCAGTAGCCTCAGTTTCAAGGTCCCACCTCAGCATGAGGGGGTGCAAGTGTAGGAACGCAAACAGCGCTGGGTGTCAGAAAGCGGAAACTTCTCTAAGTGGCCACAAGATGGCCTCACTGTTCGTCTGAATGTTAAATGTCAAATTTAACATTAAATGTTCACGTTAAATGTTCCGGTTGCAGCTTTAGCCCTCAAAGCAGGGTGGTGGGCACAGAGGTATATTTTTAAAATTGCCATTGACAAATGGGACGAATTTTAAAAGTTGATTCCCCCACTCCCACCTCCCTCTTTGGTCTCCGGTGTGGCTGTCTTCTCTTTGCATTTGTCTGGTACATCAGAAAGCCTAGTTGCAAAGTACTTTATTATCGTTAGATGACAGAGGCATCATGCTCAGTACTGCGCCTTGAACTTGGGAGGCACTCCGTAAATAAGACTTGGTTTTAAGATCAAGGAAAAGAAGTTGGTTAGTAGAAGTCTGGTAAGTTGTTTTGTTTCAGATGAAGTCGTCACTCATTGTTTCACGTAGGAAAGTAGCATTCTGCACAGTGTCCTTGTTTACAGTGTCAGTTTAACATTACCCCCAAGCTCCCCACCCCCTACCACAGGCTTTGTCACCTGAGCACTGGTGAGTGCCATGGGGGGTTTAGTTGGCTCTTGTGTATTCAGTGGGATTTGTTTGTTCGGTTTTGGTTTTATTTTTTACAAATACCACCACTGAGGGAAGGGCCAGGAAGGGAAATTCTGTGATCTTTTAGTGTTTCTAATTAGTGAAGGAGGGTTTAGACTAAACAAATATTACAGGGTTGTGACACTGATCCCCCAGTGGTAAGCAATAATTGTGGAGATTGGATTTCAAAAGCTCTGACAATTTACTTTCAGTTTATCTATTATAATATTTAATATCCAGTGATGCAGGTGGGTAAGGATTAAGTGGAATTAATAATAGAAACAATTCTTTCTTATGGTAGTTTTCTATGCCTTCCCATTATAAATGAAAAGAATTGATCATCTATTAATGTATGTTCCTCAGAATGTACTCGGTAACAAAGAACTATGGCAGAAATCCCAGATTTCATTTTAAGGAATCCTTTGCAACTGATGTACAGAGCATTGTCAAGAAATGAGTACCAAAACACAAGGTCTGTCTGGCTACCTGATACCTGGGCTACTCGCCTAAGAACATAGAAGGCTACACTACCTTTAATATAATTTTGTTTAAGAGAGAGTAAAAAAAATTGATGGTTAAATAAAAACTTGAATTTAATGTCACAGAAAATAAAACAACATCAAATTAGTGAACCTGGAAGAATGGTTAGTGAAGAAGGTTCTAGTGGGGTCTGTCTCTGCCTGCGTGATTTTTCTTTTTTTTAATAAATTTATTTGTTTATTTATTTTTTAAAAGATTGCCATTGAAATTGTGATCAGGAAGTGGCAGCTTTTCTGTTGTTCTCTAGAAACTTATCAACTTATCTGGAAAATTATCAATAACAACATAGGTATAAGGTCTCCAGTGGAAGAAAACAGAATTTTATGCATTTTTCACTCTAATGCTACAGCTAAAATACTTTCTGTTCAACACTATATACTTTTGTTAAATTTCCCTGGTATCTTGATGCATAGCGATGAATTCACTACTTAATAAGTATATTCCCATAACTTTTAAAAATTGATATACTGAGGACTCTTTAAACACATCATAAATTGGTTCTGCAAAGGGTTGTAAATAGTCTTAGGCTAACAGACAAGATGAGAATGTCCCTTACCTGTACCTCATCACCACTGAGTATATCATTTCTTAAATCTCTCTTTTGTGTCATGTGTTCTCTTCTGGGTCTCCCCATGTAATGCACTAGGGTTTGGGTGAAATTTCACAACATCCCATGACATGGGCTAAGGAATAAGCTTAATTGGATAAAGAAGCTTTCAAGGCCAGGGTCAGCATGACAAGGACCCACGGTCACTCCATCAGCCCATGAAGAGGCATGCCAGGGTCTGCTGGACCCATGCCCTATTCTTTTTTTTTTTTTTTTTAAACACACTTTTTTTAAATTTAATTAATTAATTAATTAATTTATGGCTGTGTTGGGTCTTCGTTTCTGTGCGAGGGCTTTCTCTAGTTGTGGCAAGCGGGGGCCACTCTTCATCGCGGTGCACGTGCCTTTCACCATCGCGGCCTCTCTTGTTGGGGAGCACAGGCTCCAGACGCGCAGGCTCAGTAATTGTGGCTCACGGGCCCAGTTGCTCCGCGGCATGTGGGATCTTCCCAGACCAGGGTTTGAACCCGTGTCCCCTGCAGTGGCAGGCAGATTCTCAACCACTGCGCCACCAGGGAGGCCCCCCATACCCTATTCTTTCTTATACAACAAGCATGAGAGGGCAGCCTTACCAGCATGCCAAGCAATCTGGTTTGGGGGTGCCAGCTATTTACAGGAATTGTCTTGGAACGCCAGCTACCCAGCACCTGGAGACTCTGGAGCCCCAAGGATGTTGCAGTTCAGTCCCTCCCTTGGTAGGGGGAGGAAGCCTAAGTTCCTCAAGAAGGTGACCTTGGGGACTGCCCCTCCAACTGGGGGAAGAGCAAGGCCCTGAGCCCTAGTTAGCCTCTGGCCCAGGCAACTTAATAGTCCACTAGGGCTGCCACAGTCTGGAGTGGTTTAAACAACAGAAATGTATTTCTCACAATTCTGCAGGCTGGAAGTCCAAGATCAAGGTGTCGGCAGATTTCGTTTCTCCTGAGGCCTCTCTCCTCGGCTTCCTTCTCACTGTGTCCTTGCGTGGGCTTTCTTTGTGCACATGCGCTCCTGGTATCTCCTCCTCTTCCTATAAGGACCAATCTTATTGTTAGGGCCTCTCACTTATGACCTCATTTAATCTTAATTATCTCCTTAAAGGGTTTATCTCCAAATCAGTCACATGGAGGGTTAGAGCTTCAACCTGTGAATCTTGTTGGGGGTGCAATTCTCTCTACAACACCAGGTAAGCACACAGGGTTATTTGGGACAACCCTACTCCTTGCATAATACTTAGTCAACTGATTAAGCAAAAAGGGGTGTGACAGAATAGCTTTTATTTTCATTTCTTTGATTACTATTGAAATTATGTACCTTCCACATACTTATTGGCCAGTTCTGTTTATGAACTTTGCCCATTTTTCTTTGGGGATATTAGTGTTTTACTCTTTAATCTGCCAAATATTTTTTATAGAGAATGTCTTTTACTCCATTACAATTACCATGTTTTTTTTTTAATTGACTATGTTGATGACATAATTTGCATTAATATAAAAGATATTTGTTGATTCTCTCCCCAGTATCCACACTCACCCCCTTCCCGGTAGCCTCCTAATGCTTGTCAGGGGATACAAGTGGGTCCAGAAAAGCTGGCTCCACCCCCAACCCCAGCTGTGGTATAGACCTTGACCAAGTCAATCAGCATAAGCCATGCCCTACGATTGGTCCAGGGTGGGCATGTGACCCAAATCGGTCTAATAAGGTGCTTTAAATACTGACACAAAGACACTCCTATTCCTAAACAAGAACAGTGAAGCACATAACCTCAGGAGCTACTGTCAACCATCTTGGGGAATCCGTTCAGGATAAAGCTCACAGCAAAGACAGCAGAGAGGAGAGCAATTTTTCCCAAATTTTACACTTGTCTCGTCCTTTTTTAGTGCCTCACTTCCGTCGAGTTCTCCCAATATATTCAATTTAGCTTTCACAGGAACAATTCTTTTTTCCACAGTCATATTTCATCAGTGTACACAAATGCTTAATTAGATTGCATAAATACAGAAACAAATAAAACTGACATAAACTGGTTTGGAAACATGTTATTATCTGAACAAAACTGCAAGAATACACCAGAGCAAACTGATCATGTGCGTTCGTCCTTCTGTGGTCGTCAGTACGTTTTACAGAGGAAATGATGAACTTTTCTTAATCTGATGAATTGCTTAAATGGAGATTGATCAGCTGAATGCAACTGAGTTTAATTTCTTTGTCATCTCACTTAGAAATTTCCCATAAATACTTGCACATAAAACTGTTCTAGTTTGATATTTTTGTTGTTCATTTATCAGGTCCTAGTGGTAAGGTTACGCTAACTTTATAGAATGAATTTGATGGTATCATTTATTTCGACATAATTTACAGAGCATAAGAATTTGGTGTTTCTTGAAGAAATGCACTAATAACATTAACAGATCTCAGAATCTCTTTTGGAGGTAATTCTTTTATAATTTCTTCCAGGGTTGCTTTTCTTTCAGATTTTCTACTTCTTGAGTCAGTTTTAGTAATGTGTTTTCTCAGAAAACCATCTACTTCATTAGGAAGATTTCTAAATGTATTACCATAGAGTCAAACATGACATTCTCTTTTAAATTTTTCAACTTTTAACTGCAGAAATTTTTATGCACAGATAAAACGAGAGAGAATATGTAATGGATCTCCACATATACACTACCCAGCTTAAAAGTAATCAACATTTTTGCCAATATTCTTTCACTTATTCCTCAATCACCTTTTTTAAATGGAGCCCTATATTTTTTTCAGCTTTACTGAGGCATAATTAACAAATAAAATTGTAAGATATCTAAAGTATACATAATGATCATTTGATAGGCGTACACATTGTGAAAGGATTCCCCCAATCTTGTTAATTAACACATCCATCTTATCACATATTTATCTTTTTTTTTCTTGGTGAGAACATTTAAGATCTAAAATCTTAGCAAATTTCAATTACACAATACAGTATTAACAACCATAGCCACCATGTTATACATTAGATCCTCAGACCTTACTCATCTCATAGCCAAGAAGCACTGTATTTTAAAACAAGTCCCTGCCTTCCTATTGTTCCATTCGTATAAACTTCAGTAATTCTTCTTACGGAAGAGAACTTTTTAATATAAAAGTTTAAGCACTTCTATGCCTATAATTTTATCTCATTTCTCTTTAAAAATTTTTTTTCTCTTTCTGTCTCTATTTTCCCAAGGTTTTCTTGACAAAGATATTGGTTTTTCAGTGAATTGGCTCTTAAATTAATGTATTAATTCTACAGTTTTTGTTTTCTAAGTCAGAGATTTCTGTTAATAGTTTACTTAATATTTCATTCTTACCACTGCTTTCCTTAAGTTGGTTCAGTTTGTTTTTCTTAGGGTGAATGCTTGCTTGTTGAATAATATCAATTTGCTGAACACAAAGAATATCAATTTGCTGAACACAATTCAGAATATCAATTTGCTGAACACAATTCCGGCCTCATTCCTTATGATGTTCTCATTTCCCATATTTTCTAAATCGTCTATAGCTGTAGTTTTTAATGTCTACTTTAAACTATGAAATATTTAAATTGTTTCTTTTTTCCCATTTCTAAATTTCTAAATGAATGTGTTTGTTTACAATGTCTATTAATTTTATAGCATTTATTACCTTTCACCCACCTCCATTATTATATCATATATTATAATAACACTATATTTTAGGAAAATTATTATTTTTAAATTATATATATTCACTTTAAAGAATATTAACACATTCCGTTTTGTGTCTACAATTAGTCAATTAATTAGACTTTATTTGGTAAATTTTGGCACTCTCCACCAACTCTTTAAAACTAAAATACTGCAATACTTTAATACTATGACTTTCACTTTGATATATGTCTTGGTCATCTAGACCACATTTTTAAGAAACTTCTTGCCAAGATGACATTGTAAGTATATATCTTGAGGTCCTCTCCTCTGCTCCTTTATTGATAGATAAAATACAAAAGAGGACTTCCCTGGTGGTCCAGTGGCTAAGACTTCACACTCCCAATGCAGGGGGCCCAGGTTCGATCCCTGGTCAGGGAACTAGATCCCACGTGTCGCGACTAAGACCCAGGGCAGCCAAATAAATAAATAAATATTTTTTAAAATAAATAAAATACAGAAGAAAATAAAAGTCACAGCCATGTTAACTAGACATTGTGGTGGTCATTTTGCAACATACACAAATATCAAATCATTATGTTGAACACCTGAAACTAATACAGTTGACCCTTGAACAACATGGATTTGAATTACATGGGTCCACTTGTACACAGATTTTTTTTTCAATAGTAAATGCTACAGTACTACACCGTCCACAGTTGGTTGAACCTGCCAATGCTGAACCGTGGATACAGGAAACTGAGGATGTAGAGGAATCACAGATACCGAGGGCCGATGGTAAGTTATACACAGATTTTTAGAATTTCGACTGTGCAGAGTGTCAGCGCCCCTAACCCCTGAGTTGTTCAAGGGTCAACTGTATACTGTTGTGTGTCAATTATACCTCAATTTTTAAATTTTTTTAACTTAATATTTTATATTTGTTTAAAAAACAAAATGAACAAATGCCCAGAACTGGAACAGAAATACAAAGCATTAAATGTAGCAGTGAAAGCTACAGGCCTCCTGGGCTCCAGGTCAAGAAGCAATCTGAGGTGGCCAGAAACTCAGCTTCTGTGAGGTTAACAGGTCAGGTTGATACTGATAATATTAATAACTAGCACAACACAGGCACCAAACAGTGAGCATGGATGCGGCAACCACTAGGATAAACTCTGGATGGAAACAAACAATTGGGCCCGCCCAGAGCATACAGGCTGACTATCGCCCCTAGCGACAGGAATAGGAATACCCCTTGGGAGGCCAGGCTCCTGGCCTGAGACCAGGGCCTGTAGTGAGGCTCCCCAACTCAAGAAAGGAAACTGAAAGCAGCGGCTGCCTGAGACCTTGACCACGGCATCGGTGATGCTGCAAGCTTAGGAGGGCACACCTCAGCCTTTCCACTTGGCTGCCAGGCAAGCTATCTATGGGCTCAGTGACTGTATCTGTGACATCCCCAACATCATTGTGGGGCAGGAGCACCAAGCAGCCAATATAAGACCTGGGGACCCCATGGACCAGGTGGAGACAAACCTCAAAACCACAGGAGTCGGGGTGCAGGGGATCAGAGAGAGAAAATAGGCAGAGAGAATAATAAAGATATAAAATCTTCCTTTCAAGAAGGGCCTGCAAACCAAAATCCAAAACACAGGAAGAAAAGTAATGTTAAGAAAGAACACCAACTCTATTACAATCAATGGATGAAATCACTATTAAAAGAAAATTAAAATGACACACTTTAAATTTTTTTTAAATAAATGTATTTTAGTATCCTCAAGAAAAAATTTTTTTTTAATTTTTAAGTATCCAGGAAAAAAAAAAGAACAAGAAATTATGAAACAAAAAGAGGCAGAAGCAAAACAGGAGAAGGTTGATATGAAAAAGAAAATATCAGCGAATAACTTTTTCAAGAGAGCTCTATGCATGGTATGTTTCATGAGCCCTTACGCATCTGTCATTCTGCCATGTTTACACCTGAAAAACAACTTGGCTGAGTATAAGATTCTCAAGCTATACCTTTTATCCCCCAAATGTATAGTCATCATTCCATTTCCTTCTGCCATTTATCTTTGCAGGAAAGAAGGCTAAGGCCAATGTGTATATTTTTCTTTAATAGATTTGCAAGGGGGCAAGGGAGGCTGTCTGGATGCATCTGAGGTTCTTTCATCTTTGCAGTTCAAAGAATTTGTACCATTGTGTCTAAGTATGGTTTTCTTTTCATTCATTTTGCTGGTACAGATTGAGTCCTTTTCATGTTTATTTATCTGGTATTGCTTCTATATCAGCCAGTGTTCAACTGTGGAAAACACAACCCACAAGTTTAAGCAGAGAGAGATTTATTACAAGGTATTAAATTATTTACTAAATTGCCAGGAAAACGGAAAAAAAGGACTCTAGACCTGTGTTGTCCAATACAGGAGCCACAGACGGCTGAGTGCTTGAAATGTGGCTAGTCTCAGGTAAGATACGCATCAGTACGTGATATATTGACTGCATGCGGAAATTATACTATTTTTGGATATACGGGGTTAAACAAGATATATTATTAAAATCAATGTCACCTATTTCTTTGGACTTCAACTGCAGCTACTAGAAAAGTTTAAACGATGTACGTGTGTTCTTACATGTCTATAGGATAGTGCTGCTCTAGACTGACCTTCCATGAGTGACGCCCAGATGCATGTCTGAGAACTGGGCTGCCAGCACAGCCGCTGCTCCGGCCCCAACAGGGCAGCGTAGAGTCAGGAGGCTCCTGCCAAGACAAGAGTCGTTGCCACACCGGCTGGCTCCAAAACTCTGCCGCCTCTGCCCCCCCCCAGGAAGCTGACCGCCGAATTGGAAAGCTGCCTCCAGAGTTGCCTCTGCCATAATCAGCGCCAGCAAACTGGATGCCTCTGACCTCCCTACCTGCTTCTCTCCCACATGACTCACTTCTAAATCCAGTCTCACTTGAGTGCGTCATCTTGGAAGAACCTAAATCATATTCGAAACTGCAGGCAACTGTGGGAAGAGTGGGACTTGGCTCTGCATACTACTAGAGGGTTGGAATGCGTTTTGAGCAAGCAACTCTGCGGTAACTAGCACTGCTTCCATTAAAATCGCTCGTTTCTTCATTATGAACACAAATCCTTCTTGGATTCAATCACTGTAGGTCTACTATGTGCTTTCCCATTATCCTTCTCTTCAGTCTAGGAAAACCTCTCAAGTTTCCTCTCAATGTTACCACTTCCATTTTCTACAGTATTAGTTTGGCTCCTTAATACTTCCAATTAGGATTTTAATTTTCCTAATAAATATTAGTTTCCTCAGAATTCTATGATGAAGAGTACAAAACTGGAAGTTATAGAAATGTATAGCTAGGGGCCCCAACCAAGTCTAGGGATGCTGCTCTTTTTTCTTTATTCAACAGTAGTTTTTTTCCCTAGACCCCATGTCTTGTTTCATTTTATTGTTTGCTTATCTTTGAAAGAAAAGAGATTAACACTTCATTGGTATTTGCCAAGTATGTATTATCCCATTCTCTGTCCTTCGCCCTCAAACCAAAGGCCAATCAGTGTCGCATTGAACAAGTTGGATTTATTACCAGTTGTGGTACGACAGAATTATGACATGGGGAACCACAGGGCAATTCAGTACGAGGATGTAGAAAGAACGTATTTTTGGATTTGGGCTTTGATTGGGTGATGTGGCGAATTAGGCAGTGTCAGAAAGCCAGGACAATTTTATCACTGGGTATCTTAGTAGGTCTTATTTATAGGGAGGGCAGAATGGAGCAAGGTGGAAGGTATAATTGACAAGGAAACAGCCATTACTCATTTTAGCTGGCAGAGGCTTCTTGGTATTTTGTGACTTGGACAATGTTCATGTGTTGTCTGTATTCAGACATAATTACCAAGTGCTCTTTGTTTTGGCTTTGAAGCATCCTGGTCATGGAGTGGCCCTGTCTGATGCTGATGTCCTGTGAAACTACTTATGTCCAACCAGAGCACATCAAAACTTAACTGAGCACAGGCCAGCTTATAATGACACCAAGGGCTAGTTCCTGAATGTCAGGGACTGCTTTTCTCCTTCGCATCACTTAGGTGCTACTATAACTCCACTCTGAAATCCGCTTCTGGAGAGAAAGCTGTTGACAGTTCCTTGGCCCAATTCCCAGGATCAAGCAGAAATTCATCTAGTGTTACTGCATCTCCATTGTTGGTTCTCTCACTCTCTGAACAGATGCAAAGTGTCCTAGCTTTAACTCATACTAGGGCTCATCTCCAAGAGGAAATGCACCAATCCCAATCCCTTCATGCTTTCCTGCCATTCATCTCTGGAAATTACAGATTATGAGAGTATGAGGAAAGAGAGCTACCCATGGGAACTGTGAAGAGAGAAATATTCCAGGCCTCTCCTCCAGCAATACCCACACTGTACAGGTAAGGTCAAAACATACCCTGCATTTTGAACCAGGGTACAGGCAGTAGAAGACTGAAAAATAGTCCTTTGAGAATTAAAAAAAATTTTTTTTTTTACTGAAGTATAGTTGATGTACAATCTTATATAATTACAGGTGTATGGTATAGTGATTCACAGTTTTTAAGGTTATATTCCGTTTATAATTGTTATAAAATATTGGCTATATTCCCCATGTTATACAATATATCCTTGTAGCTTATTTTATACATAATAGTTTGTACCTCTTATTATTTTTAAACAAAAATACTTCCTCTATGTCAGGCCACATCGCATTTCTCAATCCATTTCCTCTGGCTGTTCAGTAAATGAAAGTTCTCCCAGATTCTGCCAATACATTAAAAGTTTATTCTAGTTTTTGAAAATGTATTGCCTTTTCTTTTTTGGAGAAGATATACCAGGAACTTGTAGCCAGGCACCATGATTTTCAATTGGAAACTTGTCAATCCAAATTTCTATTGAAAACATTCTTACCTTGTCCAGCTTTCCATGCCCAAAGATATCTCTGAGAAGGATACCAAACTTGTCTTAGCAACTCACACAGGAGTCTGGATCACCCACTGAAGTTCACTAAAAATGGCTATTTAATTAGCATGTCTAACTACTGCCTGCTTATCTTCATAAAAACAAACCAAATGTTAATGTAATCTTGGCCTGCTGAGATAGGACACAGAATGTGGAGAATGATACGTGATTTTTCTCTGTTCAGGCACCACATAGACAAATAGAGAGACCCACATCTACACCTGTATATACAGCTGGAGCTTGTTTGGGATACAGTGATCCATGTGTGAGATGACTTAAAACCATGTCATATGGGTCACAGTTAATGGACCTGAAGATGGCCATCCTAAAGAAGAGAGGATTTGGTGGCAGGAATGGGGGATGGGGCTTCAGGGCAAGTAGAAATATAATGGTCTTCAAATATTTGAAGGCTGTCAGGTAGAAGGATTATTTTAAAGGCAAGGATCAGGTAAGGACCAGAATCAATAAGTGGCAGCTTTAAGAAAGAGAATCATAGTTATGAACTTCCTTATAGAGCTGGGCCCCATTAAAACAGACTGTCACTAGAGGTGTCTTCTTACCAAAAAAACTGATTAGCAGGGATTTTTATAGAGGGGATTCAAGAATCTACTGGGTGATTCATCTAGAGGACCTTTAATGTCTTTTCCAATCTTAAAATTTAATGATACAAAGAAAGACTAAGGAGGAGACCGTGGATAGTAAATGTAATGTGGGATTGCAATTTGGATTCTGGCCAGAAAAAGAACATTCATGGGGAACCTGGCAAACTCAGATAATGTCTATAGATTAGTTAATAGTATTGTATCAATGTTAATTTCCTGGTTTTGATCATTACACTATGGTTATATCAATATAAGACGTTAACATTAGCAGAAGCTGAGGAATGAGTATCTGGGAACTCTCTGTACTATTTTTGCGACTTTTCTGTCGTTATAACATCATTTCAAAATAAAAACTTTTAAAATATTAAACAGAAATTAAAAACTTCAGAAAAACAAAGAGTCCATAATACCAAAGTTCCAGAGAATAGTCTGTTACCTACCTATCCCTCAGGCCCAGCCTTCCTGTAATTTTCCTAAAATTATTGTTTATTTAATCAGTTTACCAGACGGGTTAAAGTTGGTGGTGTACACCAGATAATAGTTTTATTTTTCTCTAATCACTCCTTCCCAACATGTTCTGTCAAATCATCCTTCCCCACCTCTGGGCAATATCTCAGGCCTACCCCACAGATTTTTTAACTTACTTTCAAGAATTAAAACTCATTAGGGAATTCCCTGGCAGCCCAGTGGTGAGGACTCTGTACTTCCACTGCTTGGCGGGGGTTTGATCCCCAGTCTGGGAACTAAGATCCCGCATGCCGCTTTTCACAGCCCAAAAAAAAAAAAAAAAAACTCATTAAAAAGTCCTGTTTAAAACTTTAATCACATACTCAAATCAGAGTCCCCCATCACCATACCCCAGCTCCACCCCAACCTAAGGCATCGTGACTACAGCCTACAGCACGGAAAGGAAGTACTTTACTGTCTATCTTTCCTCCATCTCCTTCACTCTCCTTCCCCTCCCACTGCTGCTTCCGGCTTCTCCAGGGTCAAAGCATGGGGCAGGGGGATTAGAGGAAAAGAAGCAAGTGTTTCTTTCATGGCTGGTACTGTTACAACACAGCAGACCCTGGTCTTGAGGTAGGAGCCCATTTGCTGGCTCTCTCCAGTGGGGTCATTTGTGGGGCTTTCAAAGGCTCACTCTGCGGACTACCCGCCTGAAAAACCCCCTTCAAAGCAAATGCTCTCTCCCACTTCTCCCAGAAGTTTCTTGCAAACTGCTCAGCTCCTACTCAGAAATATATCATAGAGCAGCTTATTGCTGGGGTCCCTTCAGCCCACCAGCAATGCTCCTGGTTCAAGGCCAGCTATCTTCCATTGTAATTCCTGGAAGACGCATGTCCTCACCCTTAGAAATTCTGGTAGCGCAGACGTGCTCACTGTTGCCCTCTTCACTCATTTAGGGATGACTGTTTGTTCTGACCAGCCTCCCGCATTCCAGACTCATCAGGCAGGAAGCAAGCACCAGGTCCCATTCATTCATATCCCTAAATTCCAAAGACACACATCCATTTCTCCATGAATCTCCACCCTGCTCTATTTCAATCCCAGGGTACCACTGGAGCCCCCAATTCTCTCACCTCATAAGAGGAGAAAGGGAAATGCCACAGTACTGTCCACTACCCCAGAGAGTCTTTAATCAAACCCTTTCTCCTGCATGAGTTGGAGGTATGTGATGGAAGGTTGATACCAGTTTTGCTGTCTTTTCACTATTTCTGTATGCATATGGCAGCGCTAGTACACCATTCAGAAATCTGGGGATAATTATCACTTTTTGTTCTCAGCACTGGGGCTTCAGATGAAATATCAAGACACCATGAAAAATTCCATTTGATATCCTGTTACACTTAAAACACACCATGACGCCTTCCATATAAACCCTCAGCCCTCAGCAGGGCTATCTGCAGACTACACAATGAGAAACAGAGAAGCTGTGACTATTGGCACAGTGCTGCATCTGGGCTGCTCAGATAAGACTTTTGGAAAGATTCAAACCACAGCCTTTTGCAGTGGTTACACAATCACTTCCGGCCCACCATCATGCTGAATTCATTCCAGAAAACTGAACATTCCTTAAGAGACTATCAGAAAACTAAAGTAGAAAGGGTTGTAATTGATGTGTAGAAATATCCTTTGGGGGACTGAAAATATAGGAGAAGAAAAGACTCAATTAGGACAAAATAGCTTTATACAGTTAAAGGCCATTCTGCAGAGAAGAGAATTAATAAATCATTTTGAATCATCCCAAGGAAGATGTTATAGAAGCCACAGAGAAGCCAGTTTTGGGCCCAATAATATTCGTTCATTCACTCATTCATTCACTGACTTCCTGCTTTGCTCCAGGATCTGAGTTGGGGCTGGTGTTGCCATGGTAATAAGATTTGGTCCTTGCCTTCAAGGAGCTCAAAGAAAATCTCCATAATGGAATAAACACGGGAAGTAGTACGATCCCCCCTGGATCCCATACTTGTATATCCTGGATCCCATACTTGTATATCCTGGATGACAGTGAGGAGAGATGATTCAAAATTCAGGAGTGGGAGGAAAGAAGCAATGAAAGAGCCGATCTTTAGATTCCCTCCAACCCACCTAAACCTGAAGTTCTACCTATGCTCTGGAAGGCGTAGACATAAGGCATGATGTCCTGCTGGCAATTTGCATAAAATAGAATGAGAAAGTGAAGGAACTGACTTGGTTGCAGAAATTAATTTCAGACCAGAAAAAGGAGCAAAAATATACAGAGCCCGACATGAGGGATGTGTTCATCAAAATGCAGAGGACACTCAGTAACAGGATTTCCATCAAGGAGTCCTAGTCCAGCAGAGGAATTCAGGTAGCTAGTGAGTAACGGAAATGCTTAGAAATGGTTTATATGTGCTTGTACTGAAACACAGAACAAGGGACAAAGATTTACAAAACTTGTCCAACAATATTAAATGGGACGTTTCCTGCCTCTACACTGTGACTGAGGGAGTGAGGGTGCTTAAATAATGTGCTGGACACACCAAGACATCTACCTCTAGCTTATATACAAGAAAGAGTGCCAACAAGATTGTTAGTCCCATGGTGTAGAAAATTACACCACTGCCCTCCCAAACCGTGTAGGAGGAGCTTCCAGAAAAGCAACAGTTTGCCATGTGAGGTAACATATTCACAGGTTCCAGGGCTTAAGGCATGCACATCTGTGGGGGGCATTTTTCTGCCTACCACTAGAGGGTTTGATCTGTGTTTCCTGGAGTTTGGGGAACACAGAGACTGGTGCCTGATTCTCACCTAGTAAAGTCCAAAGGGGAGAGGCCGGCTGGAGCTATCTGTGATGGAGAGCAAAGAGAGAACACTGTACTTCTAGGATTTAGAGAGGCAACATGCCAGGTAACCTGTGGGCTAAACGGATGTTGCAGAGGAGAGCCAGGCTAGAGCCTCCTTGAAAGTACCCCATCTAAGAACACTGCCCACCAGGGTCCAGATTGCCTCAGCAAAAACGTTACACAGTGTGAACTGCTGGAGTAGGGTTGAGGGCATGACACAAGAGGGCAGCAAGAGACTACCTCTCCCATGTCAGGAAATGTTTCAACCTCAGAGGTCTCCAACAGGGTGTCCCCAAAGAACCAACAAAAGCACCCTATTTGATAAATGGTCAGTATTTGGATGTCGACTATGCAGAGGGTTTTTGCAGACTAACACCAACTAGGTTTATTTTAAAAAGTCCCTCAACTTCTAGCCCCTCCTCTCTACCTAACCCTGGAGCATCTAGCAAGTAGATGCAAGAGGAAGAAAGAGGAAGAAAGAAAAGGCAGACATTGCCTCCCCCCCTTCCCACTTCAAGACTCTGGGAGGACATGGAAGGAGAATCTTTTAATAGACATGCGATAGAAGTCTTGATTGGGCTAGAATTTTTAATAACTGAAACTGCTCTAATCCCCCATGTCCAGAAAAACAAAAACCTGAGCCACCATCCAGGAGCTTGGAATGGAGTTTATTTAAAGGTTTTATTTGAAGGCAGTGGTAAGAAAGAATAAAGTTGTTTCCTCCTGGCAGAGCACCCAAAGCCAGTACATCCAATATACTGATCACATTTGGGGGTTGGGGCCTATCTAGGATCCTTTAAAAATCTGAATACTGCCCAACAGATGTACACTTGCTCAACAAAAAACTGTAGACACATAAAAGAGAACCACCAATCCATCTCAGAGAGGCTAGAGCAGTCTTTGATGGATGAGATTCTGCCCAGAGACTTACCTATGCAATGGCACCTAAACTTCCCTGGAAGGGTCAGCTCTATACTGTGCTTTGTTTTGTTTAATGTCAGACTTGACTTAGGGCTTGACAAGTGAGTCTAGTTTTAAGCGAGGAAAAGAGGGAAAGCATTCCAGGAGGAAAGCATTACGCAAAGAAAGCGCTATAGACTGAATGTTTGTGTTCCCCCAAAATTCGTATGTTGAAACCTAATCCCCAATATGATGGTATCTGGAGGTGAGGCCTTTGGGAGGTGATTAGGCCATGAGGGTGGAGCCCTCAAGAATGGGATTAGTGCCCTTATAAAGTGACCCCAAAGAGCCCCCTTGCCCTTCCACCATGTGAGGACATCTATGAATCAGGAAGCAGGCTCTCCCCAGACACCAAATCTGCCTTGATCTTGGACTTCCCAGCCTCCAGAACTGTGAGAAATAAATTTCCGTTGTCAATAAGCCACCCAGTCTATCATATTCTGTTCTAGCAGCCGGAACAGATTGACAGAAGGAAAGCAATGGGATAGCAGGTGGGAATGAACAGGGCAACTGCAAGGAAAAGAGACCAGAGGTACTTGACTAGAGCAAAAGATGAGTGTCCAGGAAGCAGGAATAAGAAAGTTACCTAAGCAGGGCAGAGTCTTTAAAGATGGCAAAAGAAGTTTGGGTTTGTTGCAATGTATAAAAAAGAACCATTAGAGTTTCTGAGACTGAGAATTGGCACATAAAAGTGTTTTCTTCTGTTCTGTTAATGAAAATAAGCAAAATGGGTTAGAAGAGAGGAGTGGGGGTGAGAACAGCTCAGGATCTGCTGCCGAATTCCTATGGTGACTCTGCTTTTTGAACGGAAGTTGGGACCTGTGATCAGACAAGTAGGATGCACCTTAGATCAACAAAAAAGAATATCTGAATTAAGGATATCCCAGAAAATCTCTGGTTATTGTACGTACAGGCATGTAGCAATGAGGAGGTGTGATTTCTTAACCCCTCCTTCTTTGTTATAACATGTTGCAAGATGAGATCTCCCCAATCCTTCTGAAACTGGCCACTTTGGGGACACGCAGGAAGTTATTTAGCAACAGTTGCACCATTGTGAGATTTCATTCTTTTCCAAAGCTATGCATTAGTTAGACTTCTACTTACAACCATTCATCTCAAGCAACCAAAACAAAACAAAATTATTCTGAATGTGAATAAACTAGTTGGCTACCTCCATGAAGCTAGATTTCTCAGAAGTGCCACGCTCCCTTCTTCATTCTTATTGCACAGTTGGGCGTCGTGGGTGGGTACCAGCCATGCCAACAGTATTAATACTTCTCAGGAAGGACAGTATAATTCCTCTCTGGGAAAACGTTTCTCACACACACACACACTCCATTTAACAATACAACTATTAGGTAACTAATAAGGACCTACTGTATAGCACAGGGAACTCTACTCAATTCTCTGTAGTGACCTATACGGGAAAAGAATCTAAAAAAGTGGATGTAATGGCGGATTCCGGGAGGGCTCCCACAAAGGAGTACTTCCCAGAATTTCTGCTGCCAGTGTCCTTGTCCCCGCGGTGAGCCACAGCCACCCCTCACCTCTGCAGGAGACCCTCCAACATTAGCAGTCCTGGAGGGAGTCGCTTTGGTCGTCGTGCGTTGCAGCGTGTCCTTGTGTTATCTGAAAGAATCCTAAGTTGGAAACAATTCAAACGTGGATTAACAGAAGAATGGACAAATTGTGGTATGCTTATACCATTGGAAAACTCTGAAGCAAACGGAAGGAATAAATAAATCAAAGCAGTGCTCACCAGAATATGGGGGAATCGCCAGATCCATGAGGACATGAG
This sequence comes from Balaenoptera musculus, assembly GCF_009873245.2. NCBI lineage: Eukaryota > Metazoa > Chordata > Mammalia > Artiodactyla > Balaenopteridae > Balaenoptera > Balaenoptera musculus. The sequence goes on from NC_045794.1 coordinate 81,466,863, forward strand.
GGCACGGAGCCGGAGTCAACGTGACTCCAACAGCAGAAATTCTTTTCCTTACAGAGAAAAATGAACAAACTTGGCTCTGAAGACTTCTGAACAGAGGTAGAGAATGGGTGGAAAGACCTGGTGGACACTCTCTGGATGCATCTCCCAACTTGGTTCAGCTGATCTCTAGGTCACAGCTGGACCTGGAGGACCTGCGGCCCCAGCACACGCGAGCAGAGCGGGCCAGGCCGCCCCCAGGAGGCCCCTGAAGCCTCCTGGGACAAACTCGTCCTTGGACACCCTCATCCAGCCCAGGACCCTCTCGTTCACGCGGGCCTCACCAAGCCGGGATGGGACTGACCCCCACGAAAGTGGAATCTCTCTGGGAGACGCAGACTCGGTGCTGGAAAGACAGACTGAACCGCTTGCGTCACTTCCATTCCCTGCCTCGGAGAGGAGGGGCAGGGCTTCGGGCATCAGCCAGAGGCATGTGGGATCTTAGTTCCCCAACCAAGGATCGAACCCCTGCCCACTGCATTGGAAGCAAAGAATCTTAACCACTGGACCACCAGCAGACGCACCATCCACATGGGAGCAGGAAACCACACGGGAGTATCACAGTTCCTCCTCCTGGGCCTCTCAGACAATCCTGAGCTGCAGCCCCTCCTCTTTGGACTGTTCCTGTCCACGTACCTGGTCACTGTGCTGGGGAATCTGCTCATCATCCTGGCCGTCAGCTCGGACTCCCACCTCCACACCCCCATGTACTTCTTCCTCGCCAACCTCTCCTTTGTTGACATCTGTTTCGTCTCCACCACCATCCCAAGGATGCTAGTGAACATCCAGACACAGAGCAAAGGCATCTCCTACATAGGGTGCCTCACTCAGAGACTGAGATTGGGATGGACTCTGACCTGGAAACCTGACATTGAGCCCACATTCCCAACTTTGCTGTCATGCTTTTCCTGAAAAGAGTGATGTGATTTTCAACTTCAACAGTGGGAACTTAGCTTGCATGTGAATCCTTGGCTCAGCATCTGCTTCTGGGGAACCAAAGCTGAGACACATGATAAAGACTGTGAAGAGTATCCAAACAATACCATGAATGGAACTAAGGACTTTGAGGGGCAAAAACAGCAAAAACAAAATAAAACAGGTAGTGGCATTTAAAAAGATACTACTTGTTGGGACTTCCCTGGAGGCGCAGTGGTTAAGAATCTGCTTGCCAATGCAGGGGACACGGGTGTGATCCCTGGTCCGGGAAGATCCCACATGCCGCGGAGCAACTAAGCCCGTGTGACACAACTACTGAGCCTGCGCTCTAGAGCCCGCAAGCCACAACTACTGAGCCCACGTGCCACAACTACTGAAGCCCATGTGCCTAGAGCCCATACTCCACAAGAGAAGCCACCGCAATGAGAAGCCTGCGCACCGCAATGAAAAGTAGCCCCTGCTTGCCGCAACTAGAGAAAGCCCGCACACAGCAACAAAAACTCAATGCAGCCAAAAATAAATAAAAAAATTTTTAAAAGATAAAAAAAAAAAAAAAAAAAAAAAAAAAAAAACATTAGCAGTCCTGTTGAAGTCCTTCAATCAAGTCCCGCTAGCCTTCAAAGTCTGATTCTCTGGGAATTCCTCTTCTCGTTGCCAGACCCCCAGGTTGGGAAGCCTGACGTGGGGCTCAGAACCTTCACTCCAATAACTGCTGGACCATAGCGGATGAGAGAATATGGAGCAGACTTGGACCCAAGCCATAGACTAAAACCAAGCCCAGCCAATCCCAGCCTCAATCAGCTGAACCCCAGATGAAAACTGAAGGAAGGTTCAATCACAAATAGTTACATAAATGCAAATCCAAGTAACCTGCACTTCTTGGCCCTGAAGATAATGGCCCAGCATCAAAGCCACAGGAAGGGCACTGAGGTGATAATGATGATGAGATGAGCAATGGCATGTGCACATGGGAAGGTGTTCATAGGAGGCTTCTTAAAACACAGAGCATCTTTTCCAGCCTTCTTTACCTATGTGCAAGTTCAGTGATAAGGAATGTGCCCTCTACTTATTATTCATCATTGAATGGTTCTGGATGAGAAGGAAATAATTGGGAACCTTCTGGAAAAAACAATCTACTTTGAGAAGTGAAGAATGGAATCCTTGGGAAGAAGATGAAAAAAATGAGCAAAAACACAGACTTCAGATATTAAGTAAGTCCACAAAAGAGAAAAAAGACTTCCATGTACAAATCTGGGGCAAAGCTGCCATCGGTTTGTATTTGGGAGCATATTTTTGAAGGTTGACTTGAGCCCACTGATGTGACTGCTCAGCGGAGAGAAGGAAATTTAGTTGTTGGAAGAACACATTACAGCTTCATCACTGGTCCAGCTGTGGTCCCCGGGTACTTCTCTGTTGATGAGAATAATGTGGTACTCGTTCTAAATGGAAGAGAAAAAGCAAAGGTCTTTTTTGCCACCCAGGGGTTACTTTATCCACAAAATTTAGTGCAAACTCAAAAACTCCAGCATCTTGTTGTTAACAGTTTTGGTTGCAAATGAACATTGTAATAATGAATGGATAAACCAATTTCTCAAAAGAAATGGAGGCTCTGTGGAACTGCTTTTCATAATATATGACAGCCCCTGGATTAATAACATGGATGTTTTTCAATGGCCTTTAGGAGTAGCAACATACAGGAATTTTCCTGTGATGGAGGCGAATTGGTCAATGCTGCATATGAAAGGCCATACTTGTGTAGTATCGTAGGAACCATTTATGAAAATTCATCCAGACAAGCACTAATGAACATTTTGAAACAAGATGGGAATGATAAGCTTTGTTGGGTTTCAGCAACAGAACAGTGGCAGCCTCAAGAAACAAATGAAAGCCTTAAGAATTATCAAGATGCTCTGCTTCAGAGTGATCTCACATTGCGCCCAGCAGGAGGAAACACGGAGTGTTACAGAATATATAAGGCTTGCTCCTATGGCTCCGTTCCCGTGGTAGAAGACATAATGACAGCTGGCAGCTGTGGAAATTCATCTGTTTACCATAATCCTCCTCTGCAGTTACTCAAGTCCATGAATGCTCCCTTTATCTTTATTAAGAACTGGAAGGAACTTCCTATTTTAGAAAAAGAGAAAACTATAATTTTACAAGAAAAGATTCAAAGAAGAAAAAGGTTACTTCACTGGTATCAATACTTCAAAGCAGAGCTAAAAGTGAGATTTATTAATATTGTGGAAAGTTCATTTTTAAAGAATAATAAAGGTTAACTAATTCAAAAATTAATTAAAAAATTTAAAAGTGGATATATGTTTATGTATAACTGATTCACCTTGCTATACAGCAGAAACTAACACAATGTTGTAATTCAACAATACTTCAATAAAAATTAAAAAAAAAAACAAGTATTGTATAACCTTAGCTCTCTCTGTCTTGATTTCTTTACTCAACTCCCACTACCATTAAGTTCCCCTCCATGCACTACAGCCACATGAGGTTGACTTTAAGTTTGACATAATTTTCTAAGTTTTGAAGCAGTAGAAGAAACTACAAATGACAGGACCAATCATTTTATCATTAAAAATTCAAAATTTGTGCTAAAAATTTTTTTTAAATGGAAAGAAACACAAGGGACAAAATAATATTTATAGTAATTAAATAAGCAAAGGGTTAATACCTACGTTAAAATGCACTTGTGAAAATTTCATAAGAACTCTATTAAGGCTCCCTGGACACAAATGAATATATGGCATAATCAAAGAGTTTGCATCCAAAAACAGAAATTATAATTAGTAGACACAATATGGAGGAATGTTCAATCCACCTAATAATCAAAGAAATAATCATTGAAACAACAACAAGGCACCACTTTATACCAATGTGATTTCAAATTAGAATACCCAGATGAGGTAGTGCACTTGTACCTGCATAGACTAAAAAGGTATGATAACGATTTTTGAAAGAAGAATTAACATAGTAAAGAACTATTAAAATGTTAATGTCCTTTGATTCAGAAATATTATTTCCATTGACTTATTCTAAGAAAATAATGCAAAAGTTTTTCCTAAACTTACATAAAGATTGGCAATATTACAATACTAAAACAAAAAAAACAAAACAAACCTGGGCTGTCTGCCTTATAAGTTTGGAAATGGTGAATAAACAATGTTCCACCTAATTAATAGAACAAATGAGAACAGATTGATTCTGGGGTAGCAGGAATGTGAGTGAATTTTTCTCTTTTATTTAAAGTTCCATTGATGTTGCTATAATAATGTTTGTATAGTTAATTTCTTTCTTAATCAGTGTGCTACTATGGTACCCATGATAAAGAACATTCCTCTCTTCTTTCCTCTCCTTTTGCCCTTCTCTGTAGCGTTGGCAATTCAAAACAATCATTAAGTAATCCTCAGTTTACATTATAAATGCTCCATAGAAAGACACCTCAAAACATGCGATCTATTAATTTGTCCTTGGATTTCAACTTTCCAGACCAGCCAATTCGGAGTTTCCTACGCCCAGCGAGACTCTTCATTTCTTTATTATCTGTCAATTTATTTCATTTTGCTTCAGGAAATTATCACCCTGAAGTAGCCTGTCTGTATTATTTTACTTCTGAATATAACTAGAAAGCCATCTGTGAAAAGTAGAGATATTTTCCTGAATCATTAAAACTTTACTTTGACAATCAATAAGCACTTTTTAGAGTGACATTGACATTCTGAACTAAGAACTAAGCCCAAAGAACATGACACAGAGTAAGAAGTTTTTCAAATATATTCAAAAGTAATATATAAAGCTGCTTTAAAAGGCATTCATTTCAAATCAAAGCAGATCAAAAGTACTAAACAATGGTTTGTTTTGTAAATCATGGTCTACAAGTAGCTTAGAATTTCTCAAGAAAATTGTGCCATTTAAAATGGAATCATCTTTATCCTAACGGGATGTGTTCAACCAATCAAGAGAGGTAATGTCCTTGGGAGACTCAGCAGAGTTAAACAAAAATATCATTACAAGTCTCTATACATTTAATATTGAAAAGGAGTAGTAGAGCTGAGACTTTTATATGAGAACACAAAACATTTTGAATTAGATTTTAAAGTGGTCTAAATAATTCAAAATTATAGTTCTCTTACTTGAATACATTTTTTTAATTCATGCAAGATGTTACAATTTTAAAATGTATTTAGAGCCCCAAATGTTATAGTTTCATATCATTTCATGTAATACATGAAAGTTACCACTAATTTTATCACATTACTGATTTTTTTTCATCAAGGAAATGGCCTCTTGGTTATTAAGAGGCCACGTCCATTTCACAGGAATCATGTTTCCACGAGGGAACTTCCACTATAGCAGTGGTTCTCAATCCTTGCTATATATTAGAATTAGCTGGGGCTCTTTAAAAAAATATAGGTTTCACCAAAAGCCTATTCATTCTGAAGGGGTGGAGTGGAGAACTTGAATCAGACTTTATAAAAGCTTCCTCTGAGATCCTAATGTTCATCCAGGGTTGAAATCACTACAATAAACTCATACTTCTATTCTCTCTCCCCACCCCTCACTTACTCATCCCCAAGTGAAAAATTTACCTGCCTTGTGAGTGTTTGGAGTATAACATACATTGGTTCTTGTTCCTCCACTGGGTAGCATTAATGCTTTAAAAAGCAGTACACCATTTCTTACACAGTTAAACAAATACCATATGATCCAACAGTCACACTGTTGGGAATTTACTCAAGAGAAATGAAAACATAAGTCCACAGAAACACCTGTAGACAAATGTTTACAGCAGCTTTATTCATAATAACCAAAAACTTGAAACAACCCAAATGCCCAGCAACTGGCAAACAGATAAACAGTGATACATCCATGCAATGGAATACAACTCAGTGATACTGACAGATGCAACAACATGGAGGCTATGTGCTGTACAATTCCATTTACATAACATTCTAGGGGCAAAACTGTCAGGGCAGAAATCTGATCAGGATTGCCAGGGTCTGGAGGTAAGAGCAGAAAGGAGGGGAGACTGACTGCAAAGGCATAGAGGGAACCTCCTGGGGTGATAGAAAGGCTATACATCTTGATTGTGATGGTGGTTACGTGATTCTATACATATGTCAAAACTCATCCAACTACACATTGGAAATGATAAATTTTACTGTATTTAAATTATATTTCAATTTTTTAAGTACCCAGTTATGTATTTCTTCTCTGTCTGCTCACACAACTGGGGATCACAGAGGGTAAGGCAGAAATTCTGAGTATGCTAGTCACTCTAAACACTCAAACTCTCCCTCAGGCAGGTTAACCCAAGGTCTAGAACCTGGGGAGAGGAAGCCCAAAGGTGAATTCAACCACATTTTCCAATCCACTTTACAACAAGGCTGATATGTCCATCACCTGAATGACCCTGAATCTACTTCTCAAATAGTTCTAAATTCAGGGGGTAAGAGAGGAAGGTAGAAATAATCATCACTCCAACTCCCCTCTCCCCAATATATGGCCATAATGATCAGGAAATCTTATGAGATCAATACTACACTAAATTAGGGCAATCAAAATAACACATGGAAAGATGAAGGCAGACAGAAGGTCTTAACCTCAGTACTTTTATGAGTATTGACTGTTGTAGGCTGCAACACATTATGCTTTGGCTGACATTTACAGACACAAAGCCAGTTTCCATTAGCATTAATAAGAAAATTTTTCTGACAGACTTAGATCTAAGCAGGTGTGACTGAATCAAACATTAATTTGCTGGAAAAAAAGTATTTTCATACCATGCAAGACATACAAAACTTCATTATACAGGGTTATTATGCATTGGTGGAATAATTTTTACTCCCTATAACATATTTATTAGAAAGGACAGTAGACCAGGGGTTGATGTTACATAACACAGTTAAGTGCACATAGATCACAGAGGACTGGCCTTTTAATTAAAGCATCTGGGTATTAACAGGCAGCAAGAGTTCAGCAGACCCAGGTTCTATTCCTATTCTATTCTATTCTAGTTCAAAACTGTTTTGAACTTCAGCAGTTCAAGGGCGAAGGAAAGAATTGAGCGTAAATCTCCTGAAATCATTTGGCTTGTCCATCATAATTTGTTAATTACATAACATATTTTAGAGACTGAAATTCTGGCTTCAAATACAAAAGAGTGAAAAGTGTTTCAATAGATAAACAAAAAGAATTGGAATGCAATGTGTGAGCCTTGATGGTTCTCAAAAAACAACCAATAAAACAATAAAAGACATTTTGGAGAAGATGAGGGATATCTGAATATGAACTGAGTATCAGATGATGTTAGGAAATTTGTTCATTTTTTTGGTGTGATAATGATATTGTAGTTATGTAAGAGATTATCCTTATTTTTATGTGATATATGCTAAAATATTAGGGGCAAAGTGTCCTGATTTCCATAATTTGACTTCAGATGGTACAGAAAATTATATACCATATATTTTTTCATATACATATACACATTCATAAACACAAAAATATTTAAATATATGTATACTTATGCATATAAATACACATATAAATATGGATAGACATGGCAAATACAGTTAAATAATATTGTTGAATGTGGGTATATGAGAGTTTATTGTATATTCTTTCAACTTTTCTTTAAATCAAATTTTTCATGATAAATTTAGAGAAGAATGTAAGCATTCTATAGAGGACATGTCATCTTCTTGGCTTTAGGAAGAGAAACAACTCAATGAAATTGTAAATCAAAGGTTAAATATAATTTAAACACAACAATGTTATTATACTTATAGTTCAGTGTATACTGAACTATACACTTAAAAATGGTTAAGATGGTAAAGCTTCTGTGCATTTTACCGCAATTTTTTTCTTTTTAGGAGAAAGGGGAAGGACCTAGAGAAAAAGCTAAATCAATATAAAAGGAAAATAGGAAATCTTCAAAGCCAGGCTAGAACACCAAAAAGTAAGAAAGGACAAATATTCCAACCTGTCTATAAACATTATACCAGAAAATGAGAAGATGATACTAAGAGAGGATACCTGGGGTGCAAAGAAACCTTATAGAGGAGGGGCCAAGGTATGGGAGAGAAGCTTGGAGTGAATTGTGTCCCCACCAAAATTCATATATTGGAGTCCTAACCGCCAGTACCTCAGAATGTGACCTTATTTGGAGGTAGGGTCCTTGCAGGTGTAATTTGTTAAATTAAGATGTGGTCACACTGGAGTAGGGTGGACACTTTATTCAATGTGACCACTGTCATATTTGGACACAAGACACAAACACACTTAGGGAGATGATGTGAAGAGACACAAGGAGAAGACGGCCATCTGCAAGCCAAACAGAGAGACCTGGAGCGGATCCTTCCTTCACAGACCTCAAAAGGAACCAGCCTTGCCGACACGTTGATCTCAGACTCTGGCCTCCAGAATTGAGACAATACATTTCTGTTGTTTTAAGTCACCCAGTTTGCAGTATGTACTTTTGTTACAGCAGCCATAACAAATCAGTACACCCCTCAAAGGAAGCCCAGGTCAGAAAACTGCTCAGAAGCACCCCACTAAAGCTGTTAAAAGTCAATCAGGAATTGGGGAACCATCCTGAAAACTAGGAATGCTACACGAGGTCATTACAGACTATGTGGACAGATTGGAGAGGGAAGACTGAAGCTGTCAGGGCAGAGATCTTAAAACCTTATTAAGTAAGTTTGGCAAGATGAAACAGCTATTTTAAGAAGAGACGCATAGCACAAGGAACTCTACTCAATACTCTGTAATGACCTATATGGGAATAGAATCTAAAAAAGAGTGGATATATGTATATGCATAACTGATTCACTTTGCTGTACACCTGAAACTAACACAACATTGTAAATCAACTATACTTCAATAAAAATTAATTTTAAAAAAACAGACACAGGTATTACTTATGTCCTGAGGAAACAAGCTCGGGAATTTTAGAAAGTAAGGACTTTAAGATGCAAAAAGAGAGAGAGATGGTAAGGGCAAGCCAAGCAAGACAATAATATATTGAGCCCAGGCCTAACCACGTGCTAGTCTGATGGGAGAATATCTCCTAGGTAGAATTACACATTTTAGGAAGTTGAAGGCAGACAAGATGCATGTCAACAATTAATGCTTTAGGCAAAGCCAGAACTCCTTGATTTCATCTCTCTCATTAGGAGGAAAAGTCACAGTAGAAATATCTAATAGAGTATGTTAGGAAAAGAGAGGTCTGGTGTAGGAGAAAAAAAAAAAAGTAAAGAAATAAAGAAAAGAAGAAGTAAAAAGACACTCAGATCCTTCAGTATTAGCCCTGTTTATGAAGAGAAGGTATGGGACAAATTAAGAAGTTAGGTTTTGGTTTTGTTTTGTTTTTTAAACTTAGCTGAGCCTTCCTGGAAGGATTAGAGGAACCATGGAGGAAAATGGACCAGTAAGCCATATCCCATTATTTCAGGCAAAGGTGTAGTGAGGGAAGTGGTTTTGTTCCTCTGAAGTATCAGAAGTTAGTCAAGTCCAGGAAAAAAAAAGTCAAAAAACAGGAAAGGCAAGGTCCAAGATAGAACCCACTGTAAAAGTTTGGATTTTCACCAGGCCCCTAGGAATATATCAGAAACAGTAACAACAGTTTCAAGTCAGGGATCGGCTGAAGGAGGCAAAACTCATATGCTTTAGGCTAGAAGTCAGCAAACTTTTCCTGTAAAGGGCCAGCTTTAATAAGTATTTTAGTCTTTGTAAGCCATACCGTCTCAGTTGCCACTATTCAACTGTGCCTTGGGATGTGAAAGATGCCATATGCAGTGCAGAAATGAATGGGCATGGCTGTATTGCAATAAAACTTGATATATGGACATCATGACTGGTTTTCATCTAATTTTCATGTCACAAAATATGATTTTTTCAATCATTTAAATTGTAAAAACCATTACATTTATCAGTGAATGTAATAAATTAGTATTACATTTCATATAAATGTAAATGTAAACCTATATTTCACCATTTTAAAAAAAGGCAGTGGATTGGATTCTGCCCCCAGGCTATAGTTTGCAGACCCCCTAGTCTAGGCAATTCCAAAACAAAAGCCCATGGTAACAGCCACTGTAGTAAAGGACTAGAAATGCCTCTCACTTGAAAAAGTAGAGGCAATGCCCTACAGAGCTCACATTCAGTTCTACTCTGGTGTGGCAGAAACGCAAGCCTCAAAAGGCAGATGGGAGTATGGAGGTTTTGAATATGCGGAAGAGGAAAGAAGGGCATCTCAAATAACTGTCTGGACATGCCACTTTGGTAAATTTCTAAGTTTTACAAAAGCCATTCTCTGAGACAGGAGGCATTATGCATAGAGGAATTTTCCCCCAAGATACAGTAATCACAGGGCCTGGTGCCATAGTTAATCCATAATTAATCTCTTGAGGAAGATTCTCCTGAGTTTCTATTCATTCGCCATGGTCTCCAAGCAACTGGCACAGACTGACTGATATCCTGATGAGGCTGAGACTCGGATGACTTTCTCTTTGCACATGTGTCTTTCCACTGTCTCTCTCCTTCCTTCAAATACCCCTGAAAGTCTGGTCAGGAACACACCAAGTTAACGGTTTTGGGAGGATCCTCTTCCTTGTGATAACTACTCAAGAGGCAAGGGATGTGACTATGTTTTAAATTTTTTGCTCAATAATTGTATTTATATGTGACCTATTCAGATTTTAGACTCCTTAAAAAGTGGGGCTTTTGAAAGACTGTATGTTGAATTAATTCAGTCTCAGTATTCCTGAGAAGGTGTATCAGTCAGAGTGAACTAGGTTATTATGCAGTATCAAACAATTCCAAAACATAGTTTTGACAACAACAGTTTGTTTTTCCATCCACACTACATATCTATTACAAGTCAACAAGGGGATTCTGCTTATTACAGTAAATCAGGGACCCCGCCCATTGGATGTTCCATCTCAAGCCAATACTTCCACAAGTGCTGGAGCAGAAGGACTAAGCAAAGTACACACTGGCTCATACATTTTCCAACAGGAAGTAACACATTATTTCAACTCACATTCCGTTGGTCAATGTGAGTCATATATTAGGCATAATTTCAAAGGCAGCAGCAAAGTGAAATCCTATCATGTGCCATGAAAGAGCAAAGCAGGAAATATTTAGCTCACAGTGCTGATAATTCTCACAGAAAATGATATCCATTCCAACAGAAGAAGCCAGAGCTGCCAATGGTAAAGAACTTGTTTCTATCCAGGGTTTGAGTGAGACCTTTCTGAGATTTAGCAGAATGACAAGTTAGTAAGAGCTCTAATTTCTTTGCACTTAAATTTATATAAAGGAAAGATAATTTAGTTCTTGGACTTTCAATTTGAGGGACGTTTTTATATTTCTGATATGATGTTACTTGAAGAATTTTATGTTGTCATCTGGGCTCACTGCCTGATTTCTGATATACTCTATCAACTAACAGCTGAGCATAAACTGAAATGAGAAATAAAGGGGGGCAGAGTCAAGATGGCATACTAGGAGGACATGGAATTCGAGTCTCCTCACAACTAGGGCACCTACCAGGCACCAGTGGGGGACCACAAACACCTAAGGGGACGGGAGGAACCCCCAGTGACCGGGTAGGACGTGGGGCATGCAGGGAATGAAGGGGGAGGAGAAGTGGAGGCAGGACAGGACTGGCCCCCTGAGGGGCAGCTGGGGGAGGGGAAGGGATCCCACACCCAAAGGGGGAAATTGGGGAACCACTGGGAGGGCAGAGGATCAAAACGAAGCATGGCCAGGTTTCCCCTGCTCACTTGGGCCCCCAGGAACCTGCTGAGATCTTGGGCCTGATCCTCTGCCCACCTAGGCCCCCTCCAGCCCCACAGGTCCTGAGGGAGGGGGAGGGAGGGGGGAGGGGGAGCAAAAGTAAAGGCTGGACCTCCAGGACGGCACCCCTGAGGGGGGACTGCGGGAGGGAAGGAGTTCCTACACCCAGAGGGACCCACCCATGGTTAGGGGTGCTGTGGCAACGGGGGGGACCCTGGGGGAGACGGTGGGGAAGGGGCACGAAGGAATGGAAGGGAACGGGGCCAGCGCTTTCCCTGTCCACTTAGGCACCGGGGAGCCTGTTGAGCTCCTGGGCCTAATCCTCTGCCCTCAGAGCCTCCCTCCTGCTGTGCAGAACCCGAGCCCCGCCCCTACACCCCCACCCAGGGCCCCACCTCTACACTCGGAGACCCCGTCCAACGAGCTGGGCCTAAACCCCACCCACACACCCTCACCCAGGGCCTTACCTCCAAACTCTGGAACTCCACACTCCAGAGGCCCTCCTTTCCACGTGCTGCCTCTCCCCTTCCCCACAGGCCCTAAGCAGAGGCCCTGCCCCACGCTTGAACATCAGCCCGCCTAGGCCCCGCCCCACACTCAAACGTCACCCCACACACACCTAGGTCCTGCCTTTGTCTAAGTTCCACCCCGCCTAAACTCCACCCCCATAGCCAAAGCTTTTTTTTTTTTTTCCTCTTTTACACTGGGGTTCTGTTTTACCTTGTTGATTCATGGTTGTTGATTCTTTTATATTTTTATTTTTCCTAATAAATCTTTTATTTTTCTAATTTTATTTTATTCTTTATACTTTGCTACTGTTCTCTCCTTTTGCTTTATTCCCTCCCCCCCCCCTTTTTTTTTCTTTTTCCTGTTGTGGTTTTATTTTACCTTGTTGGAGTTGTTTCAATTATAGTTTGATTTTTCCTAATATATTTTTTATCTTTCTAATTTTATTTTGTTTTTTATTCTTTGATACTGTACTGCTCCTTTTTTTTCTTTCTTTCTTCCTTTTCTGTTTTGTTTTTTTTTTTTTAATCATGCCACAAAGCTTGCAGGATCTTGGTTCCCAGGCTGAGGTCAGGCCCAAGCTCCTGTGGTGGGAGATCCGAGTCCAAACCACTGGACTAACAGAGAACCTCAGACCCCAGGGAATATCAATCGGAGTGAGGCCTCCCAGAGGTCCTCATCTCAGCACCAAGACCCAGCTCTATCCAACTGCCTGCAAACTCCAGTGCTGGATGTCTCAGGCCAAACAACCAGTAAGAAAGGAATACAGCACCACCCAAAAAAAAAAAAAAAATGAAAACAAAAATATATGTTACAGACGAAGGAGTAAGGTAACAACCTACAAGACCAAATAAATGAAGATGAAATAGGCAACCTATCTGAAAAAGAATTCAGAGTAATGATAGTAAACATGATCCAAAATCTCAGAAACAGAATGGAGAAAATACAAGAAACATTTAACAAGGACCTAGAAGAACTAAAGAGCAAACAAACAGTGATGAACAACACAATTACTGAAATTAAAAATACTCTAGAAGGAATCAGTAACAGAATAACTGAGGAAGAAGAATAGATAAGTGAGCTGAAAGATAAAATGGTGGAAATAACTGCCAGGGAGCAGAATAAAGAAAAAAGAATGAAAAGAATTGAGGAGGCTCTCGGAGACCTCTGGGACAACATTAAATGCACAAACATTCGAATTATAGAGGTCCCAGAAGAAGAAGAGAAAAAGAAAGGGTCTGAGAAAATATTTGAAGAGATTATAGTCAAAAACTTCCCTAACATAGGAAGGGAAATAGTCAATCAACTCCAGGAAGCACAGAGAGTACCATCCAGGATAAACCCAAAGAGAAACACGCTGAGACACATATTAATCAAACTATCAAAAATTAAATACAAAGAAAAAATATTAAAAGCAGCAAGGGAAAAGCAACAAATAACATACAAGGGAATCCCCATAAGGTTAACAGCTGATTTTTCAGCAGAAACTCTGCAAGCCAGAAGGGAGTGGCAGAACATATTTAAAGTGATGAAAGGGAAAAACCTACAACCAAGATTACTCTACTCAGCAAGGATCTCATTCAGATTTGATGGAGAAATTAAAACCTTTACAGATAAGAAAAAGTTGAGAGAATTCAGCACTACCAAACCAGCTCTACAGCAAATGCTAAAGGAGCTCCTCTAGGCAGGAAAAACAAGAGAAGGAAAAGACCTACAAAAATAAACCCAAAACAGTTAAGAAGATAGTAATAGGAACATACATATCAATAATTACCTTAAATGTAAATGGATTAAATACTTCAGCCAAAAGACACAGACTGGCTGAATGGATACAAAAACAAGACCCGCACATATGCTGTCTAAAAGAGACCCACTTCAGACCTAGGGACACATACAGACTGAAAGTGAGGGGACAGAAAAAGATATTCCATGCAAATGGAAATCAAAAGAAAGCTGGAGTAGCAATTCTCATATCAGACAAAATAGACTTTATTACAAGAGACAAAGAAGAGAGAGAAAGAGACAAGAGACAAAGAAGGACACTACATAACAATCAAGGGATCGATCCAAGAAGATATAGCAATTGTAGATCTCTATGCACCCAACCTAGGAGCACCTCAATACATAAGGCAAATGCTAACAGCCATAAAAGAGAAAATCGACAGTAACACAATAATAGTAAGGGACTTTAACACCCTACTTTCACTAAAGGACAGATCATCAAAAATGAAAATAAATATGGAAACACAAGCTTTAAAGGACACATTAAACAACATGGACTTGATATTTGTAGGACATTCCATCCAAAAACAACAGAATACACTTTCTTCTCAAGTGCTCATGGAACATTCTCCAGGATAGACCATATCTTGGGTCACAAATCAAGCTTGGTAAATTTAAGAAAATTGAAATCATATCAGCTATCTTTTCCGACCACAATGCTATGAGACTAGATATCAATTACAGGAAAAAAACTGTAAAAAAATACAAATACATGGAAGCTAAACAATATACTACTCAATAACCAAGAAATCACTGAAGAAATCAAAGAGGAAATCAAAAAATACCTAGAAACAAATGACAGTGAAAACACGATGACCCAAAACCTATGGGATGCAGCAAAAGCAGTTCTAAGAGGGAAGTTTAGAGCAATACAATCCTACCTCAAGAAACAAGATAAATCTCAAATAAACAACCTAAACTTACACCTAAAGCAATTAGAGAAAGAAGAACAAAGAAAACCCAAAGTTAGCAGAGGGAAAGAAATCATAAAGATCAGATCAGAAATAAATGAAAAACAAATGAAGGAAACAATAGCAAAGATCAATAAAACTCAAAGCTGGTTCTTTGAGAACATACACAAAATTGGTAAACCATTAGCCAGACTCATCAAGAAAAGAAGAGAGAAGACTCAAATCAACAGAATTAGAAATGAAAAAGTAGAAGTAACAAATGACACTGAAGAAATACAAAGGATCATGAGAGATTACTACAAGGAACTATATGCCAATAGAATGGACCACCTGGAAGAAATAGACAAATTCTTAGAAAAGTACAACCTTCTGAGACTGAACCAGGAAGAAACAGAAAATATAAACAGACCAATCACAAACACTGAAATTGAAACTGTGATTAAAAATCTTCCAACAAACAAAAGTCCAGGACCAGATGGCTTCACAGGCGATTTCTATCAAACATTTACGGAAGAGCTAACACCTATCCTTCTCAAACTCTTCCAAAATATAGCAGAGGGAGGACCTCTGGCTTCCCAGAACCAGATGGCTTCACAGGCGAATTCTATCAAACATTTACAGAAGAGCTAACACCTATCCTTCTCAAACTCTTCCAAAATATAGCAGAGGGAGGAACACTCCCAAACTCATTCTACGAGGCCACCATCACCCTGATACCAAAACCAGACAAAGCTGTCTCCAAAAAACTACAGGCCAATATCTCTGATGAACATAGATGCAAAAATCCTCAACAAAATACTAGCAAACAGAATCCAACAGCACATTAAAAGGATCATACACCATGATCAAGTGGGATTTATCCCAGGAATGCAAGGATTCTTCAATATATGCAAATCAATCAATGTGAAAAACCATATTAACAAATTGAAGGATAAAAACCATATGATAATCTCAATAGATACAGAAAAAGCTTTTGACAAAATCCAACACCCATTTATAATAAAAACTCTCCAGAAAGTAGGCATAGAGGGAACTACCTCAACATAATAAAGGCCATATCTGACAAACCCACAGCCAACATCATTGTCAATGGTGAAAAACTGAACCATTTCCTCTGAGATCAGGAACAGGACAGGGCTGCACACTCTCACCCCTATTATTCAACATAGTTTTGGAAGTTTTAGCCATGGCAATCAGAGAAGAAAAAGAAATAAAAGGAATCCAAATTGGAAAGGAAGAAATAAAGCTGTCACTGTCTGCAGATGCCATGATACTATGCATGGAAAATCCTAAGGATGCTACCAGAGGACTGCTAGAGCTAATCAATGAATCTGGTAGAGTAGCAGGATACAAAATTAATGCATGGAGATCTCTTGCATTCCTATACACTAATGATGAAAAATCTGAAACAGAAATTAAGGAAACACTCCCATTTACCACTGCAACAAAAACAATAAAATACCTAGGAATAAACCTGCCTAAGGAGACAAAAGACCTGTATGCAGAAAAGTATAAGACGCTGATGAAAGAAATTAAAGATGATACAAACAGATGGAGAGATATACTACATTCTTGGATTGGAAGAATCAACATTGTGAAAATGACTATACTACGCAAAGCAATCTACAGATTCAATGCAATCCCTATCAACCTACCAATGGCATTTTTCACAGAACTAGAACAAAAAATTTCACAATTTGTATGGAAACACAAAAGACCCCGAGTAGCCAAAGCAATCTTGAGAAAGAAAAACGGAGCTGGAGGAATCAGGCTCCCTGACTTCAGACTATACTACAAAGCTACAGTAATCAAGCCAGTATGGTACTGGCACAAAAACAGAAATATTGATCAATGGAACAGGATAGAAAGCCCAGAGATAAACCCACACACATATGGTTACCTTATCTTTGACAAAGGAGGCAAGAATACACAATGGAGAAAAGACAGTCTCTTCAATAAGTGGTGATGGGAAAACTGGACAGCTACATGTAAAAGAATGAAATTAGAACACTTCCTAATGCCATACACAAAAATAAACTCCAAATGGGTTAAAGACCTAAATGTAAGGGCAGACACTATAAAACTCTTAGAGGAAAACATAGGCAGAACATTCTATGACATAAATCACAGCAAGATCCTTTTTGACCCACCTCCTAGAAAAATGGAAATAAAACAAAAATAAACAAATGGGACCTAATGAAACTTAAAAGCTTTTGCACAGCAAAAGAAACCACAAACAAAACGAAAAGACAATCCTCAGAATGGGAGAAAATATTTGCAAATGAAGCAACTGACAATGGATTAACCTCCAAAATATACAAGCAGCTCATGCAGCTCAATACCAAAAAAACAAACGACCCAATCTAAAAATGGGCAGAAGACCTAAATAGACATTTCTCCAAAGAAGATATACAGATTGCCAGCAAACACATGAAAGGATGCTCAACATCGCTAATCATTAGAGAAATGCAAATCAAAACTACAATGAGGTATCACCTCACACTAGTCAGAATGGCCATCATCAAAAAATCTACAAACAATAAATGCTGGAGAGGGTGTGGAGAAAAGGGAACCCTCTTGCACTGTCGGTGGGAATGTAAATTGATACAGCTACTATGGAGAACAGTATGGAGATTCTTTTAAAAACTAAAAATAGAACTACCATACGACCCAGGAAACCCACTACTATACCTTGAGAAAACCATAATTCAAAAAGAGTCATGTACCACAATGTTCCTTGCAGCTCTATTTACGATAGCCAGGACATGGAAGAAACCTAAGTGTCCATCGACAGATGAATGGATAAAGAAGATGTGGCACATATATACAATGGAATATTACTCAGCCATAAAAAGAAACGAAATTGAGTTATTTGTAGTGAGGTGGATAGACCTAGAGTCTGTCATACAGAGTGAAGAAAGTCAGAAAGAGAAAAACAAATACTGTATGCTAACACATATATATGGAAAAAAAAATGGTTCTGATGAACCTAGTGGCAGGACAAGAATAAAGACGCAGACGTAGAGAATGGACCTGAGGACACAGTGAGGGGAGGGGAAGCTGGGACAAAGTGAGAGAGTAGCATTGACATATATACACTAGCAAATGTAAAATAGCTAGTGGGAAGCAGCTGCATGGCACAGGGAGGTCAGCTTGGTGCTTTGCAACCACTTGGAGGGGTGGGATAAGGAGGGTGGGAGGGAGACCCAAGAGGGAGGGGATATGGGGATATACGTATGCATATAGCTGATTCACTTTGTTATACAGCAGAAACTAACACTACACTGTAAAGCAATTATACTCCAATAAAGATTAAAAAAAAAAAAGAAATGGAGCAGTAAAGAAATTGAAGAAAGAAGAGAAA